>NC_084587.1:31119182-31445016 GCF_033807715.1 Cololabis saira
AAATAAGAGCAATGAGAAATGTATTCATATTACACATGTAACTTAGTTGTAATGCTAAGAGTCTGAAAATACTTTTTTTTTTAATGTGCTCCAGCTTAACCAAACACATCTACAGTATTGTGTTAGCGAAAACTTTGGCAATCCGCGGTGCTACTGTGAAAATGTTTTATGGATTGAAGAAACCAAACTTGAGTTGTTGAAGTAGACAAAGGCAAAAACGGGCACACCTTACCAACATGAAAACACCACCCCAACAGTGAAGGATGGTGATTTGAGCTTGCTTTACTGCCTCACGGGATGGAGCACTTGTCATCGTCAAGTGGAAATTGAATTCCCAGGATTACCTATATATTCTACAGGATAATGTCAGGAGGGCTGTCCATGATCTTTGCAGAAGTTGGGTGATGAAGCAGGACAATGACCAGAAGTTCTGAAGTGAATGAATTACAGAATGGTATCAGAACATTAAACTATTCTGTTTTTTGGAATGGCCCAATAAGAGCCCAGACCTTAAACCTGTACGGATGATATTGAGCAACTTTAAGATAGACGTTCACAGCATACATCCAACAGACGTGCACTGATCGAGAGCTACTGAAATCTTTGCTTAACCAGATATCACTCACTTTTTCCTCCAGTTAATATTTATGGGTGGGTTCATTAAAGATGGTTGGTTGTGCATTATCATATTAATGTGCAACATATCAAGGTAAATGATGTGATTTAGCAAAAAATGAGTTTGTAAAGAGCATATTAGGAAATAGGTATATAGGAATTAGTAACAGTATACTAATGGCATTCCTAAACCTTCCTCCTTCCTTCCCATAAAGAGCTGGTGCTTCCGTGTCCAGAAGATGATGGAGGTGTACAAGCCAGACTGGTGCGAGTCCAGAGAAGATTGGTCCGTCTATTTGTTCTCCCCTCGGAACAAGTGAGTGGATTTTCCTTGCATATGGTACCAAAGATATTTAAAAATGTGCACAGGAAAAGATTGAGGTCTCTGTCTTTCCTTGAAGTTTAGCTGTTTCAGGTCAGAGATCACTTTATTTAGCACATTTACAATCTGTTTCATTGACCCGTCTGTTAAGCGTTTGCCATCTTATGTGGTGTAGAACATCTCTTATCTTGAATGCAGGGTTGAAAATAATCTTTTTTTTTCTTTGTTGGCTATTGATATCGGCCAATATTTAACCATTTGCTTTAAGCATCTGTCTGGACGAGATGTTACTAAAATCACTGGAAGCAAGACATTCCAACACATCTGAGGAAGGCATTAGATTACTTGATACTTTGTAAAAAGACAAAGTAATGTACTTTCTTGTATTTAAATCAAAATCACAACTGACTTTGCATTAACTTAGAAACAAAATGTCAAAACATTACAGACTCTACTACTTCAATAATGTAGAAGAACAGGGAACTGTGAAATCTGTTTTCTGGTGTGGAAAATCTCTTGACAAAATGTTGCCGTGGAGTGTTTTTGATATTGCACGAGTTCCTGTTTTATATAGACTGAAGAATAGTTTTTGTGTCTTTCACCAGCCCTGTATTCAGTGCTGCTAAAAAACACCACTGAAAGCAACTTGAAAGAAAAATCACTCAGTCATCCACTCGCTCATTCACCCGATTCCCTGCGTGCTGATAGCCACTTAAGGGAAGCCAGGCCCCAGGGCTGTGTTTTGGCATCCTGGCAGGTGCCATCTGTCAGCCAAAGGCTGCGTGTGTGTGTGTGGTTGTGTGTGTGTGTGTCTTTTAGTCTTGGACTGTATCTCTGGTTATATCATGTTGCTTTTGTACTTGTCTTTGGACGGCTCTGTATACTGTATGTCAGTGTGGGAGTTTGCAAGCATATGTACATTTGTGCCTTGTTTATGCATCTTTCCACTTCATCTGCCTGAGTTTGTGCATGTGCATATGTGTGTTGCTTGTGTTCAGTCTAGCAAGTCTACCTTGCCAGAATCAAAGCAAGGGAAGTGAAAGAGGAAAAAGCCACCATTTGCAAGTTGCACTCATGGTAGAATAAGTGCTTAGGCTGATGCAGCTGCCGTTGATGATCAATATCAGGGGACAGGGTGGCTGAATTTGAATCGACGGATAAAGGGACAGCTTCGGCAATTCCGGAGGAAAAGGAGTCAGATTAGTAAATCGATTTCCTCATCCAAAGAGCAGGTGCAGCAGTAGGTATATTATTTTCCTTTTTATAACTGGCAGATGTAATGAGATTTGTGAGAGCTGCACTCAGGAAGAACTTATTAACTCCCTTCGGTTCTCTCTTTGTGTGTTGTGCCTCGGCTAGCTTATTCAAGACCAAGAATATTGCCATTGTTGCAAGGATGACACTCAGCTTTACATGCTGATAATACACACCGAAGCCGAGCTAATCTCAGAGCCTAATTTTCTAACATTAAGACCGTTTGTTTGGTCCTGCCAATTCTTCCTCTTCTTTTGATTCTACATTTTGGAGTATTATTTGAGGCTATCCTCAGTTTGGTCAAAAAAATCAATCTCTATAAGGTAATTTCTTTGTACTGTTTACATAAAAAAAGCACACCTTTACTAAGTTGTACTCAGGGCTCTGTCCAGTGTCTCCCTTTGATCCAAAATGCTGGAGGTCAACTTATTACTGGTACTAACTATATATCAAATCCGTGTTTAGCTCCCAACAACGCTCTATGATTTTTAATCATTTAAACCTAAAATTGCCTTAGACCATAACAAAAAATCACACTTATTGACCTGGTATGTACCCTACCCGACCACAGAGATCCACGGATGGCACCCTGCTAACGGTTCCCCAAGTTAAAGTTTGTGACAATGGGAGAGCAGCCTTTTTTCATTAGATTCCTTATTTTATGGATCCATCGTCAATCTGAACTCAGGCAAATTAAGTATCTAGTTAATGTCAAATCCTTCTTCGGAAGTTTCCTCTTTTGTGAAAGCCTTTAGCAGTATCTGATCGAATAATCATAATGTATCGTAGCAGCAGTGAACAAAATAGCTGTAAGCAAAGATTGATCTTGTCACAGCAAGACAGGTTTAACATTATAGCTGCAGTTTAAATGTTTTAGTCTGTGTATCTATAGCTAGCAGAGGTCTGTTAAAACTTGTGCATCTTAAATCAATTCTTGAAGCTCCTTTGAGTTTTCGTAATGACATCTTTACTGCATAACTGTGCTTACTTATTTTTTTTTTTTAAAGGGCATCTGCATTGTAATGCTATATGTGACCACCAGCAGAAAATGCATACCAGTGGTACCAAAGATGACTCTCTGTAATGCAAAATCTTTAATTTTATTTTCCATTAATATTATATGATTTGTTCTTGCCTTTTAAATATTTATTCTTAATACCTAATTACAAGTCTGTTTGCAGTGCATAAAGCAATACTGCAATTGATGCTTTGTGACTGGGTAAAGGTGGGCTTTTTCTCCTTCTCATTCTGTGGAACTTAGATGTTGGAGGCCAGAAAAGACAAAGAAAAGTTTCTTAACAATGCGTGAAGCCTATTACAGGATGAGTATTGACCATATGTTATCATGAGGGGGAGCTAAAGCCTTTTCTACTAAGTTGCCTTGAAAGATCGTTCGCAAATAGAAAAATATTCTTGGGGGGGAATTAATTGAATAAATATTTTTTTTTAACCTTCTTCAATTTTTTTCTCTCGTCAGGTTTAGACGGCTCTGTCAGTCCATCATTGCTCATAAACTCTTTGATTATGTGGTCCTGGTCTTCATCTTCCTCAACTGCATAACAGTCGCTCTTGAGAGGCCCAGAATTCTGCAAGGAAGCCTGGTAAGAACATCACTCTCCATGTAAATTCTGCTTTCCTTGGATGCCGAGCACATCATATTTATCTGACTTGTGTTGGCAACAGTGGTCTCAACAGTCTCTCTGGCTCGGAGATGCCAGCAAAGCAATATATATTTCTCCATGTTGCTTCCCAAGTTTAATATGCTACATTAAGGGGTTAAATTAGGATTTGATATGTAGGCCTTGGTG
The DNA here is from genome assembly GCF_033807715.1 of Cololabis saira. Classification (NCBI taxonomy): domain Eukaryota; kingdom Metazoa; phylum Chordata; class Actinopteri; order Beloniformes; family Belonidae; genus Cololabis; species Cololabis saira. Next base: position 31,123,182 of record NC_084587.1, read on the forward strand.
ATTTCAGAGCCGCTTGCATGTGTGCGCATTTACCACCTAGTCTGACATCATTTGACAAACTGAATATAACAAAGTACCACAGCCCTCTTGTCTAGCTATGGATTTCTAATAAATGCATGACATGGAAATCAAAGCCAAAGGGGAAAAAAGAAATAGGTAAAAAAAAACATTGATGTCTCAATGTCAGAATGTATGTGAAATACACTTCTGCTGCCTAGACTGTCTCTTTGAATATTATTTTAAAATTCTTTATGAATCAATATTAAAATGGAGTGAGGCAATTTGAACCATCCATCACCTGGTCCTGATGTCATTTACTCTGATATCACACTAGCAATGAGTTCATGAGAAAAAGAAGTAAAAGTAGATAAATAAAACTGTCTAAAGTATTTAATTGGCATTCTTTCCTTTAAGTCTTAATTTTCTTTAAATCATTACCAGGTGAATGGAAAAGTTACAGTAAAAAAAAGCTTTCATTAAGCCATCCTCACTCCTATGTCTGACCCACGTTGTACGATCTGAATAAATGACAGCAGCTTCCTGAGCTACTCTTTAAAGAGTTCAGTGGTGGAACAAGATTATACAGTGGGATGACAGACGTCTTTTAGAGCAAAATAAGGGTACTAAGGTGTGATTTATTGCTATGATTTGCAACTCTACATTGTCTACTGTTGTGACCCCAGCCACGGTACGACAGCGCTTAAACGCAGTGAACGCTTCAACAGACAGGGCTGTGTTCACAATCCGTCATGGGAAATTGTGGCTTTATATGCCTGCCTGCTTAAAAATGTATATGTCCTCCAGATATGCAAAAGTTGTGCATCACATCCCGGAGCTCAGCTCCAGACAGGCTCTACCTGGTCTGACCCGTACACACTCAAACTGAAAACATAAATGATCCCATATGAAGAAACCATTTAGCTAACAGCAACTAGTAATAACACAGATTCTCTGAATGAGGCATGGAAAAATACTACAAATTAAATGTAAACATACTGAAATAATCGCAACTTAACAGTTTGAGGGTGAAGGACATTTAAGTGAGACCAGGCTCTTTCAGTTTATAGAGATTACACACATTTGTGATTTGTAGACATGTATGTTGGCAACTATTGGGTCTTGAGGAAAATAAAATCCTTCAGGCCTTTTAAATGATAAATGATTGTTATTTAAATGAATGAAAATATACTTGAAAATACTATCTATGTTTCTTTTTATTGTGGCAGCAAGCTGTTTTCCTGCAATCAATCAGTGCAAAATCACTGAATAGGTACCTTTCAAATCAAGGGGAAATTAAATTGTAAAAATGTGATTTTTGGTTTAACAACAACACCTCATTTTAGATTGATAGCAAAACAACCAACAATGCAGTGAATGATCTTTTAGACTTATGAAACCAATTCAAATTGATTGCTCCTCTCATTCTCACTGATTTTCTTATTCTTTTCTACCCTCATCAAGCTATCTGATTTGTTCTCTCTCTTTTTATTACAGGAAAGACTATTTCTCACCATTTCCAATTACGTTTTTACTGCCATATTTGTTGCGGAGATGACTGTCAAGGTAAAGTACTCATCTATTTAGTCTCCTCGGTTTCCTATCTTTATCTCCTTTTGTATCCCACCCTCTAATTGACTTTTTCCTCTCTAATGTTTTAATCCTCCTTCAGCCTCCTATCTTAACTTTGCATCTCATACACTGTATCCTTAGTAACCGTTTCCCCTCATATCCAGCATTAGCTAACGCTTTTCATTTTCTGTCTTCTACCCATGTTGTGCTACTTTTTAAATATTAAGTCTTTCCCTTTTGCCTTTTTTGTTTATGGTTTTCTTGCTCATGCATGCATCCATCCATGCATGCATGCATCCATCCATCCATCCATCCATCCACCCACCCATCCATGGTCTTTTTACCTCTTCTCCTCTTTTATATGCATCCTTTTTTTCTTTTTTCATCTCCCCCGACTCTCCTTTAGATGTCCCTCCTCTCTCCTCCTCTTTTCCTGACAACTCTGCAACTTGCAGTTTAATCAGTTGCACATGTCCCATTAGTGATGGGCAACTGGATAATGAAGTTAATTGAAAGGCCATCATTCTTTAGCTTCTCCTGGACCTTCCATTGATGACAAAAAAAAACACACCAAGGTTTTAATTTTTTTAATCCACAAATCTGCTTTCTAGAAGACACAGCATCATCTATAATGGAGGTCCTTGTATTTTCAGGCTTCTACCGCACTGGTAGGAATACTGTAGTGATTTATTTATGACTAATGATAATGAAGACATATGTAGCATACTGATACGTAGATCATCCGAGTGCTGTGGTGGTAAACGGTCCATGTGTAGCTGCAACTGCCACATTGTTGAACTTAAAGGCAATGAATGTAAAACAGACGCAACAAGGGAGATGAGAATGGAAAAGAGGTAGATGGCAACCTTTCAGTCCTCCCCTCACTCACATCTTCAAATGCTACATATTTGTTTAACTTCATAGTCACTCCCATGCCCTTTTCTTATTACAGTCTGTTTTTTTTTTTATTCATTCATAATTTGATCAGAAGACTCCTATTATTATCTTTCCATTTACTGCTTCATTTGCACATGTGGCCTTGGTACTCTCCTGTTGCTTTTATGATGTCAAATATATAAATTGTTCAGTTGCTCAAATTTATAAACCCTATCAAATGAAGGGCCATGCAGTTATATTTCTTATTTGCCCTATGAATGAGCTGTCAAATATCATGGGGCTAACCTTTGCAGATTTGTACAGCTTCACATATTTGTAAGATATTTGTTCAGTGAGCTTGAGCTGCGGCTCAACAAACTGGATTTTGAAAACTCTTTGGTCAATAAATCGAGGGCAGTTGTCGAATTAAATGGCTTATTCAAGCTACAACTGATTAATGGAATCACTGATAAACTTTTTTAAGGGGACGTTCCCTTAAGAACAGGAACTTTAAAAATTAATATACAGACAGACACACGGTTGCTTGCTTTAAAAACATATATATATATATATATATATATATATATATATATATATATATATATATATATATATATATATATATATATATATATATATATATATATATATATATATCTCAAAAGAAAAGTAAATTAGAAGTTTTGTGTTTTTTTTTAAGATTTATCCATGCATGTTGGTTCTTTATCTTTCAACAGCTCTTCTCCTTCAGCTCCATGGCTAATTGTGGCTAATTGTGAATTATATTAAATATATTCAAATAGGTTTTCTTTAACCCTGCTTCATAATGCCTCCTTAAAAGCTGAGATAGAAAGGCTGAAAGAAATTAGTTCTAAAATTGAGTCTGATATCTTGCTTTTTCGCTCTGGTTAGTGACTTTATTGAGCAACCTTTTTAGGACACTGTGTCTTGGAGTGTATTGATTCAAATAATTACCATTTACTAAAGAACCTTTCACAGCTAACGTTTTCATGTCCTCTCAACATAATCAGGTTTGATAACAGTCCTAGTATTTCCGATAAACGTACACTAATGTCAGTAACATGCCTCCATCGGATCAAAGGCAGAAAGAACACATTTTAAGAGAAAATCGAGGAAAAGACGATGGTTTATTAAAATCATCTTCTCTCTGGATTAAGGGTTTTTCAATCAGGATGGGCTGGGCACTCTTTCTCAGTCCGGAGTCCCTTTATTTCAATGCCTGGGTGATCACAGTAAAAATATCTGCGCTGTCCTTGAACCCTCCACGAAGTTAAAAACTGTTTAACTAGGGAGCAATGCACTATGACACAGATGGTCTCGCATAACAGAAAGACAATGAACTGGTTGCCACAGTGGCCTACTATTTTGAGCTGTAAAATACAAAAGAATACGCTTTGGTGCAAAAAGAAATTTCCAGAAACCTGTTCAAAACATTTTTCTGACTTCACAAAATAAAAATATTTACTGTAGCTTGAAGTACATCTGAAAATGGTAAATGTGCAACAGCAACTTCTGTACAAGCCAAAAAAAAATACCTTTAGCTGCTTGTTTCTCACACTTCATAAATACATCTGAGTGCCTTTCAGTCTGTATCCATCTCCACAGCTCAAAAAACAAAAGTTACGAATGTAACTACGGTTCTATGAATCCCGAATGACCGCCAGAGCACTCTGTCACTCAGAATCCTTGTGTCTTTGCGAGAAGATTCTGTAGGAACTGATCCTCTGACAACGCCGGAAGATATTGACTTCCACCAGGTCATCCAAGGGTCATAGGTGACGTTGTTGGTACATACTCGAACTGCGCATGCGCGAAGGGGAATATGCAGTGCTTGAAGCACCGCCTCTGGCGGTCCGCAGGGAAGACATAGAACTAGCGAAAACTGTAGCTGCTAACCACTTCCTGGAAAACATTTTAGTAAGTTAGGAACTGGCGCTCGACATGGACCCGATATACACTAGTGTGCCCCCAAACCCCAGCATAAAATGAAGACACATGAAAATGATTTCATGTGAATATAAATCTGCTGGTGTGTTACTCTGCCCTTGCCATTTGTTACCATCATTTTCATCATAGACAATAAGGATTACAATACATACAGTGGTATTACAGTGGTTATTTTGTGTACATCTAAATAAAATAAACAAACACAAATTAAACAAAGAGCAAATCATATAGAATATTTGAAATATTTTAGGGTTCCTTGTCTGATAATTCTTCCAGTCCACGAAACATAACGTAATCTGGTCAATATTTTCTTCTGGGATTCCAAATAAATCAATGGAGGATTTCTATCTTCAAAGATAACAGCTTTCTCCAGATTGCATCTATCACAGACAAGTCAAGCACAAAATATACAGTGTTTGTTTTTGTTGTTGTTTTTTTATCACTTATTAATGATACAATCAATAGTGAACTGAATAACAACCGCAAAGCCCAGTCAGTCATACTTCAGTGGGTAGCAACGGAAGCAGTTTTGAATATTAAATCTCAGAAATATGTTGCCACAAGTAAAAATATTTACACATTTTGCTCCAAAACAAAGAGAATTTGCATGTAATCTAAAAATGTATTGTAACATACTCAAAAAGGATGCTAACAGCTGTGTATGTGAGAGAACGGTCTCAAAACTGTTGACATTATCAGGAAAGTATTTCATCCGTGTAATGTATGCCCCAAGGCATTTCAATAGGTCCAAAGGAGCTTTAATATTGCAGGCTGCTTTTAAGAGAGCAAATATGTTATAAGCCAATATCTATAACCATAGTCCATCTGTATAGGTTATGACAGTGACTCACTACAAATCTAGCAATTGAAGACGGATTAAATATCTTCACAAAGCAAGATCTTGACACCGTATTGTCATGGTTGAGGGATTTTAATATTGAGTTCTATGTAGCTTTCTTGTTTGGTTTATTTTTAATCATTTACTTGTCTTTTTTTGTTGTTGTACTCCTTTTGTTTGGGTGGTTTACTTCAGTTACTGTTGCATTTGGATGTGTCACCTGTTACCCAGATTGGCTTTCTATGTTGGTGCTTTTTGTCCATATTCCTCTCCTTAACTAGGCCCGACTGTTTGCTAGTCTGTCTATTGTTTGGTCTCACTGTGCTCCTTGTCATCCCTCCTGGACGTGCTTGCCTGTCTCCTGCCAGTTTGTCCCTTTTCTTCTATGTTTGAGTCTTCAGAACATCATGTTGTGACGGCAGCTTTTGTTTGACAAAAGACATTGCTGTGGGCTCCTGCCTCCTGGTCTGCTCCATGTTCTGTCAGTATTTTCTCTCTGCCTTTTTCTTCTTTTCTATTTTCAACCCAACTTCTCTTAATTATTTCCACGGAGTTAGATCTGACAACGCTTAACTTGGCAGAATTTGTTCCTACGCATCAATTACAACTGCCCCCTTCTTATGCTTTGAGTGGTGACAGTAATGATAACTGTGTTTTGTTTTTTTCTGAGGGGGTATATATTGGTTCTGGTTTCCGGCACAGTTTTATATACGTAGATAGTGATTATTGCAGAGTCATTGCAGAGTCTTTGCAGAAGGCAGAACAAATGTTTGACTACAATGTAGTGAAAATGTATTTTGGTGGAAGGGCTCGCTATATTTTATCTCACAGTATTCATTTTGTTAATTTATATTGGGTTAATTTGGTGTGAAATTAAATTAGAAGTAATTTCAGGCTATTTTACTGAAAGAATAAAACAAGCTAAATTCAAGTCCAATTAAGTTAACTCTAGTTCGGTCAAAAGGGACTCAAAAGCAAGTACATATTTAAAATGATTCAATTTCTATGCAATTTAATTCAGTGTAGCTAAGGAACACAAGAACTATCAAATATTCAGTTCAATTTAAAATTGTAATGGCAAATAACCAGTAAAACAAACAAACTGTCATGGTTGGGTTTGCTGAGGACCCAAATGCAGGAGAGCAGGAGCCGGGAGTTCACAACAAAAAAGGGTTTATTTACAAAAAGGCAAAAACAAAGCGCTGCTTGGCAGGATTAACAAAAAACCAGGATCGTGAAGGACAAAAACTACGAGGAGACATGGAGGAGGAAACAGTACGGTCCGACAGGGAACAAAGTGATGACAAGACCAGATATACTGAGGGGATAACGAGACATGACGAGACACAGGTGCAGACACAATCAGGGCAGATGGGACACAGGCGGGCAAGACAGAAACTGAGAGCTGGGGGGAATGTCAACCTTGACACAAACTCCTTGATTCTTTTCCAAAGCATTCCGACTAGCGATGTGGCTGGATAGGGTTTTGAAGGTTTTTTGGTCCAAAGATGATAACTTAATAATAACTTTCGGCTCAACATAAGTTATGACATCCATATGTTTACTAATTGTCTCACATCTCAAAGTTGAATTGTATTCACAGTGGCAGCACTAAATCAGAAATGTCTGGATCTCAATGGCTATCAAGCCATTCATATAATTTTCCATGGACTGATTAATTGATTTAGCACAAGATACTGCGTGACATTTAAAAAAAAAAAAAAAAAAAAAAAAAAAATGTATTCACCATAATCTACTTAAAAAGATCTCCACCAGAAGCTCCTGTACTGTACTTGACTGGTTTCAAACTTGTATTTCTTGTGTTCATTTTTTGCAAAACAAATCAAACAAGTTGCGCCTGTCATTTGTCAGATGATCTATAACCATCCGCTGTGTAAGAAAAACAACGATAAAGTGTGCTGCTGCATTTCATTTTTATATTCTCAGCACTTTTTATATTCAGATGTGTTTTTTTTGTTCTCTGTCCCAAATGTTTACTAATCTGACGGTTAATTGTCTCAAACTTTCCCAAAAATTCATAATCACCCGTTCACCCATACCTTCTTATCCATCTTTTCCTCCTTTCCTTCGGGGTCGCGGTTGGTCGCAGCGTGATTTAGATTCTCCCATCAAGCAGATGTCCAAGAATAAATCTATTCGGGGGCAAAATACTGTATTTACTGCTTTTAAAGCTTGGAACCAAGTCACAAATACACCTCCCTAAAAATGTGGCCTCTTTATCCTCCCAGTTTGTGAGCGTGAAGTGTACAAGTGTGATTAAAGTGGATTTTGTGCTGACTGCAGAGGTGGCACACTGCACTGTAAGCAGTTCAAAATATTTAAATCTTAACAAAAATGCAACCTCTTTTTTTCTACATTTCAAGCAGACATTTATTTCAGTTATGGTATCGTCAGCGGATTTCAGTATCAATATTTAAAGCTAATTAGCAGCACAAGCAAATCTATAAGACTTTGAGTTTGCTCTGGAAACATCTTTATAACAATCATATTTTGAAAGTGGAGTCACTTCAAAACAAGTCTGTGCTGAAGATCTCCACTAATGAATTGCAAGAGAATTTTGTTTTACTTTCATCTTATACTCATTCTTTGTGTTTGTATTCTTATATTCCTTTTTCTCATCTAGCAAGTATTGATTTTCTCAAAGCAGACATGAGGGGCTGTTGTTTGCTCTGCATTTTCTTTCCACTTTTCACTGCTTTGGAATTTTGGCTCTTCCAGATTTCACACTACTCCCCCTCAGTCACTCACCTCTCCTCCCTTGTGATGTTCAAATATCTCCTCTCATCTCTAGCTAGGAAGCACCTGATATGAAATTAAACAGCCATGTGAGAATATAAATAGAAATGTGAATATGAAATAGAGCGCGTGTGTTTGTGTGTGAATGTACGCCTCTGGTCACTGTTTATTACCTGAGTGGGATCTGTCTCCCTTCGTCTCCCCAGGTGGTGTCCATGGGCCTGTACCTGGGGGAGGCGGCATATCTGAGGAGCAGCTGGAACATTCTGGATGGTTTCCTAGTCTTTGTGTCTCTGACTGACATTGTGATATCCATGGCAGGCGGTGCGAAGATCCTGGGGGTTCTCCGTGTTCTCAGGCTGCTCAGGACGTTACGTCCTCTCAGGTTCGAGGGAAAAAAATATTCATTTTTGGCTCCAGCTTGCTCAAATAGGATCATTACTTTGGAAAAATATATTCTTTGTAAAAGTTTAACAAAATATCATCAACTTAACGTAATCAGTAGAGATAGACTCAAACCCACATAATAATTATTTAAAAAATGATGAATGGCACCTCATCTCTCTGAGCTGTTGCCAGGCAACATCCTGAGAGTCCAACTACTGGTCCCAGCTAAGCAAGAAATAGTGTGGGACATAACCGACCCTCTTTCAGGCAAGGAACTGTCCATCCACCCATTAACTCAGCCACCTAATCCTTTAGAGGGTCATGCGAGTCCTGGAGCCTGTCCAATTGACACTGGTTGAGAGACAGGGTTTATTCAGTACAGTTCACCATGGGGTCAGTACAAAAAGAATCTTGCTCACACAAATCGACCATTGGTAAAAGCTTTTTTCCTCCCATTACACTATCTTTGTGTTGGTTTTAAAAGTCTTGTCTCTGTTGGGAATGGGAGATGACAACCTGGATGCAAAAATTACGTGGTATAACAGAGATTCGGACTTTCCAACAAGACAGGCTTGTTAGTACCAAGGGAGAATTGTTTTCAAGATCTGAGCTTTGTACCACGATGGGTGAAAACATCATTGAAAACAGTTCCACTAATGTTTTGTTTGAAATAGTTAGAAAATGCTCTGCTTGGGCTCTCTCTCTCTCTGTATATTCTTTTCATCTTTCCTTTTCTACCTTGTGTCCTTCTTTTTGTCTCCCAGGGTGATCAGCCGAGCTCCAGGGCTGAAGCTGGTGGTCGAGACCTTGATAACGTCCCTCAAACCAATTGGCAACATTGTCCTCATCTGCTGCGCTTTTTTCATCATCTTTGGAATTCTTGGTGTTCAGGTACTGCAAACAAATACTTCACATCTTCACAAATGCTTCACGCTACGTGATCCTAGCATAACATTTTGTGCCTTTGATATTTATCTGGATGGCTCAGAAGCTTAAAACAGGTTCAAAGTGATCTCTTTCAAAATTGCTATTAGACTTGTCATAGTGCTGCAGATTAAATAAGAAGCACAGTGTCTCCGTGTGTGGCTTTGTCCTATTTTCTTTTTACAGCCACCTTAAAGTAGGGGTCAATCTAACCACTTTGGTCTTGACTGTTTGTTACAAATATTAATATTGCAAACGGTTTGTTTTTTAAAAATGATCCGTTCTTCCTGAATGGCTCAGTAGGTATTTCAAAGGCAGCGGAAAAGCAGCAGAAATGTTACATAGAGGGCTAATAGTGGACATCAAGTGCTACCAGAAATAAACACAACAGTAAAATACAGACCTTTTTAGAAAGGAAGCAACAGGAACGCCATAAATCCACATAAAACTCTCCTAAATGCATTTTGATTTTTATTCTACATTTTTAGTCAACGTTTTCTTTTGTATCTAGTGTTTTTCTTGTTCTGTCTTGTCAGTATCTTTTCACTGTCACGTAGATTTTTCTGCATCAACTTTGGTGCATTATTTTACTCACTCCCCTCTTTGGACGTGTTCAACAACCACATTGTTAGCATCAAGTGCTTTTGGAGTCTTCAGTTAAATGGCATCCGCACATTCATTACACATGCTAATTATGATATTAGTTCAAAAGCTGCGTGGAAGAAGTGGGGGTGTGCACAAGTGTTATACAAGTGTATAGCTTCATTGAAATACATCTGTCTGTTTCTCTCTTTCATTTTCCTCTTTGTGTGTGGTTTCCTTCCAAAGCTCTTCAAGGGCAAGTTTTACTACTGCGTGGGTTTCGATGTAAAGAATATTACTAACAAATCCGACTGCCTGTCGGCCAACTACCGATGGGTTCACCACAAGTACAACTTTGACAACCTTGGACAGGTACAGAAGTGAAAAGCGATGCCTGTATTATTTGCAATCTACTAATAGAGATAAAAACTGTGTATATTCACGAAATGTTATACTAATGTAATAATAATGACACAGGACAGGGGGTACTTAAAAAGAAATAAGTCTACTTTTTAGATCTACAACAAGAATTATGAAAATGATTACCAGAGCATTAAAAAAAAAAGAAATTAAATGAAGATTGACCAAGGATTTACTCTTAACTCAAGTATGTATTATGTCTTCAAGTATAGGGGCTTGTTTATTCTATCACAAAGTCATTTTAAACCATTAACTTCACTTGTTGATTTTGATCACAATGGATGTAGGTGCTTCAAAAAGTACTTCAGTTGGTATTTCATTAACATTGTCTTTGGGAGAAACAAGTAACTGTTTAACGATGATAACAAATTATTTAGCGAATATCCAAATAAAAACTGTAACCCATGAGCGTAAGATAGAGTTTCATGAACTGTTTTTTTACTTTTATTCTTATACTTTTATATTTATAGCATTTTATTCAAATGCTCCGAGCAATTTAGAAACAAATCAAATTTAGATTTTTTTTTTTTTATTATTATTATTATTATTACCGGTATTATAATTTTTTCATGCTAGTGAAAGTGTGTGTTCCCTTCAGGCTCTCATGTCCCTGTTTGTGCTGGCATCAAAAGACGGCTGGGTCAACATAATGTACCATGGACTGGATGCAGTTGGTATTGACCAGCAGGTAATAACACACAAGTGCAGAATTTACTGTTCAGTTTCTAGCACCCAGCCACCCATTTTCCACCACTTGTTTTGGGGACAGAAGACTGAGTGCCTAATCAGTCAAGGGGAAAAACACAAGAGGAACCCACGCTTTCATTTTCCAAATGACAGAAATTCCTCCTTCTGCTCTGCTGACTGTCACCCAGCTGGATATTCCCAGAACACCTCTTTAGGGAGGCAAATTAGAGACATGTCCCATATTAGCAAATAAATATTGCTGTTTTTGCTTAGTGCAAAATGTCCTCTTTTTTCAGATGGAAAGAAAATACTTTTAAAACTGAGCTCAAACGGTATCAATGATCATTTACAGGGTGTAATAAAGTGCAACAGGTTTAATTCCAGCTACTGACTTTTGTACTTAGTGGCATTCATGTTACCTTTGTCTTGGTTTTTATCAGCAACATCTATAAAACCAAGCCAAAGGTGTTTCAACATGTAATAAAGGGGAAAATAATTCATAAATGGAAATCTTACTCAGAACCACACACAGTGGCAAAGTCTACTAACATCATGCAAATTAGTCAACTGCAATGGCAACAAAATCAACATTCCCTTTAGAATTAGTTTTATTTTATTTGAAAATCTACGAGGAAGTATATTGAGAAGAGTGGGCATTATTCTGGATGAGTCATTTGGCCGCCTCAGGGAAACTGCAGTCCAACTCTGCAACGAGTGACTAATCCCATTTACACTCCACTCTTCGCTTTCAGCCCTCCAATTGAAAATGTGACTCTCATCTCCGGTCTGATTGCACATGGTCATGATTTTTTTTTTTCTTTTTGTTTCTTAATGACTGCCTTCAAAAGTCCAATCATCCTGAGCTTTTCTTGACACCTTCAAAACACTGTCTCTTCTGCCTGATTCTTCTGTTTCCTGTCATCCTTTATGATTGGGGGATGACACCAAGATTTTTTGAGTGTAATGAATATGGATTAGTCTGCTTAACTGGAAAGCTGAGAGTGGGTCAGATCTGATGGATAATAATAAAAAGAAGAACAAGAATAACATTGTAGACAGCTGAAACAGAGCAGTTTGGTGTCCTTGCTTTTTCACTCATAGGAAATGTATGGGTATGGACTGGGTGGGGTTGGCGAAAGGGCCGTTCTGTGTGGAGTTTGCATGTTTTCCCCGTGTTCCCTTGGGTAGTTAATGGGAGCTACCCTCACAAAACCATGGGATGTACACTGCCTCCTCTGGCCAGCCGGGGTGCCCGAGGGGGCGAGGAGGATCTGGCCGGAGTAACGTGATCCTTCCGAGCGTTACGTCCAGAGAAGCTGGCCTGTTGGGTGAAACGAAGGGCCTGCTCACCCCTCAAGCAAGAAGGAGGCTTGTGCTCAATGCAGGTCCTGGGGTTGGTAGAGGGAGAGTAATGTCAATGATTGACAAGGAGCACTGGTAGATGAAAAAATTAAAATATATATGTATAAAAAATAAAAAATAAACATTCTGCCAATAACAAACCCCTGGACCATCGGGGACCATTTTTAATCCCAAATTTACAAGAAATGCATTGTAAGCCCATCTCAGAAATGCTGGCTGGGAGGTCCATGTTTTATTTTAAAGTTGGCATGTAGGGTAGCACAGTAACAAACACATATATCCATTAACTTCAGTCTTTATATTGTGGGGGCAGTACCCTGAAGAGAGTGGCCCAATAAAGTATGGCTAGGCTGTGAAGAGAGCTGATGAAGGAACACGCGCACACACACAAAAATCCTCTGTTGCAAGATTAAAGTGCATATTTATGTGGCTTTTACGTTTTTACAATATCCTTGCACTGCATCTCGGGGAATTTTCTCAGGAACTCACTGAGGTACCGATGTAGATCTTTAACATCCCCCTTCCACAAGTTATAGTGGTTATATGTCCCGAGACCATCATCATCATACCAGTAACTAAGAGCTCAGCAGTGACAAGCATGAACAACTGAGGGGAGGTGCATTCTTATGTATTCTATAATGTTGTATGTGAGGCAGATTGTTCAAAGCTGCATTGACCATCAAAGAATTCCCTCCAATGAAGACTTTACATCAACAGGAGCAGCAGCAGTGTCCTGCATCATGACACACCATACCCACCTAGCACATGAACTGTGTGCCCCCCTCCCCTAGAAGGCTGAACAGCATCAAAGCCAGGGCACTGAACCTGAAATTTAGCTACTTTCCAGAGGCTGTGGGACAGATCAATTCTCTCTCGCTGACTGATCTCTATCTTCGACCCCCAGTGAACTGTGTGCTGCTAATACCCCTGCCATGGCACTGTGCTCTTATCTTTTTTTAACCACATACAGTATGTTTTTTGGGTTTGGGTTTGTTTCGTTTCTTATTTTTATGCACTCTTAAAGCCTTTTTATTCTAAAAGTGCATATAAATGTGAATGTTTATTCTAATTTATTTTGAAAATTACAACTTTGGAATTTAATGGTAATTTTTTTATTGGCAGCTGAGAGCAAATTTCATCCTTTTTATGTAAAAATGTGTTTTGAATGACGAAAAGAAAAGGAAAGAAATTACCTCAAATTTAGTTGCATGCAGTGGGTTGATATAGGCTACAAAAGCACGTTATTCTGCAAGGCTGTAATGGTCAGAGAAGTATAGACAAGTTTACAAGTTGGGAAGCTTTTAAAATTTATATGACTTCAAACGCAATAGTTATTCCATTTGACAAATCAAAATCATGGCTTTTCAACAGCAACTCTAACTTTACAAGGATCCTGATTTTAGCAACTTGCACATTCTATTTTTTCATGTTGCATGTACATTTTTCCCTTTTTAATCAAGAAAAAGAAAAGAAAATAATTTTCTAACTGCCTCTTCCATCTTGCTTTTCTGCAGCCGATGACCAACAACAATCCATGGATGCTGCTCTACTTTATCTCCTTCCTCTTGATTGTCAGCTTCTTCGTGCTCAACATGTTTGTTGGTGTGGTGGTGGAGAACTTCCACAAGTGTCGACAGCATCAAGAGGTGGAGGAGGCCAGGAGACGAGAGGAGAAACGTCAGCGGCGAATGGAGAAGAAAAGGAGAAGTAAGATTCAAAGAAAAAGAAGGAAGAACAGAAATCGGGACAGACAAATACACAGGTAGTGAGTGAGTTAAAAACTTGGAGCAGAGAAAAAAGTGATGAAGGAATTATTAATACAAAAGGTGAGAAAGACTTGGAAGTGTATAAAAAATGCAATGGAAAGTCAAGTGCAGAAGAAACAGGAGGCAGATAAATGACATAAACCAGAAAAGGGATAAATAAGTGCACGTACTGAGTGGAACGTAGAAGATACTGTACAATGGAAGGATTTGCCTGTAAAGAGCAATAGTCTTCTCTCTGGTGGAAGAGCAAATCAAGAAGGAATGTGACGCAAATAAGTGAGATATACTTTGAGAAAAGACTAATTTAATTCAGTAAATATTAATTTGCAAAAATATACATATATTTGTTTTATTAACGTATCAAAGTATGTTTGTCTTCTATGAATGTTTCTCATTTCACATCAAAATGCTTTTCAGCAGATAATGTTCATGCTAAGTAAAATAAGGTGCCTTTATAGTGGACTTGAAGCTTTGAAAAAGTGCACTCCTTGTTGGATATAATCCAGATGGCATATGTTAAGGTTTTCTTATATTATTACTCAGAATGAGTCATTATTTCAACTCATTTAAAACTACTTAACGTCTCCTACACATTTATCACACTTTTTTTCTTCATATTAGCTTCCAGTTTTACCTCCCTCTCTGTCTTCTTCTAATGTTCTTTGCTCCTCATTTTTCACTTCTTTTGGCATGAATAAATAATAATACGCTTTTTCTAGTCTCTAACGCTGCTTCCTTATTGAAACATACACCTCCTTTTCTCTTCCAAACTTTGCACAGAGTATTCAGAAATTTCAACCCACTTCTTTATTTTGATTACGTACCTGTCTTATTAGAAATCGGTTTTATTACTTTCAATTTCCTTTGTCCACCGTGACGAACTTCCTTTACTCTTTTTCTGTCCATTCTTTTCCTTCTTAATTGATTTCCCGGATTGTTTCTCTATGCAGAGGCCCAGAAGCTGCCATACTATTCTTCCTATGGCCGGATCCGTCTGGCTATCCATGCCCTGTGCACCAGCCACTACCTGGACCTAGCCATCACCTTCATTATCTGCATTAATGTCATTACCATGTCCCTGGAGCACTACAGCCAGCCACAGGTGATGACCCTTATTTGTTAGGATGGAGGATGAGCTCATGCAAACCTGTTTAATGGTACTTGTGACATTTGAAAGTAAGCTTTGCCAGAGGCAGGATCTGTTCCCAGATGCAGTTCTGTTTCATTCCTTCCAGACTGCCAGTGGCAGTAAACAGAGTGGATATGTCTCCTCGCGCTCCGCGCAGGTCGAGATTTAATAACAACAGTGTCACGTGAGTGACGTGTAGGCTACCTGTGCGTCTATAAATACCGCCCGGTAGACTACATCCGGCCTCTTGAATCTTCTCGCTGTTAACCTGACGTACATCGCTGGTTAATCGCTCCGTAGATCCGTGTTTCGGATCTATATTTTCTGCAGGTTCGGGGAGGTAAGCTCAACTCTGGTTGGTGGTGTTTGACAGCCTGCCTGTGACTCTTGGTCGGAGCGCACGTTGTGCCCTCTAAGGCTGTGGCTGTCAAGCCATCTTACCTCTCCCTTTCTCCATCGGGAGGATCCGAGCGCCCGTGTGTCGGGCTGGCTCGCTCCCCAGCCACACAAACGGTCTTGAATTGTTTGTGCTGAGCTGATTCCTCCACATGCTAGATGTCCCAGCCGCGTTCAGTGGTCCGCCCACTGCTCTCGTCTGTTGGTTCCTAGCCTGGCTTGGTGAGTATTTTTTACTTAAGCTTTAAAAAAAAAAAAAAAAAAAAAAAAAAAATATATATATATATAAATTTAAAAAATATATATATATTAAAAAAAAAAAAAAAAAAAAAAAAACCTAGTCCAGAGGTTTCGGACGCGTTCTGTGGCGGCCACAGTTCTCGCTTGGATTGCCTGGCTCCACACTGAATTGTTTGGATTAAGAGCAGTGGTGTGAGGAGTCTGTTAGATGTTCTGATCGAGTCTCGGTCTCGCCCAGATTTCCTAACTTGACCCTTTTATTTTTTGGAGGAAGCGATGATGGCTTGTACATCATGTGGCACTCTACTGTTGGTAGAGGATGGCCATGAATTGTGCCCCCAGTGTCTGGGGGTGGGGCACCTGAGGGAGGCCCTCTCCGACCCCTGCATCAACTGCAGCATTTTGCCGCTCTCGGTGAGAGAGGACCGGCTGCGTCAGGTGGAAGGCCTCCTCTTTAGGAGCGACCTCCCACCCTCTGGGCCCGCTCATGCCAGTGCAGGTTCCCGCAAAAAGCACCGGGACAAGCGCAGAGCGGGGCCCCATGACGAGCGCAGTGGCCCTACGCAGAAGAAGGCGAAGGATGCTCCCTCACGCAGTGAGATGGAGGATTTACGGGCTGAACTGGAGCAGCTTAAGGCCTTAGTGAGGGAGCGGGCTCTGCCCTCCCCACCTCTGGCGGTCCCCTGGGAGTCAGATTGTGGAGACGATGCTATGTCTACCAGGGCTTCAAACTCCATGTTTCAAGGCCGTGACAGTGTGTTTAGCTCTGGCGAGTATCCCTCCCCTGAGCTGCCGTGTCTGGTGGTTGACCCAGCTAGCATACAGGCAGAGGCTGGCTCGGAGACATCCCTCAGGAGCTCTGGGAGCACTGAGCTGGGAGAGGGCCCCTGCCCTTTGCAGGCAACACTACGTGCGGCCCTGGCTAAGGTCGGGCTGGATGATGCGCCCGCTGCCCAACCGGCGAGCAACCCATTCTTTCGCCGGACTCCTGTAGCCCCGCCCTTTGATGTCCCGCCCTCGCCTGCTTTTTTGCAGGAGCTGCGGCGCTGCTGGGCAGATCCAAAGGCGTTTGCCTACCATGGCAAGGATGCGAGGACTTTGGCCTCCATGCGCCAGGCGGAGCAACATGGCCTGGTTCACATGCCTCCCGTGGACCCGTGTATCGCCTCACTGGTCCTTTCACCAGATGAGGCGCTCAAAGATAAGGCCCGCTGTCCTAGGCCTCAGTGCCGGGTAACGGATAGCCTTCTCTCGACGGCTTATGATGCGGCAGGCCGCATGGCTCGCATTGGGAACTCCCTCTCCGTGCTCCTCCTCGCCCAGTCCCAGATGTTGCAGTCGGAGCATGAGGGCGGGGAGTTGGGTGACACTAACGACGCTGCGCTCCAAGCCTTCGGGCTGATGACCAGAGAGCTTGGCCGCCTGATGTCCACCCTGGTGGTGACGCGGCGTCAGGTGTGGCTGGCGCAGGCACCCATGTCTGATGATTGCAGGCAGACGCTACGGAAGCTTCCGGTAGTGCCGGGCCAGTTGTTTGGGCCAGAGGCAGAACAGGCGTTGGAGCGCAGGAAGCAGTCGGGTCAGGCATCAGAGGCCTGGGGTCGTCGGAGTGCGAGCATGGGACCCCCAGCTCAGCACTCCAGGAGACGGGGCGCACAAGACCTGCGCCGCTCACATCCCCCGAGCCCCCCTCCGCAGCCCTGGCAGCACAGCCGGGTTGCTGGGGGTGGTGGGCGTCAGCCCAGGGGCGCACACCCTCCACCTCGCCGGTCTCAGCGGGTGCAGGGGCAACACCAGCGTCCCCCCAAACCCCCAAATAATCCTCGAGGCACTCTATGGGGGCCTCGGGCCGGCGGTGGGCAGGTTTTCACATCAGCACCTGGCCTATTGGGCAGCCCATTCTCCAGATGTATGGGTTTTGAGAACACTGTCCCAGGGCTACAGGTTGCAGTTCCGCCGCCGGCCCCCACCACCCTCCGGGGTCAGGGAAACCTCGGTCAGAGACCGCGGGACGGCCCTGTGTTTGTCACAGGAGATAGCCAAACTCTTGGACAAAAAGGCCATCACAAGAGTTCACCCACATACACAGAGCAGTGGGTTTTACTCAACATACTTCCTCATTCCGAAGAAAGACACTTCTCTTCGGCCTGTGCTGGACCTTCGGGGTCTGAACCAGTACCTGAAGGTCCTCCCATTTCGGATGCTGCGTACACGCGACGTCCTTCAATCTGTCACTCCAGGGGAGTGGTTCACCTCCATAGACCTCAAGGACGCCTACTTTCACGTCCCAATACACCCAGACCACAGACGGTTTCTCAGTTTTGCCTTTCAAGGCCACGCCTACCAGTTCACCGTCCTGCCTTTCGGCCTGTCCCTGGCTCCTCGCATCTTCACCAGATGCATGAGGGCGGCCTTGACATCGCTATGCCTGTCGGGAGTAAAGATTCTCCCATATCTGGACGACTGGCTTATATGCGCCCCCCCGCTCCAGGAGGCGGAGCTGATGACATCCAGGGTCCTCACACATATCGAGGCTCTGGGCATGTCGGTAAATTGGGAGAAGAGCTTGTTGCGTCCTACGCAGCAGACCACCTTCATCGGCCTGTCCCTCGATTCCGTGTCAATGCAGGCACGCCTTACTGCAGAGCGGGCACAGCGGATTCAGGACCTGCTACGGTCCTTCCGCCTCGGGATGAGGTTGCCCGTCCACGCATGGCTCCGACTGCTGGGGATGCTGTCGGCGGCCTCGGCTGTGACACCTCTGGGGCTGCTGCACCTGCGCCCCCTGCAGATGTGGTTCAACAGCCTCCAGATGGACCCTCGCCTTCACAGGTGGGTCAAGGTCAAGGTTACCCACCAGTGCCTTATTCATCTCCACCGGTGGCGGGACAGCACCTTTCTATTGCACGGTGTTCCTCTCGGCTCAGTCCCTTCGAGGCGAGAGGTGGTGACAACAGATGCCTCACCTCAGGGTTGGGGTGCGGTATGGCAGAAGAGGTCAGTCCAGGGGGTTTGGGGCCCTCTGTGGCGGGGACGGCACATCAATGTCCTAGAACTCCGGACTGTCTACTTGGCGCTGAGGCACTTCTTGCCCTTTCTCAGGGGCAAGCATGTCCTCGTCCGGACAGACAACACTTCGACAGTGTTTCATGTCAACCACCAGGGGGGAACCAGGTCGCTGGACTCCCTGAACGAGGCCCGGAGGTTGTGGATGTGGGCTCATCCTCAATTGGCCTCCTTGAGGGCAATGCACCTCCCTGGCAGAGCCAACGTGGTGGCGGATTCCCTCTCACGCCGGCAGCTGCCCCCAGGGGACTGGCGGTTGCACCCCCAGGTGGTGCGAATGATTTGGGATCGGTACGGGGAAGCCCGTGTGGATCTGTTCGCCTCGGAGTGTACGACTCATTGTCCACTGTGGTTCTCCTTGGCAGAGACCAGTGCCCCGCTCGGGATGGACGCTCTCGCCAACACTTGGCCGAGAGGCCTCCTTTATGCGTTCCCTCCGATTCCCCTGGTGATGCCCACGCTTCACAGGGTGAGATTATCGGGTCACAGGGTCCTCCTGGTGGCGCCCAAGTGGCCCTCGAGGATTTGGTTCTCCACGCTCCTCAGCCTGTTGGACGGGGAGCCTTGGCAGCTCCCAGTACGGTCGGACCTCCTGTCCCAGCTGGGCGGGGAGGTATGGCATCCCTCTCCGAGCCTCCTTCAACTCTGGGCCTGGCCGTTGAGAGGGAAGGGTCATTCTTGACGCACCTTGAGCCCTCGGTATGTGAGACCTTGCAGAATGCTAGAGCTCCTTCCACAAGAAGGGTGTATTCGCATTGCTGGGCCGCTTTCTCCTCCTGGTGCAGGGACGGGGGTTTTGACCCGATCTCCTGTCCGTTACAAATTGTACTGCGGTACCTGCAGTATCTGTTTGAGGCGGGCCGGGCGGCCTCGACCTTGAAGGTGCACGTAGCGGCTATTTCTGTCCACCATGGCCACATCGATGGTAGACCAGTTGGTGCGCATTACTGGGTGGCACAGTTTCTGCGGGGTGCCAGGAGACTGCGCCCCCCCAGAGTGCAGCGTGCAGCAGCATGGGACCTGCCGCTGGTCCTGCAGGCCTTGGGCGAGGCACCCTTTGAGCCTATGGCAGGGGGGTCCTTGAGGACGACGTCATGGAAGACCGCCTTTCTGTTGGCTGTTACGTCTGCCAAGCGTGTGAGCGAGCTCCACGCCCTTTCAGTCAGTCCTACGTGCCTTCGGTGGAAGGCAGACAGCTCAGGAGTGACCCTGTGGCCAAATGTCGCTTTCCTGCCAAAGGTGTTACCCCCTGACCATGCCAATCAGGCCATAGAGTTGGCAGCATACCATCCTCCCCCGTTTGAGTCCCGGCTGGAGGAGCGGGCTAATTTGCTGTGCCCAGTCCGGGCGTTGCGGCTCTACCTTCAGGCAACACAGAGCTTTCGACGCTCTGAGCAGTTGTTTGTGTGCTACAGGGGGGCGCACAAGGGCCGTGCCCTGTCGAAGCAACGTCTCTCCCACTGGATTGTTGAAGCAATCAAACAGGCTTATGACGTGGCAGGTAGACCTGCCCCTTCAGGCGTTGTCTGTCATTCCACCAGGGGTGTGGCCACTTCCTGGGCGGCAATGAGAGGGGTACCGTTGTCTGAGATCTGTGCAGCGGCATCCTGGACGGTGCCGTGCACCTTCTCCAGGTTCTATCGCCTTAACGTGGCCTCTGGGTCCACGCTGGCTTCGGCCGTTCTGCCTTTGGCTTCTGCGGCTGACCACTAGGTGGGTGTTGTTCCTCGTGACAGTGCTGGTATGAGTCATCCACTCTGTTTACTGCCACTGGCAGTCTGGAAGGAATGAAACAGAACGTAAGTTACGGATGTAACTATGGTTCTGTGAATTCCTGGATGACTGCCAGTCACACCGGTCACTCCGAACTTCCTGCGAGAAGATTCTGGGAGGCCGGATGTAGTCTACCGGGCGGTATTTATAGACGCACAGGTAGCCTACACGTCACTCACGTGACACTGTTGTTATTAAATCTCGACCTGCGCGGAGCGCGAGGAGACATATCCACTCTGTTTACTGCCACTGGCAGTCATCCAGGAATTCACAGAACCATAGTTACATCCGTAACTTACGTTGTCATTTGTCGATGCTGTTTTCTAATCTGTTAACTGCTTATTTGTTTATTAAACTTTTCTTTAAATGGGCATGCCTACTCCTGCCATACCCTTTTAAGTCAATTTAGTAGATGTAAATAACATAATTAGCTTCTAAAAAGTTGTATGTTGTCGTTGTCCCCAGTCTACACAAGATGAGCATCCTCACTTTAATCTAACCTGCGCCTCCTCTCAGTCATAGGCAGAAGGATACCTGATTATTTGAAAGACTTTGTTTGTCTTAATTAACAATACCCTTCTGCTAAAGTTATATTAGCATTCAAACTTCCTACACATCCCATACAGCTTATTATTTTGATCTTCTTGATAGCACCTTTTCCAAGGCTGTCAACAAGGTGTGAACTCAACAGTGAAATTATGTCAACAACTTCCTTTTTAAACAATTGACAGCATGCATGTCAAGCTACAGTCAAAAATTAAGCCTACTGACTGCATCTTTTTTGCTATTCAGGGTAGCAAATTGAAAAACTATATTAACCTACTTCCTTGCTATTTGCTGGTAGTTATTGGAAGATATAGAAAAAAATACTGCTTGTGGACATATTATCGTCATCATAATGCTTAAATGTATTTATTAAAAATGAAAAAGTCTCAAAAGTGTGGCAGATAAAAAAAATGTTTTTGCGCCTCCCATAAACTGACATGATTTAGTTGTCTGTCTCAACTAACCCTGCCTCTGGTAAATGACTTAATTAACATGATGCTTTCCATAATGTTATTTAGTCTGCTTTTCTCAGCTAATGCAGAGATGTTGTCATTGACAAGAAAACAAAGAAACAAAAAAACTATGCTAATGATTTAGAGAAAAGAAATGCCATGACACCAGTGAGAAGTCCCTTGTGTAATTGCCTCTTACAGGTGCTGTCTTCTCTTTTTAACCTCTGCCCTTCTTTAACTGTTGTACTTTCAGTCTTTGGAGACTGCTCTGAAGTACTGCAACTACTTTTTCACCTCCACCTTTGTGATTGAGGCTTCTCTGAAGCTGGTAGCCTTTGGCTTTCGACGTTTTTTCAAAGACAGGTACTTCTAGCCGCAATGCTTCGTGTTAAAGTGAACAACGAGGCTGATTTCCGTGCTACTGAAGTATTTACCCACTGCATCACCACCGTTATTGCACATCCCACCTAATTACGCACCATAATTGTATCTTTAAAAAAGAAACCATGTATACATGACCATATCTATACATGTTTACATTTAGAGAATATGTGTAGTGTACATTGCTTTGCCATTTGAACTGAGAAACGTCACATTAATGCCATTCCCAAACAAAGTCACCACGCTGTGCTTCAAATAACGTTTGTCTGTTGACGGGACCCATGCACTGCAAAAAAGAGATTGCGGAACATATAAAATTAGTTATTGAACCATGTATTATAATTTCCAATATCTTTAATTATAACATCCAATAAAGATGCACACTATTGGTTGAAATAATAAATTAAGCATTATCAGCTCAACTAAAGCGAATTGGAGCCAGTAGTAAATGGTTTTCACAACTAATGTCTAATGAATTACATCAGTTTGGACGTTTGGTTTAGAACCAGTCTATCTACATACGGCTTGTGATAGATACAAACTCATCTGAAAGTGTTTAGGCATTCATCGCTCTACACCTAGACAAATTGTCTATAAATCAAGACAGTTTAGTACTGTCGTGAATCCATCTGGAAGTGGGCACCCTGCCAAAATGACTCCAGAACCACAACACAGAATCATCAGTGAGGTGAAGAAGAGCCCATAGAAACAGATGAAGTCTTGAAGATAATCTGTATCAGCATGAAACTAACACAGGATGTACTAGTAAAACCTGCTGCTTTTAGGTGTGGCCCAGAGACCAAACCTGAACTGACCTCAGGAGAACCATTCACACCAGATCTACCAGAAATGCATCTGAGATTAAGCACTTCTTTGAGAGGAATGGTTAAATGTTCCTGCTGAATGTTGTGCAGGTCCGATCCAGATCCATTGAGAGTAAAAACTTGATGTCACTGCTGCCAAACCAGGTTAAGCCAGTTTTAACTCCATGTGTTCACGTTCATCCTGCGCTGCAAATGTTTAACGGCCGAGTTCAGCACAGAAATGAGAAATGTACTGTATGTGTTATCAGCTTGAGAAAACTGTTTGTCTCTTAATTTGACTTAGATCAGATTACATTTTTTGGCTAAATGCAGAAAACCAAATAATTTGTAAGTGTTTCACATGTTTATTTTATTTCTACTGTACAAGAATGTGCAGAAAAACATGAAATCTGAAGGAAACAGTGGAAGTCAGAGGGTCTTGGTGTGTCCCAGTGAAAAGAACCTCCAGGATTACATTAGAGGTTTAGTCTTACTTGATTTCAAAACCTCACAAGGGTTTTTTTATTTTTTTCATTTTGAAATAAATATTTCAGTTTATTCAAGCGTTGTCTGGTAGTCCCAGTCTCAACCAAAGTATCTTTGAACTCCCATCCCGGTTGGCTCTTGCAACAACTGTGTATGGATTTACAGTACGGCACATGTCACGCATCAACAATGATGAAACTGGCTCACAGAAGGAAGAAAGATCGAGACAGTAACCAGGATATAACGATGGCTGAAACACAAAAACTCCTATCTGCAAGATGATTGAAAAAATTGAGGGAACATCTTCTTATCTCCCCTTGGCAACTCATCGTTACCTCGTCAATCTCGTTAACACGTAGTGTCCAAAACAGCAAAACATTTCTCCCAAAAAATTGTAATTGTTTGAGAAAACAAGCTTTTATTTTGCTCTCTCACTAAAGTGCATTTTTTAGAGAGACAATATAAAAACAATATAGTTGATCTTGGTCGTTACTTTAAAAATACTGTCTTCCACAAGTGTAGAGAGACCTGTAAAGATAAATGTCAAGGTTGGTTGGTGTTGGTGCTGAGCTTTTGCTGTATAGTAGGACATGACAGATGTATTTATTGACTGTCGACCCTGACACCTATTGATCTTTTTGAGTAAGAGAAAATCTTAGACAGCCAAACACTATAGAGAACCAACAGAGTTGAACCTCATGTTGTTTTTTCAGTGTTTGACATGATTTTATGTTTAGTGACTTACCGCACAACAAAGACAGCTTTATGAAGCACCACTATTTTTACTGTTTTTTTTATACTTTGACTCTAACGTGATCCAGCGTGCTACTACCCATTTAAAAAAAACACCCTACCAATCGTGACTTGCGTCTCTACAGCCAGTGTTACGTACTTACTTACGTACTGAGTCTTGCTCATAACTGCCTGTATTCAATTTCATTGCACTTATTAGCCCCGTGGCATTATTCACACAGCTTTGTCCATCAGATTTTGAAAAAAAAAAAAAAACTCGGCATCATAAAGCAGCATCATAAGTCTGCAGCCTTCTGGAGGTGATACCGCTGTTGTAGGACACATCATGGTATCCCAGCAAGTAGGGATGTTTGTTGCAGTTGAAGTGTGAGATAGGCATTCTGTCACTTTCAAGAACATTTTTACTCCCTTTTTATGAAGTTTTGCATGGTATTGAGTAATATAAATATTCATGATAGAAGTTTGAATTTAAGTAATGGTGGGTTGTCAGACATTCGTCTGCCAAATCAGTTGTGGGAGCCACATTCAGATTATGCACAATGTTCATGTAGAATATTAATATTCATTGGAAAATTTACATAAGAGAGGTCCTAATGTATGCAAGTGATGAAGTTCTGAGCTACATGCTGAGTTAAGAAATTAATGCTCATCATCCTGTTTCAGGACCCACCTTTACTTTGGCCCAGATCTATATAATGTGGTAGATTGAAAAGATTTCTGTGTGCCTGCGTGTGCAGGTGGAATCAGCTGGATTTGGCTATAGTGCTGCTGTCTGTGATGGGCATCACTCTGGAGGAGATAGAGATCAACGCTTCTCTCCCCATCAACCCCACCATCATCAGGATCATGAGAGTCCTCAGGATAGCAAGAGGTACAAAAGAACATGCACACACACGCACAAACACAAACACATCAACCCAATATTAAGATAACTAGTTGACATGTATTAACATAAATAGAAAATATTCATGAGATCAACCTGTGGGTTATTACAAATGTATGACATTATAAGATTGCCAAAAGGAAAAAAAATAATAAAAACAATTAGTATATGCTTTTTGTGTGCAATCAAATTAGTTATCTAGATCACATTTCAGCTTTATTTCTTTTTCCTTTTGACATTGATCCCACTGGAGAAGGAAGTCAAGGCTCATTGTAACACAAAATCTAAAACACATTTTATATGTTAGGTATATAATTTACTGCACTAACAGTGGCTTCATTGCCTCAGAAGAAAGACCAAAACCAAGCTCTCGCTACTTTATATGGCTATGATTTGGCACCCTTTTTCTCTTTATTTAGGGGAAATTAAAGCAGCTCTTTGGGCTGCACCGTTTTCTTTTAACTTCACACTGCGGAGGATAAAGACTAATAACATCAATCCCCACCAATCCTCGCCCTCTTACCAGCACCCTCTGCCTTCTACTCCGTTGCTCATGGACAATCTGCTAATTAAATAGCAACAGCCAGTGGTAATTAAGAAGCAAGCAGGGAGTTTGGTGGTGTGAGAGCTACTAGGGACTTTTAGGCTTTCTTTTTTTTTCATAACACTTTTACCACTCTTTAACTAACTTGTGAGATTGCAGAAAAAGAAAGTATGCATCCATAAATCCCCCAAGTGGTTTAAATTTTATAAGTGCATAAAACATCAGAAAAATGTGGTATTAACAGTTTTAACAGTTTACATTAACAGTTAAAGTTACGGTAAAAATGCAAATCTTGCATATAGCAATGCAACACCGTGCCATGGGCTAATGCAGAGTCTGTACACAGGAAAGGGATAAGAAGGAGTCAGACTTGATCTCTCTGGAATAATGAGATAGCAGCCTAAATGTTAACATCCTTGTAATACTCCTACTACTAAACTAACATCATAAAGGGTAAGTGAAAAGCCATTAGATTTTGCACACAACTGACCAATTATGCTATTCCTCATTAATTTCTTCAAGTTCATGGTGGTTCTTTCCTTGCACTTTATACATCTTTATTTGTGTTGTACATATCCCAAAAAAAATAATCAATTTGTAGCTTATTATCTTCCTTGTCTTTACATTTCTGGCTATTTTTTTTACGAGTGATGCCTAGCTATTTCCATGAAACATAAAATAATCTAGAAGGTCAGATCTGATCACTACATATGCATTTGGATACAGATGTTAATGCCACGTGTGAAAAACACAGACTAAGTACTAAATAAAGACACATTAATGCGAGGTCTGAGGGGGGCCTTCGTCCTTCAGTAATGAACTGCTTGTGGTTCTTCATTTCAGATAATATAATATCTTTTAAGGGGGATATGTAGATTTTGCTCCAGTTATTCAACACTATTAAACTTTTCAGCCTCCAGTCAGCGGGATACTTTACAGCTGTCTCAACCAAATTGTCTTATTATAGCTATACCTGATCCTTCTGCAATAGCCTTTTAACCACTGGAGAGTTCTACCTTAAATCCAGGGACAAATACAACTGAGAAACCTAAATACCAGCAGACAAGTACTTATGCATTAAAGGGTTAAAAACAATGAAATACTTTTGAGAAGATCTCAGGTTTCCAATAGAAAATCCACATACAGTACATCCATTCCGCTGCTGTTAGACACTACAAATGCCACAAGAAAAAGACTTTCTGTTTCTAACAAATGCTGTTGCCTAGAATGTTTTAGAAAGAATAATTTAATTTTAAATTCTCTGTGGTGAATGATTCAGACTCGCCCTGACCACACTCTACCACCTTCCACCACATTTGTCTCACATTCATCGCCGCTGTTAACGATCCCAGCAGGCCTTACTGTCTGAGTGGCCACAGGTTTGGGTTTGTTTTTGTTTTCTTTTTCTTTTTATTTCTCTCCCACTGGTTGCATCATTATCCTGGTTCCTCCAGATAAGTGTAAGGGGAACATGGAGGGTCTGTTGTGAAGAGTCATGAAACAGATTCCATGGATCAATCATGTCTTCAAGCAACTCCTTCCTATCTTGAGTATTTCCTTCTATCCCTGTGGTGCATTTTGTCTTTATGTCCCTTTTTCCCCTTTCTTTTACTCTGTAGGGGTTGTGGATTGTTTATCACCCAAACCTTCCCCAAAAAAATGGAACACGCACACCTGAAACGGAATTGTTTGTTCAGAACTGAAAGTTGTTTCATTATGTATTACTTCTCTCCAGTGCTGAAGTTATTGAAAATGGCGACTGGGATGAGAGCCCTGCTTGACACGGTGGTCCAGGCTCTTCCTCAGGTATGTGTTATCTCTCCCCTCTCTGCCTCTAACACACACACTCGTGTATAGATCCTAAACTTATCACAAAGACACCCAGGAGTTAACAAAAAATGTATGAAATCATGAACGACTGGCACCAATAAATTGCTTGATGAGGATTACAACATCCAGAAAGTCGGGCTTTATCTAAAACTAGTTTTCCTTTATAGAGCATGATTTATTCACTTTAACTGCTTACGATACAAAGCCTTTAATAGAGGCTGTCTTTTCTACTGTAGCTATGAATACAGTATATGAGTAACATAAACACCTCACCTAAATGCCTCAAAAGAATATTGCTGAACAGTATTATTACTTTACATCATAGGTGGACATACTGTAACTGTCAGGTCAAAAGGATGATAAGATATTTAATAAGGATGACTCCCTCACTTTTAAGCAGCATGTAGAGAAACTTGTGAAGAAACTGAGGATAAAATTGGGTTTTTACTTTCGAAATAAGCTGTGTTTTTCCTTTATTGCTAAGAAGCGACTTGTTGCTGCTACCTTTTTACCAGTACGAGATTATGGAGATATTCTGTACATGAATGCTTCTGCTAAATGTCTTCGTATGATCGATACTGCATATTCTGCTTCCCTGAGGTTCATTACAAATTGTAAACCATTGACACATCACTGTGAGTTCTACTCTGGGGTTGGATGGTCTTCTCTGGCCACCCGAAGGCTCAGTCCTTGGTATACTTTTATATATAAGGCAATGCTTGGTCTGCTGCCTTCTTACATCTGCTCCTTGATTGTCCTGGTTCTTACTTGCTACTTTCACAAGACTACCTGTTGCTCTCTGTTCCTTTTGCCCGTACTGAACTGGGTAAAAGCGCCTTTGTTTATTCTGCTCCTTTAGCCTGGAACATATTACAATATGACTGGAGGCTAACAGGGTTAATTTCTTTGAGAAATGTTAAATCTAAATTGAAAATACTTGAGGCCGACTCCATTACATGTACCGTTTTTTTGTGATTGTGATTGTATTTTATCTGTTGGTGTTTTCCGTCATTTATAACTATGTGTTGTAATTGCTGCTGCCTATCTTGGCCAGGTCTCCCTTGGAAAAGAGGTTTTTAATCTCAATGGAATTTTCCTGGTTAAATAAAGGTTAAATAACAAGGATCTTTTTGGCAGTGTATATGTGCCTAGTAGCTGATGATAGTCGCACAAAGAGATATTTTTGAGGTAAAGCAGTATGATGGGCCATCACAGCCGGTCTTTTAGCAGTACTAGTAGTAGTATTGATGGAGGAGTAGTAAGCTGAGAACTTGTAACATGACTCGTGCAAGGATGAGGCATATCACACATCACATTTTGAAAGGGATATATTAGGTCATAAATGTACCAAAAAAGGATTTAATTAAATTTTTCTTGGTTCTCACAGTGCCGAGATAAAATGTTTTGTCATCATTCACATATAGTCTGATATAGAGTGTTTTAGACACTATGACATATAAGATAAAAGTAACTTATTTTCTTTCATTGTTAAATTTTTTTCCGAAGTTGTGAACATGTACATGCTTAATTATTTATTTCAAACTGGAGAAAATACAAAAAAAAATATATTTTTTAAATGGATATTTATTAAAAGGGCTGGTACCAAAGTGAGTTTGAGTTTTACCAGAGGTATCTCAATCTTAACTTATCAATGCTCTGGCATTAGTAGGAGTCACAACCCAAGTAAGGGTTGTTTCCACTCTTCTGTCGAAACTGATCAAGAAGTCAAAGATCGTAAATCATCAACAGTATGAAGTCAAACAAACAATACATATATTACCATCACAGCGGTTTTAGTAGTAGCATTCCACACGACACAGCTGACGCAACCCTGTGGTTTTCCGGTTGTTGCTATTTATCATCGTTATTAATCTGTGAAATAGATTAAGGACCCCAAGAATCTCCTACGATTAAATTCTTGTGGTGCTATATTGAGATTTAAGAAGAGATATGTTTTAGCTGATGTCTGAGAAGGATGGAACATTTTTTCTTCCTGACTTCTTTCAAGCCTCCAAACTAAGTTAAACTAAGAAGAACTAGTCTAAGGTCATAGAACCATTTTTCACACAATTTGCAAAACCTAATTTACTCAGCATGCTGATTAAAAGTTGTTGAAGGAAGTTTGATTGCACAGCTGATGTAACTCTGCTGGAAGCCCTTCAACTGTGGACTGATGCTGGTGAACTTGTCCTTTGGACCCCAATGATCTCCCCTTGTTCATTATTATCTCTTTATTCTTGGAAGATTAAGGAACGTGCTCAGCAGGCCTACACTGCCAAGCTCGTTCCTGGTTTGTCGTTAAGACATTTTGCTTTTTATCAATTTGTGACTTGTGTTTAAGCAATAAGATCTAACTAGTTAAAATGAAGGTGGAAACTAATTGGTGGAATATAAGTACAGGAATTTAACCTTAAGAGCGATCTTCGCAATGTTATTGTTAAAACTATATTTCTGTGAGTGGATAGTTACACTGCTTTTTTTCTCCTTTGTCTAGCATGCTCTTAACCTTTTACAAGGCACACAGTGAAATACTTGCATACATTTAAAACAACAAAAACAAACATTTTTAGAGGGCTATTAGAGAATATTCACAAATACCCATATGGATCAGTAAAGGGTTAAAGGATCAATATCACTCGTACAACTCTTGCACTTTTTCATTTCCCCACTTAACATTAGTACATGCTTCAAATTATTTAACAACACTTTAAATTTAATGACTAGATTTAGCATTTTCACAACATTTTCAAATTCCACTATAGTCTCCAAAGTGTATATGTTTCAGTCTCTTTCCAGTGTGTTGCAGCTTTGACTGAAATAAGCTTTAAGAAATAAAATCACAAAATCCTTGTTTTATTCATTATTTCCCTTTTGAAAATAAAAACATATTGGTGTGAGAAGTATTTCCCATGTAAGGCAATGGATAAAGCGTTTATGCTTTATATGAGGGAGACAGGGTATTTTAAAGTAGGAGTGAAAAAAAACACATTATAAATTGCTATAAATTATAAACAATGGAAAGTGAAAGGTGTAAATAACTGAGTCACATCTGTGTTTTCACTGGCTTCACGTTCCCACTCGCCAGCTTTAATATTTCCGTGGGTTTAAGCCATGAGCAACTCATAGTGCAGCATCTTCATCCCCTGATGTGTTTTCATTCTCTGCCGAGGGGTCTACAGCAGAGAGGAGCTCAGTTCACATGTTTCAAACTGCTTCAGGCAAGATATGGTTTTTAATATCCACCAAGTAATACCAACATGCACATGTACTCAGAAAAAGACTCCGTTCTCAGGGTTTGCCTAACCTCTCTTACTCCCCCGTTGCTTCTCCCTTCATTATTTCCTGTCTTTTTTCCCTTGTATTCCTCTCCTCTAGTAAATACCCTGAATCCTATTCTTTCCCCATCTGCCATCAGGTTATATCCCTGTCTCACAGATTTACACAGTCACATATTCCGAAGCACCCCACTGACTTAAGTGTAAAGTGTCTTATCTAATGGTGTGCTGCTGTCGACTATTGCACCCCAGGGGTCCATTTTCATTTGCATTGCATATGCCTATTTGTAAAAGCTTTGAATCTTCGCATTGGTGGATTCACACTCACCATTAGTCAGTATATGGACATTTTCATCAAATGTGTGTGATATTGTGATTAACCTTGATTCTAAACTCATGATTGCTTGCAAAGTAAACCACCACTTGGGTTTATGACGTTTGTGCTTTGTAACATGTAGTCCATGAGCAGTCAGCCCAATGAGTCCGTTTACATGTAATATAAAATTTGATTTTATCCATAAAGCATGTTTGTTGGCATTCCGTCAATAATGGTTCACGATATTTACAATGATGTTTGTTTTTATGTTTCAGGTGGGAAACTTGGGGCTACTGTTCATGTTGCTCTTTTTCATCTACGCTGCTCTGGGGGTGGAGCTTTTTGGAGAGCTTGGTAGGCCTTTTTGACCTTTTATTTTTCTAAAAGTTGTTATTTTGAAGCACTTTTGCTAATTTGCCAACTATGCAGCTCCTTGTGTGGCTCAGTTTAATGTTTTTCAGTAGTAATTTGATACTGTTGCATACAAACTTGAAAACGTATCTACTTGCTTTTATCATTTGACTGGATGGTAGATTAGTCACTGTACCATTATGCTATTATTTTGTATATATTGATACATTTTACAGTGATGACAGGATTTGATAGAAGACTCACTGTGTTCTGCGTAATACGATCTTTACCATACTTATGAAACTTCTTCTTCCATTTCATGTTTTCTGTCATCATGTCCCCACACAGTGTGCAATGCTGACTACCCCTGTGAGGGAATGAGTCGCCATGCTACATTTGAAAACTTTGGAATGGCTTTCCTCACACTTTTCCAAGTGTCGACAGGTGACAATTGGAATGGCATCATGAAGGTACGTTAGTCTGACTGACTTGTCCAACGTGATCGTTGGATTTGTCAGTCCGATGGACAAAAGATGATTGATTCTTACTTTACTCCCCCGCAGTGGAGTCGGCACTGATATTTATTTCTTCGTTCTTTGTTCCAACCAAACACCTATGTTGGCACAAGTAAAAAGCTGAGAAAGATGATTAAGTCCCCAACTAATCTGACTTGTATGGTATTTAATGCTTTCTTCCATTTCCCTTCATCTGCCCTCCTTCCACCAGGACACCCTCCGGGAGTGCCCATCGGATCGTCCAGGCAATGACTACGGCTGCCACGCTGGACTGCAGTTCATCTCTCCGATGTATTTTGTGTCCTTCGTGCTCACAGCTCAGTTTGTTCTGATAAATGTGGTTGTAGCTGTGCTCATGAAACATCTGGACGATTCCAACAAGGAAGCACAGGAGGATGCAGAAATGGATGCAGAAATTGAGCTGGAACTAGCTCAGGGGGGCCTCTGCTGCATGATGGGAGGCATCGGAGCCATTGCTGGGGCCACAGGTGGCGCTGCAAGCGGGGCTGGTGCGACTGGTGCAATTACAGCAGGGATGGTTGGGTGTCCAGGTAGCAGAGGAACAGCACCATCGCGTGACTTTGGAGGAGAGACTGTAGCTCTTGAGAGACACGCACACCATCATTATCGGCTCTACTCCCCTGCCCAGGTGAGTGGACGTCCAGTCCTTCAATGAAATAACTACTGCCATACCCACACTTTCACTTTCAAATATACAAAGAAAAGCTGTTCAAGTAGGGACTGCGCAATTTTTTATATAAGCCATTGTAAGATCATTCAGACCATTCTAGGCAAAAACCATCCATCCATCCATCCATCCATCCATCCATCCATCCATGCCTAGGCGGCTCGACTCCGAGCTCCTCCCGGGTGAGCGAACTCCTCACCCTATCTCTAAGGGAGCGTCCAGCCACCCTGCGGAGGAAACTCATCTCGGCCGCTTGTATCCACGATCTTATCCTTTCGGTCACTACCCAAAGTTCGTGACCATAGGTGAGGGTAGGTGCGTAGATTGACCGGTAAATCGAGAGCTTCGCCTTTCGACTCAGCTCTTGTTTCACCACGATGGTCCGGTACATCGACCGCATAACTGCGGACGCTGCACCGATCCGTCTGTCAATCTCACGCTCCATTGTTCCCTCACTCGTGAACAAGATCCCGAGATACTTGAACTCCTCCACCTGAGGCAGGACTTCTCCACCCTAGGCAAAAACATTTGTATAAATTATAATACTGATATACACTTTTCTTTCTGTTTTTTTTTTTCATCTGAATCATATTCATGCCAGTCAACAATAAACATTTAGGCCCAGTCCCAATACACCCCCTAGCCCTACTTTTCCTCACTAACCCTAAATTTTGCGCGTTCCCGTGAGGGTAGTGGTGTCCCAATTCCTCTTTGCATCTACAGGTAGTGGACATAACGAGGGCTAGTGGTTATCAATCTAGCCCTTCAGAGTGAGGGTTTTCAGATGCTGACTTCGCGACCTAGGGCCTGAGAAAATTTCCCAGAATGCTTTACGTCATCATTTGCAGACTGAATCACAAAAAAAAAACATGGCCGACATTTCTTATTTTTTGGTGAATAAAATCAATATTTTGAGTTAGTTTCTGCATAAAAATGCGTTTTGATTACATTTCTAGCGAGAAATATATATTATATATATATTTACTTTCATAATATTCACTATTCAGTGAATGTACATAATCACTCGCTTGCTCGTTGTTGCGTTGTATCTTTAGATCTCGCCAGAATAAAGGCTGATTTATGGTTCCACGTTACACCAACGCAGAGCCTATGGCGTAGGTTACGCGGCAACGCGCACCCTATACTATATATACTACGCCGTAGGCTCTGCGTCGATTTAACGCTGAACCATAAATCAGCTCCCGAGCTGGGAGGCTGTTCTCATCCCGAAAACGTCGGAGCAAATTTCTTAACAGGCGTTATTTGGATAAACTGAGCCCAGGTTGGGGATCTTAACTGTTACTTTTAAGCCTGAAAAAATATTAAAACTTAATAAAGTGGCATATTAACAGCGCTACAGTGGAAATTAAAACAGCTTCTAGCTTGCTTTTAGCTGTCGGCTTCCTGATATGGTGTGACGTATACGCAAACGTAACTACGCAGTCACTTACGTACCCGAACGTAAACCACGCAGTGACGTAGCAAGTGCTGTCCCAATCCCTAGGGAAGATTACAAGGGCCCTACACTTGTGGCTTCATTTTTAGGGCTAGTGGTAGTGGGTGAGGGCTAGTGGTAGAAAGTAGGGGGTGGTATTGGGATTGGCCCTTAACCTCAAGTCAACATAACATGCAAAAAGAAATGTACCCATCGAAGAAAAAGGAAAACTTATGAAAGAATTTCGTGTTCGTTTGTCTGGAGAACCAAGAAAGACTAGTGGAATAAAGTTACAGGTTAATACAACTTTTAATCATGTCAAGCACAAGGTTTTTCCGGCCGGAGGAGACTTCTCTCAGACCACGTATGGTACAAGAGAAAATCACGACGTTTTCATGAGTCCAGTCTTTTTTATACTGAAAAGGAGGGTGTTCTTTGCAAATGATTTTCATTGGTTGAGGGAACGGGAAAAGACCCCCAAACGTGTCACTTCCAGCTCTACATTTCCTTTACTGTCTGTCTCCCATCTGAGGTGTCAAACCAGACCGCAGATCAGACCCCCCAATGCTAAACATCTGTGTCTCCCCATTGTCTTCTCTCAACAAATTGTATGTGTATTGCTATCAAGGGGAAATCACCTTAAGGTGTCACCTTTCCCCCGTCTCCTCTCCAACATTATGTGTATTGTATTTAACTTCTAATCTAATTTGTCTACGCTTGGCTCTTAATCAGAATGAGATTACTTTGAAGAGAGCCTAGACAGTTTTGAGCTTCAATAATTTCATGAAATCCTAACAACTTCCACTCAAAACATGATTAATTCATGTTTTTCAAACCAACCATGTAAAACTGTCCACTGGGATATATAAATATGTGTTGTTTTTGTACCCCCCTTTTTATAAAATAGAACACCCTGCTTAGCTGTATAGACAAAACAGAGTCCCAATCCTGCAATATTACACATGACCACCAGATGTGAAGATACAAGCAGAGCAACAGAAGAAAAAAACCCACAAATATGAAGAACCATACATACGGATTAATATACAAATACATTCAACAACAATCATAAATTTAAAGCTGTGGAAGTCTGAATATTCATATTGTAAACAATTGTACATCTCATAATGGATGAGCATTTCACAAATAAACCAAATAAATCAGTATAACCATGTGTCAAGTCCGTTATATATTCCAGTCAAAAATGGGGAAATCCCGGGGTCCAGGTTTACGGCAACAAAAAATAATCCATTGTTCTTCTGGAGACGAAAGCACACCCACTCCATGATTTCCTGTAGATCGGAGTCCTGCGTCCAGGTGATGAAAGTTGTCCTCCGATGTCTCCCAAGTTTTTTGCTGTTGCATCCAAGTAGCCTTTACTCAAGCATCCACTCAGGCCCTGGAATGTCTCTGTCATGGTCCTAGAGTGGCTCCTGCCACTCTGATAGACAAGGGAGTCTTCTCCTAGCCTGGAAAAGGTTTCATTCCATATCCCTGTATGACTCAAACAACAGAACGGACAGGTTGCACGGTAATAACTGTCTATCTATAATCTTAGTTGAGCCTTGCCCCTTTGTAACAACTTTAAACAACAGATGTTAGTTATTAGAAAAATGGCATGCAAGTAGTTTGTATTCCTCTGACGTATTAACATTGTCTACTATCATTGTCTACTATCCCCCCATTTTTTTTTTTTTTTTTTCTTATTCTTTCAACAGGCACTTTGGACAGATAACCATCTTTTCAAACTAATCCCCCGAAAAACATAAAATAAAATATAAAAATCGTAAAATAATATCCAACCAGCTCTATAAAAAAGTATGTAAAACCGATGACCCATTGGAACAAAACAGTAGGAAATGAGTGTGTGCAGTATACCCATAATCACCCCAATACTGCAACACCAGGCATCCGCAGAAAACCTCGGCCTTTCAGCACCACAGGCTGTTCCCAGAGCTGTAAGCAGATAGACCTTCGCCAGTGTCCAAGCATAGTTTCGGCAGATACAGTTGCACCTTTTTAGAAGAAGACCCGGTCGTTATCCATCAGTCTTTTCTTCGTCAGCGTCTTGGGCGAGAGCCCACCTCGCATTCAGATGAAGTTCATACACAGCTTTGCAGCGTAGGAGATGGATCCGACGTTGATTTCTGCGGTTCTGTACCAGGGGTAACTTTCCAGTCAAGGTCCCACAGAAACCAGTGCAGCTCTACTTAGCACACTGCACACACCACATTTCTCTGGGTCATCAATCCTCCACCCTCTTTTTTTTTCTTTTTTTTCTACTAAAATCAAAAAAAACAAAACATATAAGATCTGCATAAAATAAGAACAACCACAGCCGTTACAATACAAATTGATACCACCACACCTTTCCATTTACCAAAACATTAAGAGAACAAATCTCCAAGAATATTCTGAATACACTGTAGACACACTGTAAGGAGGCTTCTCCTCCCTGACTTGAAGGAACTTTCTGGCTCCTTAAATTAGGGGGGGGGGGGGGGGGGGGCTCGCAGGGGGAGAGAGCGCAAATTAATAACAGATATACATTATACATGACAAGCAAAACAATAATAGACAACAAAATTCTGTTATTTGACATTTCTTTTCATTTAAGTGTGTCCTTATGTGTTCAAACTTTACTTATGATCTGAAGTAATCGAATCTCTGACTACTTTAAATACTTTTAACACAAGTAGAATGTTTTAAGACATGGGAGTCGCTTGTTACGGGTAGTTTAAGGCAATCCAATAACTAAGGCAGAAAACTGCTAATCTCTGTATATGGGCCCAGGATTGCTTAGACTTCCAGAAACAAAACCTCCTGTCTGCTCATCGGTGTGGTTAACCACTGCAAACGTCATTCCAGATGAGGTCCCAAAATCATCTGAACTTCAGAATCATAAACAAAGTTACCCAGCCGTGCACGGACTTGACACACTATATTCATCAATACGTTAAGACATTAATATTATTATTCCCTATGGTATCACGTGTACACACATGTATATTTATATTCCGATTCCACTATAGTCTACTCCTACTGAGAAACCTACAGTGGAACCCCACTCCCATTAAGTTGACCAGCAAAGCGAGCTCCACATTGTCTCGCCCAGTGCCCCGACCGTCCACAACGGAAGCACAAGTTCCGACCAGACCGCGCATTGTTTGTCTGTCTTCCCTGTCCCCGGAAAGGTACACCACGCGTAAACGAATGTGGTCTCACCCCAGAGTGGGGGGAGTATGTATAGGGGGGGGGCAACTGAGGTGTCGGGGCAGAGGAGGAGGATGGGCCAGGGAGGTTGGGATCATAGTGGGGGGGGACTTGAGAGGGAGGGTGTAGGGGGGGGGGCAACTGAGGTGTCGGGACAGAGGAGGAGGATGGGCCAGGGAGGTTGGGATGGGGGTCTCTAGTTTGTAACATTTGTTTCTCAGATTTTTCATTATTGATCTTATCCCTAGATTCCTTTATTTGACTTTTCACCAATTGAGTTTGGAGAGCAATTATTTCTGCCCCCTCCGCCATTCTCTTTTCCACCATGTTATCTATATAAGTGATTACATGACAGGCCCATCCACGGTATGGGAGCTCAGGCAGGCCCACGACATTCTTTAATCCACTTTGAATAACAGGAGGGACGGAAGCCTCTACTGCTCTTCTGAAAATAAGTTCAGTGTTTTCATCCAGAGCTGGGTCTGCACCCGTTATATTAAGCCATAACTCTCGTACTCTCAGGAGATAAGTTGTGCCCCTCTCCTCTTGTGATATCGTGAACTTTAACTCGCTCAAGAAACATTGACAATCTGAATAAAATTTCTCTGCCTTATTTACAGCCTTGACGGCCCCCCTTTTCTTTAAGATGGCTGCTTTCTCCTTTTCCAAACAAGCTGCCTTTAGGCTCTCTGCAGCTTGTCGAATAATTGATGTAAATGTCTCTATATCAACAGCCCCTCCTTCTGTGTCGGGGAACAGGCCACGCTTCTGCATTTCCTCAACCCATAATACAAATCTGCGTCGGGCATTGTTACGATCAGATTTGGGAACCTTTTCTAACCACCTGGTCAGAGTCGAATACAGAATCGATTCAAAAGAGCCGGATTCACATTTCGACCACACATCGATCATTTTAGTAGACAACATTCGTACACGCAAAATTATACACTAGGTATGTCCAGCTGCAAATGGATTAATTTCCCTGGATGGAGCTGTCTGATAAGAAGTTTCAACACGAAGTCACTCCGTGTGCTCAATCATTGAGGGTAACCCGACTCTCCACCAGCTTTATTTAACAGCTGGATACATCACCCTACTAACATACCCTTTTTTAACTACACCAATCCCAAAAAAAAATAAATCCCCGACAGTGTATCCGATCTGTTCAGGAGCAGCAATTCTGTTCTCATATAAAATGAGTTCATACACTGAACCATCAAATCAAATCGGATAAACAACCACCCACAAAAACAAACAATTATTTATTTATCTTACTAACTACTAACAGCTGACCGAATTAAACCCGGATTTTTAAGTGCTTTTTTGACTTCCCAAATGTAAACAGAAGAATTCAATTACACACAATCGCAGGCGCGCCAGCAATAACTTGCTGAGTTACAATTTTCACACAGTTCAAACGATTTTCTAATTTCACACAGTACTGACCGAGCCCATCTCGGATTTAAGCAAGCCCAACTTGACCGAGCCCAACTCGGATTTAACCAAGCCCAACTTGGATTTTCTAATTTCACACAGTACTGACCGAGCCCAACTCGGATTTAAGCA
Source organism: Cololabis saira (assembly GCF_033807715.1). NCBI lineage: Eukaryota > Metazoa > Chordata > Actinopteri > Beloniformes > Belonidae > Cololabis > Cololabis saira. Next base: position 31,161,959 of record NC_084587.1, read on the forward strand.
AGCCCAACTTGACCGAGCCCAACTCGGATTTAACCAAGCCCAACTTGGATTTTCTAATTTCACACAGTACTGACCGAGCCCAACTCGGATTTAAGCAAGCCCAACTTGACCGAGCCCAACTCGGATTTAACCAAGCCCAACTTGGATTTTCTAATTACTTAAAAAAAATAAAAAATAAAAAATTAACATTGTGCATGACACACCAAAAGTCAAACCTGTCTATGTAAAAACCTATTTTTAATCTTTATGAGCTTGAGAAAAATTCAATCAGACAACCACTATTAATTTGATAAATCCAAATGTGCAGAATTTCTACTCATCAGCGGTTTCTGCTTACCTTATTTTGAGTAGTCAGGTTTTGGTTGTCTGCATGAAAACTTCCAGAGCTCCTCTCCACAATTCCACAGTCAGGAAACAACCAGATCACGTTTCAGGGTCACCATTGAAAGAATTTCGTGTTCGTTTGTCTGGAGAACCAAGAAAGACTAGTGGAATAAAGTTACAGGTTAATACAACTTTTAATCATGTCAAGCACAAGGTTTTTCCGGCCGGAGGAGACTTCTCTCAGACCACGTATGGTACAAGAGAAAATCACGACGTTTTCATGAGTCCAGTCTTTTTTATACTGAAAAGGAGGGTGTTCTTTGCAAATGATTTTCATTGGTTGAGGGAACGGGAAAAGACCCCCAAACGTGTCACTTCCAGCTCTACATTTCCTTTACTGTCTGTCTCCCATCTGAGGTGTCAAACCAGACCGCAGATCAGACCCCCCAATGCTAAACATCTGTGTCTCCCCATTGTCTTCTCTCAACAAATTGTATGTGTATTGCTATCAAGGGGAAATCACCTTAAGGTGTCACCTTTCCCCCGTCTCCTCTCCAACATTATGTGTATTGTATTTAACTTCTAATCTAATTTGTCTACGCTTGGCTCTTAATCAGAATGAGATTACTTTGAAGAGAGCCTAGACAGTTTTGAGCTTCAATAATTTCATGAAATCCTAACAACTTCCACTCAAAACATGATTAATTCATGTTTTTCAAACCAACCATGTAAAACTGTCCACTGGGATATATAAATATGTGTTGTTTTTGTACCCCCCTTTTTATAAAATAGAACACCCTGCTTAGCTGTATAGACAAAACAGAGTCCCAATCCTGCAATATTACACATGACCACCAGATGTGAAGATACAAGCAGAGCAACAGAAGAAAAAAACCCTCAAATATCAAGAACCATACATACGGATTAATATACAAATACATTCAACAACAATCATAAATTTAAAGCTGTGGAAGTCTGAATATTCATATTGTAAACAATTGTACATCTCATAATGGATGAGCATTTCACAAATAAACCAAATAAATCAGTATAACCATGTGTCAAGTCCGTTATATATTCCAGTCAAAAATGGGGAAATCCCGGGGTCCAGGTTTACGGCAACAAAAAATAATCCATTGTTCTTCTGGAGACGAAAGCACACCCACTCCATGATTTCCTGTAGATCGGAGTCCTGCGTCCAGGTGATGAAAGTTGTCCTCCGATGTCTCCCAAGTTTTTTGCTGTTGCATCCAAGTAGCCTTTACTCAAGCATCCACTCAGGCCCTGGAATGTCTCTGTCATGGTCCTAGAGTGGCTCCTGCCACTCTGATAGACAAGGGAGTCTTCTCCTAGCCTGGAAAAGGTTTCATTCCATATCCCTGTATGACTCAAACAACAGAACGGACAGGTTGCACGGTAATAACTGTCTATCTATAATCTTAGTTGAGCCTTGCCCCTTTGTAACAACTTTAAACAACAGATGTTAGTTATTAGAAAAATGGCATGCAAGTAGTTTGTATTCCTCTGACGTATTAACATTGTCTACTATCATTGTCTACTATCCCCCCATTTTTTTTTTTTTTTTTTCTTATTCTTTCAACAGGCACTTTGGACAGATAACCATCTTTTCAAACTAATCCCCCGAAAAACATAAAATAAAATATAAAAATCGTAAAATAATATCCAACCAGCTCTATGAAAAAGTATGTAAAACCGATGACCCATTGGAACAAAACAGTAGGAAATGAGTGTGTGCAGTATACCCATAATCACCCCAATACTGCAACACCAGGCATCCGCAGAAAACCTCGGCCTTTCAGCACCACAGGCTGTTCCCAGAGCTGTAAGCAGATAGACCTTCGCCAGTGTCCAAGCATAGTTTCGGCAGATACAGTTGCACCTTTTTAGAAGAAGACCCGGTCGTTATCCATCAGTCTTTTCTTCGTCAGCGTCTTGGGCGAGAGCCCACCTCGCATTCAGATGAAGTTCATACACAGCTTTGCAGCGTAGGAGATGGATCCGACGTTGATTTCTGCGGTTCTGTACCAGGGGTAACTTTCCAGTCAAGGTCCCACAGAAACCAGTGCAGCTCTACTTAGCACACTGCACACACCACATTTCTCTGGGTCATCAATCCTCCACCCTCTTTTTTAGGGCCCGAGCACCTTCAGTGCGAAGGCCCTATTGTATCTGTAGGAATTTTTCTTTCTTTCTTTCTTTCTTTCTTTCTTTCTTTCTTTCTTTCTTTCTTCTGACGAAAGGAGGGCCTTTTTGCCCCCCTAAACGTGCCCAAAAAGTCACCAAATTTTGCATGCCAGTCAGGCCTGGCGAAAAATTTGATATTTAATGGTTTACATTAATGGGCGTGCCAAAATGGCTCAACAGCGCCCCCTTGAAAACTTTGTGCCTCAAGCCCCACAATACGGTTTGACGTACATGCACGAAAATCGCTACACACCTGTATCAGTACACAACTTAAAGAAAAGTCTCTTGGCGACATGGCCGAAACCGAACAGGAAGTCGGCCATTTTGAATTAATCGTGTCACTTTGGCGCAATTTATGCCATTCCTTCGGCAGTTAATACGGCCCGAACCGTAACGTGCCCCCAAGTGTTTTATACATCAAAATGTGCGTCTCCATCCTGCGACAACACGCATTACTTTTCTCTTTCAAAAGCGTTACCGTGGCGACGCTAGACGCCAAAAAGCGCGCCCACCCTTCATCTGATTCGTTCAGACAGAAAAAACTTTGCGCCTCAAGCCCCATAATACGGTTTGACGTACATGAACGAAAATCGGTACACACCTGTATCATGTCGCAACTTAAAGAAAAGTCTCTTGGCGCTATGGCCGAAACCGAACAGGAAGTCGGCCATTTTGAACATTCTGAATTAATCACGTAATTTTGGAGCAATATATGCCATTCCTTCGAGACTTAATACGGCCCGAACCGTAACGTGCACCCAGGTGTGTTATACATCAAAATATGCGTCTCCATCCTGCGACTACGCGCATTACTTTTCTCTTTCAAAAGTGTTACCGTGGCGACGCTAGACGCCAAAAAGCGCGCCCCCCTTTCATCTGATTGGTCCATATTTGATAGTTCCCCAAAAGGCACCAAATTTGTCATGCAAGCCAGGCCTGGCGATAAATTTGATCTTTCATGGTTTGCATTAATGGGCGTGGCAAAATGGCTCAACAGCGCCACCTGGAAAACTTTTCTCTGCCATAACTTTTGAATGGTATGACATAAAGAGTCGTGGGTGGTGTCATGGGACTCGGTATTGAGTCCTTGACCATAATTAGTGAAAATTAGCCCCACCCCTTCTTTTGATTGGTTCTCCCTATTTCCTGCTATAACTTTTGAATGGTTTGACATAGAGAGTCGTGGGTGGTGTCATCAGACTCTGTATGGAGTCCTTGACCTTCATTGGCTTGAATTAGCCCCGCCCCTTCTTCTGATTGGTTGTCCCTTTTTTCTGCTATAACTTTTGAATGGTTTGACATAGGAAGTCGTGGGTGGTGTCATGTCTGATATGCTTATGGGGGGCGGTGGCTGTGAGTGCGAGGGCCCGTTCATCGCTGCTTGCAGCTTTAATTTTTCTTTTTTTTCTACTAAAATCAAAAAAAACAAAACATATAAGATCTGCATAAAATAAGAACAACCACAGCCGTTACAATACAAATTGATACCACCACACCTTTCCATTTACCAAAACATTAAGAGAACAAATCTCCAAGAATATTCTGAATACACTGTAGACACACTGTAAGGAGGCTTCTCCTCCCTGACTTGAAGGAACTTTCTGGCTCCTTAAATTAGGGGGGGGGGGGGGGGGGGGCTCGCAGGGGGAGAGAGCGCAAATTAATAACAGATATACATTATACATGACAAGCAAAACAATAATAGACAACAAAATTCTGTTATTTGACATTTCTTTTCATTTAAGTGTGTCCTTATGTGTTCAAACTTTACTTATGATCTGAAGTAATCGAATCTCTGACTACTTTAAATACTTTTAACACAAGTAGAATGTTTTAAGACATGGGAGTCGCTTGTTACGGGTAGTTTAAGGCAATCCAATAACTAAGGCAGAAAACTGCTAATCTCTGTATATGGGCCCAGGATTGCTTAGACTTCCAGAAACAAAACCTCCTGTCTGCTCATCGGTGTGGTTAACCACTGCAAACGTCATTCCAGATGAGGTCCCAAAATCATCTGAACTTCAGAATCATAAACAAAGTTACCCAGCCGTGCACGGACTTGACACACTATATTCATCAATACGTTAAGACATTAATATTATTATTCCCTATGGTATCACGTGTACACACATGTATATTTATATTCCGATTCCACTATAGTCTACTCCTACTGAGAAACCTACAGTGGAACCCCACTCCCATTAAGTTGACCAGCAAAGCGAGCTCCACATTGTCTCGCCCAGTGCCCCGACCGTCCACAACGGAAGCACAAGTTCCGACCAGACCGCGCATTGTTTGTCTGTCTTCCCTGTCCCCGGAAAGGTACACCACGCGTAAACGAATGTGGTCTCACCCCAGAGTGGGGGGAGTATGTATAGGGGGGGGGCAACTGAGGTGTCGGGGCAGAGGAGGAGGATGGGCCAGGGAGGTTGGGATCATAGTGGGGGGGGACTTGAGAGGGAGGGTGTAGGGGGGGGGGCAACTGAGGTGTCGGGACAGAGGAGGAGGATGGGCCAGGGAGGTTGGGATGGGGGTCTCTAGTTTGTAACATTTGTTTCTCAGATTTTTCATTATTGATCTTATCCCTAGATTCCTTTATTTGACTTTTCACCAATTGAGTTTGGAGAGCAATTATTTCTGCCCCCTCCGCCATTCTCTTTTCCACCATGTTATCTATATAAGTGATTACATGACAGGCCCATCCACGGTATGGGAGCTCAGGCAGGCCCACGACATTCTTTAATCCACTTTGAATAACAGGAGGGACGGAAGCCTCTACTGCTCTTCTGAAAATAAGTTCAGTGTTTTCATCCAGAGCTGGGTCTGCACCCGTTATATTAAGCCATAACTCTCGTACTCTCAGGAGATAAGTTGTGCCCCTCTCCTCTTGTGATATCGTGAACTTTAACTCGCTCAAGAAACATTGACAATCTGAATAAAATTTCTCTGCCTTATTTACAGCCTTGACGGCCCCCCTTTTCTTTAAGATGGCTGCTTTCTCCTTTTCCAAACAAGCTGCCTTTTGGCTCTCTGCAGCTTGTCGAATAATTGATGTAAATGTCTCTATATCAACAGCCCCTCCTTCTGTGTCGGGGAACAGGCCACGCTTCTGCATTTCCTCAACCCATAATACAAATCTGCGTCGGGCATTGTTACGATCAGATTTGGGAACCTTTTCTAACCACCTGGTCAGAGTCGAATACAGAATCGATTCAAAAGAGCCGGATTCACATTTCGACCACACATCGATCATTTTAGTAGACAACATTCGTACACGCAAAATTATACACTAGGTATGTCCAGCTGCAAATGGATTAATTTCCCTGGATGGAGCTGTCTGATAAGAAGTTTCAACACGAAGTCACTCCGTGTGCTCAATCATTGAGGGTAACCCGACTCTCCACCAGCTTTATTTAACAGCTGGATACATCACCCTACTAACATACCCTTTTTTAACTACACCAATCCCAAAAAAAAATAAATCCCCGACAGTGTATCCGATCTGTTCAGGAGCAGCAATTCTGTTCTCATATAAAATGAGTTCATACACTGAACCATCAAATCAAATCGGATAAACAACCACCCACAAAAACAAACAATTATTTATTTATCTTACTAACTACTAACAGCTGACCGAATTAAACCCGGATTTTTAAGTGCTTTTTTGACTTCCCAAATGTAAACAGAAGAATTCAATTACACACAATCGCAGGCGCGCCAGCAATAACTTGCTGAGTTACAATTTTCACACAGTTCAAACGATTTTCTAATTTCACACAGTACTGACCGAGCCCATCTCGGATTTAAGCAAGCCCAACTTGACCGAGCCCAACTCGGATTTAACCAAGCCCAACTTGGATTTTCTAATTTCACACAGTACTGACCGAGCCCAACTCGGATTTAAGCAAGCCCAACTTGACCGAGCCCAACTCGGATTTAACCAAGCCCAACTTGGATTTTCTAATTTCACACAGTACTGACCGAGCCCAACTCGGATTTAAGCAAGCCCAACTTGACCGAGCCCAACTCGGATTTAACCAAGCCCAACTTGGATTTTCTAATTACTTAAAAAAAATAAAAAATAAAAAATTAACATTGTGCATGACACACCAAAAGTCAAACCTGTCTATGTAAAAACCTATTTTTAATCTTTATGAGCTTGAGAAAAATTCAATCAGACAACCACTATTAATTTGATAAATCCAAATGTGCAGAATTTCTACTCATCAGCGGTTTCTGCTTACCTTATTTTGAGTAGTCAGGTTTTGGTTGTCTGCATGAAAACTTCCAGAGCTCCTCTCCACAATTCCACAGTCAGGAAACAACCAGATCACGTTTCAGGGTCACCATTGAAAGAATTTCGTGTTCGTTTGTCTGGAGAACCAAGAAAGACTAGTGGAATAAAGTTACAGGTTAATACAACTTTTAATCATGTCAAGCACAAGGTTTTTCCGGCCGGAGGAGACTTCTCTCAGACCACGTATGGTACAAGAGAAAATCACGACGTTTTCATGAGTCCAGTCTTTTTTATACTGAAAAGGAGGGTGTTCTTTGCAAATGATTTTCATTGGTTGAGGGAACGGGAAAAGACCCCCAAACGTGTCACTTCCAGCTCTACATTTCCTTTACTGTCTGTCTCCCATCTGAGGTGTCAAACCAGACCGCAGATCAGACCCCCCAATGCTAAACATCTGTGTCTCCCCATTGTCTTCTCTCAACAAATTGTATGTGTATTGCTATCAAGGGGAAATCACCTTAAGGTGTCACCTTTCCCCCGTCTCCTCTCCAACATTATGTGTATTGTATTTAACTTCTAATCTAATTTGTCTACGCTTGGCTCTTAATCAGAATGAGATTACTTTGAAGAGAGCCTAGACAGTTTTGAGCTTCAATAATTTCATGAAATCCTAACACTTAATACATGGGTAACAGCATTAAAAACCAAAATAACATTTTCAAAAGCTGTTCAAGTAGCAGTAAAAAAATTATATATTAGCAATGAATGTGAAAACGCAAACAAGAAAGGAGTATTAATGATAATGATAATAATACATGACTTATATAGCACTTGTAAAAAAAGCGCTTTTAAAAATACTCACAACTTACAGAGTTAATTAACAAAAACAATAACATATAGGTGGTAATGAAAATATGAAGAAAGTAAAATAGCTGAGTCAAACATTATTAAATATAGGTTAAATATATGAAAAGTAAATTTTAAGCTTTGTCTTGAGAGCGTGTCAGAACTTTCCACCAAGAGTGGTCGCGTGTTCTCACAGGATCGGATCATGAATACTAGATGCTCTGCCTCCTTTTTCTAGACGTGGGAATTCCTGGAACCACAAGGAAGCCTGCCTTCTGGGAGCAAAGACTTCTTGATGGGTTACAGGGAACAATAAGATCTAAGATGGATATGCCGGCTGGGCTTTGTATGTGATGAGGGGGATTTTAAATTATTTTCTAAATTTTACGGTTAGCTGTAGATGTAGAGAGGATTAAAAAGGAAAAGTGTGATTTCCCTTGACATTACCTGTCAGAACTCTGGTCATAGTATTTTTTTTAACATCTTAAAGACTTTAATGTATACGTATAAACACATACGCATACACTCATGTGGAAAATAGGGATGTGAGACCGTAGCAGCTACATGTTGCTTGCCATTCCTATGAATTAAATTGAAACATGAAAGAAAGTTTCCCCCAAGTAGAATAACTGAATAATTGTGTAGTTCTTAATAGCTACTGCCAAACTAATAAATACTTTCTGTAAACAAATTATGAATATATGATGCTCTGCTGAGCCTAACGTTACTGGAAGGTTTGTCCTGGTTATTTCAGGACTTAATTAATTTCCTCTCCAGCAACAGTTGTGCAGCTTAAACAGCCGGAGTCTGTGGGACTCTGCAGCAGTTGGAGTTGTTTTTGATCCATATGAAATACTGCCACCCTACTTCTGCAAATTTAAGGTGTTGATTACTTTTTTTGAAAGCACACAGGAACATGCTAAAGCAAACATGACACAATAAGGCTCATGCAGAGAACCTCTGCACAAAGACATTTGCAGAGATATTAAATGTCTGCCATCTCCACCATTCTAAAAATACCTTCAGAGGACGCAGTTGCTGTGTTGGCTCTCATTTCTCAGCTGCCTGATTTCTGCAGCTCAAACAAGCCAATTAATACAAGCTACATTTTTATTTTTTATAATCAAACTTAAGTTGAATTATAACACGTACCAGTGAGGACAGGTATTTATAGAAGTGCGCTGCAAATTCAGAAATAAAAAAAGACATGATTAATACAGTCAAAGCAAAGTGAAGCAAGTGAGTGACAAAGAAATAGTTTCAGGAAGTGAATGAGCAAGTAGTTGAATGAATATATTTCACTACCTAAAGGTGTGTTAACACCATGGACCATATCTCCAGTGGAGAAATGAATGGCAGACACTGATACATGGATGGTTGTTGGTTCCTGAGCTAGCTGTAGTTTATTTCTACAGTACAAAATTCACAACAATTCTCATGTACAACCATCAGCCATAATATGAGGACCACTCCCTCAATATTAAAAAGGTCTTCTTTGTGCTTTCCAAAGAACATTGACCAATAAGCGTTTGGACAAGAATTATTTGCTGCTGTCAAGAATGTCTGTCTGGTACCATAGTACTTGTAATAGATCCCTTGGGCCCTGTAGGTTATAAAGGAGACATCTGTAAACTGGGATTTTTTTCCCCACAGATGCAGTCAGGCTCCATCAGATTGCTATCAATTTAGAGGACTGTTCTAGCAAAAAGAAAATGTTAAAGTAGGTGGAAAGTGTTGAAATAATATCAATGTGATACCAGGCATAGAATGTAAATACAATGGACGAACCATCAGTCACGTGATAGATTTCTCAAGAGATGTTTTAAGGCCTCTCATTCCGCGTACTGTGCCACCGCCTGGGAATCTGACGGGGTCATGCCCACCGTATGTCAGTAAAAGTAAGATGTGGCTACTAGCTCCTTCAGCTAATCACCTTGAAATAGCTGCAGAGCTGCCGGCGGATGTTTACAAGGGAATATTATGTTTCAGATGACGTCTGTGTAGCGACATAAAAAATCACTGCTTTGTTAACCTGAATCGTTCCTGCAAGCTGCTTCAGACAAGCTGCTTAGTCAACAGTTTTGCACTCAGATAAACATATCTCTACATAATGAATTCTTGTTAAACAGACTAAGGGCCCGATTTACTAAGATCCTAAATAAAGAGTACTAAATTGCGTGTGCACTGAAAAAGTTTGCGCGTGCTGTTGTTGTGTGTTTTGCGGGTGATCAACTAAGATTGCGTGCGCAATTGATAACAGGTGCAAACCGCAGTATTTAAATGAGGTGTTGCGCGTCTTACGGTTTGCGGCACAAACTTTGCGCCATGGTCTGGATGGAAAGCAGGATATAGTCGCAAGCGCAAAATGAAATTTGACGAGTTGGAGTTATAGAGATATTAGTGGAAGAGGCAAATTGTTGTATTCAGCACCCCTGCCGTGAAAAGCACCCCCTCGTATATTCAATGATAAGTAGACCAAGAAAAAAAACAACACACTGACACTTCAATATATTTATATATACACACTCACACAAACACATACTTAGGAGTTTATATTATATATATTGACAAATATTATGGAAGACAACACAGTAAGCAGGCTATTAATTAATGACATCAATAACCATTTACCCGATTTTTTTATGTGAACATGAATCATTAACACAAAACTGGATGCTAAACGCTAAACGCTCCCCTCTCCTTTCTTCCTCGCGTGTGAGAAGCAAGTGCTGGATGGAAAAGCTGGAGCGGACTTTTGGAATGGAGTGCTAGTATCGCAGTGCTAGGATCGCAGTTTTCCCCTGAACTGCGATCCGATCCGTGTTTTTTGGCAGGATCGCAGCATATTTTCGATCCGCGGATCGGATCGCAGCATCCCTAAAATTAACCAATCCACAACTGCCAATCCTACAACCACCCATGCATTCACTCGCAGGTCCTCTATCATCACTCTCAATGTCGCCCAGGACCTAAACTTGATTTGTTTTTGTTATGATAAGGCTGTTTCACATGAGCCAGATGAGATGGCTCGGCCATCTGGTAAGGATTTCTCTTAGGCACCTCCCTGGTGAGATTTTCTGGGCATGTCCCACTGGCAGGAGACCATGTCTCTTGGCTGGCCTGAGAACACCTTGGGATGCTCCCAGATGAGCTGGATGAAGTGGCCCGGGAGAGGGCAGTGTGGGATACCCTGCTTAGACTACTGCCCCAACGACCCAACTTCAGATAAGAAGAGGAAGATGGTTGGATGGATGAATAATTCACAGGAGCAGTTTAAGCAGACCAATAAAGATCTTGATATTCCTTTACTATGGCTGATTAACCTTCATGAAAAGCATTTTGCTGCAGAAATGTTGGTGGAAAGCTTAAAAAAGGAAAATTGCTTGGGGGCACTGAACATTGGCAAAATTCACAAGACAGACATGCGGTGAAGGTTAACGACATGTTTTTTTGGTCTTTACCTTCACAATGAGAATAAATGATAACTGGCCCACTACTTAATTTCTAGCTCGCTACAATTGTTTGTCTTGCTGTTTGATGGGCAGGAACTGTGCATTGGCTTTAGACTGTTTCAGAATAATTTATCTAAAAACAGCTGCTTGCTGCAGTTGAAGAAGACTCTGACAAGAGCTGTCAAAGTGAGTAAAAGCTGAAAGGAAATTAGCATAAATAGCATGCCAAAAATGGCATAGGGGTTCACTTTTATGGGTTCACTTCACAGCCCACCACCCATTTCAAACAGTCTTTTTACCTCTTCCATTATGCAGAAATACCCTCCTGTTGAAATATCACAGCAACGAAATGTACTACACTATAAATCCTAACAAACATGTGTAAAACAATAGTTGCAAACTTAAAGACACCTATTATGAAAAACACGTTTCTCTTGCTTTAACATATATAAAGTGGTCTCCCCTCAGCCTGGCTCAGAGAAAGAGGAAAGCAACCAGATTCTGCAGTGTCTGTACAGCCGCCCGGATGGGCCATCCAGTGTGATGTGGCTTCTACGAGCCGTTCAGATTCTGCTCCCGTCGATACGTAACGACGGGAGCGATTTACATAGGTTGGCCCCCGATGCGTGAAACCACGCCCACAACTAACTCCACCGGCCGGAGCTTCCGCCATTTTTTCGTAGCGGTGTATCGCGTCATTCAGGCAGCCAATCAGCACAGTGCCTCATTATCATAGCCCCGCCCACTCAGAATCCCGCATAGATAATGAGGTTAGAGAATGGGATGATAAAGACATGGCTCAGAGGCTGAATTTCTAATTTATTTAGCAAAAAAATCAAAAGCTCGTTTTTAAGACATTCAAGGCCTGTTTAAAATAGCTATTAGATGCCATAATAGGTCCCCTCTAAGGTTCAAGGGGAAAAAAGTAAAGCGTAAAAGCACAAACTTTTTTTTCTAAGCTAATTCTTATGCTAACACAGTCTAAGTAAAGTGTGAGGCCTGAGCATCACTGTCAATAATATCATCATTTCAGGGCAAATTTGCAAAATTGGCAGGCTTTTCCAAAAAGTATTATTGTTTTATGTACCAACATCTGCAAAATTAGAGGCAGCTGTCAGCAGTCACTCAATAAGCTCAAACAGCTGTCAGTCACTTTACTGTTGGTTAGCTTCTGGCTAACTTAGCTGGACTTTTAACCAGCACAGTGTAAACAGAAACATTTCAAATATAACTCACAGCTGTGCTCAAAGTTAAGGAACTGCAATAAAACAAAAAACATGGGTTCACCTGATCTGCAAGTAAATCCTACGGGAATGTAATTGTTTTACTTACAAACCTGATTTCATATTCACCAATCAACAATATACATTAACTGCTGTACTAAATAATGGACGTTTATTCAATCCTGTAATCATTAAAGTGGAGCTGACATGATTATTTTGTCTCACCCATCTAATCAAGTTCCTTTATCAGGCGCTGAAATCATAATTATTTATATGCACAAACACTAAAGACAAAACATGATCCACATAGCTTTGACAAACTACTAAAATCTGCTTCATGATATTTAACAAAGAAGCCAAGAGTTATAAACAGAAGCTTCATGAATATAATTAGTTGGCCAAAATTAAGATCCGCGTAGGCTACAGATGGTGCGTTGCCTATGGTGAATGATCCTTATAAATAAATAATACTCTATAAATATATATATATATATATATATATATATATATATATATATATATATATATATATATATATATATATATATATATATATATATATATATATATACATATATATATTATTATATTATTATTATTATTATATTATGCTATTATGCTATTATGCTGATATATATATAAATGTTTTTGTATTGGTCTTTCATTTCCAGACAGAACCCTGCATGGGCCAACATCAGGGTACTTATATACAAATTTATTTATATACAAAATGATTGTGAAGGATAATTACATATTTTGAAGTAGATTAGTTCAACGCTTGTTAAAACTTAAATATGAAGTTGAAGCAGACATAGTTGAATAGTTGAAAAAAACAGTAAAGTGGTTTTAGTGATTTCTTTTTTTTCCTTATTCTTTTGAGGACACAGCAACTGAGATCAAGCCAATCTTCACCTGCAGGATAAACCATGTTGCATGAGCAAGAAAGCTATAGGGTTGAAACGGGCATGTGATATTCTTATGTCACATTTGGTTTAATGCAGTTAAACTATAAACTTCATTAAAGCTAGCAAAGGTCTAACTTAGTACCATAGGACTAGTAGTTTCACAACATGGCGGAATACTAGTTTAGTCATGTCGAGTTGGCAGATTCATCTAAGAAACTGCCTAAATCTCATTCCCAGAATGATTTGTTTAATTATTGCTTTGTTTTGCAATGCTGCAGCTTTATATATCTGTATCATTAATACTAGATAATAGATTCCTGCAGATGCAAATACTGCATATAGAAAGTTACCAATTAATTAACTGAAAAATATTCCACATGATAGTAATTGCAGTTAGTCCAAGTGATTTAGTATTAATAAGAAAGAAAGATATTGCACTCTAAGTAGCAAGGTTATTGCACAGATTAGTGTGTGGGTGTGTGGCAGAGAGAGGCTTTCTAAAGTCTGATGTCAGTGGAAAGGAAGGATTTTCTGTGCCTCTGTGTGGAGCACTTCATGCAGGTGAGTCTGTGGCTAAAAGTGCTTCTCAGATCGACTACAACACTGTGGAGTGGGTGATCCGTTGTTGTTTAGTGAGAAATCGGAGCCTCCCGGGGGACCGCGGCTTCAACGGCCGCAGGTCCAACGGAGCGGCCCGATGGGGCCTTACACCTCCCCCCAGCCGGGGGGAGAAAGGGAGATGGGATCTTGGCCCAGAGCCAAACGATCCAGCTCGGATGAGAGGGTGATCGGAAGAGAGCAGGAAGAGGAGCAGCGGCAGGGGTTTTGATCCTACGCGCGCTGCGGTGACGTCATCGGTGCCTCATTGCGATTGGATGGGGCGCCGCTTGTGGGCGCCGCCCCATCCCGCAAGGCATGCTGGGGGGTTGCTGGTAGGTTTTTGTGTCTGTCCAAAGAGGCCTGGTTTCAGGGCTCCGCTGCGTCCCGACCCCTGCTTAGGTGTCATAAAACCCCAAGGAAGTCTGTTTTCCCCGGCAGAAACCCTGCTGGGTCCTTGTTTTGATCTCCGGCCATGCAGTGGGGTCGTAAACGGACTATCTCGACCCAGGCCGAGATAACCAGGAGTTAGCAGCAGGGGGTCGCAGGACTTCAGGAAGAAGGGGCAAAGTCTGGTTTTACAGGTCCTCAAAATCACAAAATATTCATACATTTATAAGTCCAGATTTCACATGGGCGACGCACAACATCCCCCCTTAGAATCGACCGCCGGAATGCAGGGTCTGGTTGTCGAATCTAACAACGGTGCAACAGTCCATGTGGTCACGAAACTCTGGTTGGGGGCGTGAGCTCGCCTGGTTTCCTCCACTAGGCGAGCCATGCACAAAAATATGAAAAGAAAAACATATTCAAAGCAATAACATCATTCATTTACCTAACACAGTGATGTCACTCTTAAAGTGCGGTAAACGAAAGATAAAAGGAGAGGTTAGTTAGGTTTCAGTGTGTACACTGTACCTAAAATCAAAAGCCAACAATTTAACCACTCTTTGATTAATTGCTAGGCGACAAAAACACACAAATTAACTTATGCCGGCTATGGAAGTCTGGAAATTGTGTGTAGGCGTGAATTTTTTTTAACGCCCCAAAGTATCCTACCCCCCTTTCAGGTGTGGAGCGGGCTTCCACTTCTGGGTCAGAAAAATTGTGAGGGGGCCGCTGCATACAAGGTAATGCAGCTGTTCAGTGTTCTTTTGCTAAAAAAGGTCAAACGTGGGACCCCCCTTGCTCTGAGGTACGGCGTCTGCGCCTTGGTTGTTAATCGTGATCTGTTCTCCTCTGGTTTACTTTAAGAAGACGCTGAGCTGCTTCTTCAGCGTCAGTAACAGTGAAAACTGGGAAGGGCCGCAGCTCCTTTCGGGTAATTAATTTTTGGCTTACTCATGGTGGCGTCTGACCAGGGGGCTCAGGGGATGAGATGACCGGGCTCACCACTTTTGGGTCCAGCCTAAGAACAGACTTGCCTGTCGGTCGATCTCTATCAGCCTGCATGTCCACCTCTGCTGGTTCTCCGTCCACTGCGATGAGCTCTCTGCCATTAATAACCACACCTCAGCTCACGGTCCAGGCCCCAGCGCTTCGCTTGGGATTCTGGCAAGAGATTACACTTATTAACGAAGTCAGCTCACGTTATCACCCAGATTAGAAGAAATTAAACCGATAACAAACCCTGAGAGACTGGGGTATTGGTTATAACCTTAGAAGCAAGAACCAACTGAAAGGAATTAATAAAGTGAATAAAAAGGGAGGAATCTTTAAATAACTTTAAATTAAAGATTCAACTTAAAACACAGTAGAGATTAATCTGAGAAGATTAATAACTCACATGGGGTAATCAGCAACAGTTCAATTAATAGAATTAAAGAAATTAAGTCAACCATTACCTTCAGTTAAGTATGGTTGCAAAAGGGAATTAATCAGAGATTAATAAAATAGTGATCCCTCAATAAAAGTTCAGATTAATAAAAATCAGGAATTTACAGCGAGCCAACCATTAGTTTCCATGGAACCTGGTTGCAAGAGGAAATTACTCAAACAGATTCACAAAAATTGAGTGATAGAAAAAGTTCAGGTTAATAAAATTAACAGAACTTAAAGCAAACCCAACCATTACCTTCAGTGAAGCAGTAGCATTAGCTTCAGTGAAGTAAGGTTGCAGAGGAAATCAATCACAAGATTAATAATCGTGTGATGAAAAATAAAAGTTCAAATTAATAAAATTAAAGAACTTAACAAAGCAATCACCCTTTAGTGAGGCGAGGTTGCCATTAGAACAGGGATGTTTTAAAATAACCGTAGGAATCAGATAATGAGGGGAAGAAAAAAAAATAAAAAATATTTTTCTTCTGATGACAATTAATGTTCAATTATTTCATACAACTTGGTCACAAATATTGTTATTAGAGAGCCTCACGCTGGGGCGCCATTTATGTTGTGCAACTCATAGGTAGCTTGGCTGTCCAGTTATCAAGGCTAATGATAATTCTATTAAAGAATTATTAATAATTAATAAAGTTGACTATTTATCAAATTGTATTATCAAAAATGATAATTCTCGTAGGGGCACCACCGCCGGGGCCTTACTTCCGGTGGGATTCGATAACTAACAGCAGAAAATCAGTCTCATTATGATTTGAATTATCCTGCAGAACAGCAAATCTTACAGAATAACAGTGAAGGCGTGATATCCGAACACTAGGCTCTGCTTAAACAAATCAATTTGTGACCAAATCTTGCATGAAATAACACAACCACTCATAAAGAAATCAATCAGAATTTATTTACATACGGGTGTCAAAAGATGATAAACGCAACACCCAAATAAACCTGATGGCAGAAATGGCTTAAGTATCATCAAAACAATTAATTAACTAGAAAAACAACAATCAATAAAATGAAACATAAACGTTAAATGCATGGAATGAAAAAAAAGAAGAAATCAAGCAATAATAACGAAGATACAGAACATCTACAGTTCAACGGGGCTCCTGTGGTCTTTTAAAGATGGACGCGCCCCCTGGGCCACGTGCAATCGGACCGGATGGCGAACGCAGCATTTAAAACGTGCCTACGGCAGAAAACAACGACTACCAAATAATCAAACATGAATGACTAGCAGAAAGTAGTGACTACAAATTAATGAAAACCGTTCTGATAATGATGCTGATGTAATCTCAGCTCTGAACACAGATTTAGCTCTGTAACACGTTCTTAAGTTACTGATAAACAGAGATCCCGACTTCACACAGTTCTGAACCGTTCTTAGTCCTACTGATCTACCGTTCCCGGGCTCACGTTTCCTCGGGGATCCGGATCGGATGCCTGCGGGTTCTGTGACTGGGCCGTCCCTTCCCCTGAAACGGATTAGACAGCGGCGGGGCCGCCTCGTGCCAGGCCGTGGTTCCGGACCAAACGGAGGCTCACACGCATTCCTAGGCGCGGCGGGGGGACCGGTCTCTCCTTGCCGTGCTTCCCTCTCTGCGCCGGTCGCCGACGCGCGGCCGTCCGGGCCCCGGGAGAGCTCACGCCGGGCGAGACGCCGGCCGTCCGTCCCCGATCCCTGCGCCGGTTGGCAGACAGGGGCTCAGAGCGGGGAGGGGGGTTCGGTCTGAGTCGCAGCTGTGTCCCGATCTGGTTGCCGGGAGCGCGTGGGCGTCGGAAGCTTGGATCTGTGAACTTAAAGAGGAACAGAGTTTAGTGAGAAATCGGAGCCTCCCGGGGGACCGCGGCTTCAACGGCCGCAGGTCCAACGGAGCGGCCCGATGGGGCCTTACACCTCCCCCCAGCCGGGGGGAGAAAGGGAGATGGGATCTTGGCCCAGAGCCAAACGATCCAGCTCGGATGAGAGGGTGATCGGAAGAGAGCAGGAAGAGGAGCAGCGGCAGGGGTTTTGATCCTACGCGCGCTGCGGTGACGTCATCGGTGCCTCATTGCGATTGGATGGGGCGCCGCTTGTGGGCGCCGCCCCATCCCGCAAGGCATGCTGGGGGGTTGCTGGTAGGTTTTTGTGTCTGTCCAAAGAGGCCTGGTTTCAGGGCTCCGCTGCGTCCCGACCCCTGCTTAGGTGTCATAAAACCCCAAGGAAGTCTGTTTTCCCCGGCAGAAACCCTGCTGGGTCCTTGTTTTGATCTCCGGCCATGCAGTGGGGTCGTAAACGGACTATCTCGACCCAGGCCGAGATAACCAGGAGTTAGCAGCAGGGGGTCGCAGGACTTCAGGAAGAAGGGGCAAAGTCTGGTTTTACAGGTCCTCAAAATCACAAAATATTCATACATTTATAAGTCCAGATTTCACATGGGCGACGCACAACACCGTGTTGTCCATGATGAACTTAAATCTGGACAATGTTGTCCTCTTCTGCCAGTCTCTAAGCTGTCACACACCACTAACCAGTTGAAGGTTGAATTAATTTTAGAAAAGTCATATTTATTGTTAAGCCAAATGCAACTCTGTTTTTACGTATGAGCACACAAAATTCAATGTGGAAAAACTAAACATGAGAAGGGAATTACATTAAAGACACTGAGCTAGGCTTTCTGTGGGTTTGCAGGCTGTAACTGAACCTGCATGGCTTTACCCCTACAGTCCAAGTACATCCATGTGAAACTGATGTCAGTTGACCACTGGTGTGTGTGACTACGGAGGGTCAGTTGTCTTTGCGTTACCCTTTTGAAAGAATAGATTAGTGACCTGTCCGAAGTCTGCCCTGCCTCTCACCAGAATCCGCGGATGCCTGTCACTGATATTTCTACTGCCAGATCAACTGCCCTCAAACGGCTAAGAAAGGTCAAGTATCGCAGCTTTAAATGCCACACCACATGAATCTTTCCCCTCTCTGCTGTCGACATAAACTGGTCCAGATTCAATTTTATCACATGGCTACTGGCTTTAAAACAATATACAATTTACCAACTCTAAAATGTTACCGGTTATCAAACTGATAGCCACTATCTTAACTCATATAGTTGGCCATGGCTCTATCTGCTGAGGCTGGAATCAAATACTGTTTTGTTGGTGTCTGTGTCGTCTAAACCTAATGAACCTAAGTAATCTGTTGCATGTTGCTACATGGGGAAGGAAATGAACCTGTCACCGTCTAAAAAAGAATGTTGTTGAATCAATAGGAGAGCGAGCTTGGATGGGGGAGCAGAGAGAGTTTCTGACACTGGAATGTTAGGAAGACACAGCGAAACTGTGAGTAGGTGGCAGACTCCACCACAGGCTCATTGTGTTTGTAGCTCATTGTCTGACAGCCCGCTGGTATTTTTAAACAGGAAAGGAGTAAACGGAGAAATGCAAGGACAGAGGGAAGACTCCTTTTCATGTGCCTTTCGAACTGCACTGCATTTTAAATTGCTATACTCTATTTAACATTTAAATTCTGATTAGCCAGCAAACAGCTCCAAACAAGCCTTGTCAGAGTCGTAGCAAAATATAAGTGCTTTTCATTTTTCATATTTATGTTAAGATGCTGATTTTCAAGGACAGCGTGACTGCTAAAGTAGACATGGCACAAACCCACAGTAATATTAAATGTAAGTGACAACTATTAGAGTCACAACATCAGCAAGTATTACAGACGTACAGAAACTTTTACACAGACACAAAATTTCACAAATCATATTTAATCAGCCTAATTATTTCAAAACTATGGGGTATTATGGGAAGACCCAGTTGCCCTAAATCTTACCTGGTAAATCTCCAGTCAAATGCCAAGGTGTACCACAATAGGTATGGTTGTGTCTGGAAGATCACCCAGTAAAGAAACAAGAAGAAAACTATAGGAAAGCAATATATGAGCCATTAAAATTATCTGTGGTGACCCCTGAGAAGGAAAAGTTGACAGATGTTTCTGTAATATTTAAATATGCTAATCCCTTCATTCATTGAGGAATATTGTTTCTAAACATAAATATTGTTTTTTCAGACATTTTTGGTCAAAGTGGAGATAATTTACCTGTCTTTGCTCAACACGCATTATTGTTTTTGTACCAAATCATTAATGAGATCAGCTGTTGAAGTCGACTCTTTTTCATATCGTGCCAACATTTCCCGACTTGTTATGGCATGATGTCTTCCTAAACATAACCAAGTGCTCGTCTTACTTAAACCTAAAATAAGTGTTGGAAAAAAATGCTCAAAGTTTAAAAAAAAAAAAAAAAAAAGAATATCAAAATAAACTTCATATCCAACTTGAGATGCAAAGTGGAAGTTCCTCTGATATCACAGGAGATTCACCTCAACAACCTCCAAATAAGGAAGGAGCAGATGAAGATAAAGGGAAACCCAGTATATTTGAAACATGACAGCAAGGGCTCCAAGCAACAGCATGTAATGAGTTTGTCCTTAGGATCTGTTGGATAAACAGTTTCAGCCAAAAGCCAAAATCAAACCAATTATCACAAGCAGACTCACTGGTTGTAATTACTTAATACAAAACACGCAGGATCCTAAAGTGGAAGCCAGCAATGCTAATGTACAGTAATGATCTTGTAATCACTTTTTTTCTGGACACTCTCCTGTAATTACAGAACGATACATAGTGAAATAAAGAAGGAAGACCCAAAAAATGAATAAATAAAACAACCAGGGGACGACCATGTGACCTCTGTGACCAGCTGCCTCTGTCATTACACAATGCATTTTTATATATAATATGCAAAGTACACTATTCAGTTTCACTCTGGACATTTTGTTGGAAGTAGCAATAATTAGAGTATCTTTTGCATACTGCAGGTTTTTGCATACTGCATACTTGGCATCAGTAGGACAGTATGCGGTGTCCAAAACTGCCTCATTCTTGGATTGTTACTGTTAAATTGTGGGCCCCTACTCCTCCAAGTCAAGACAGCCTTTGATAAACTGGAGATAAAAACGTCTCCTTTCTCTATTATCCCGCCGTCAAGATATGCATCAGTTTAACAAAGAAACCAAAACATGATACTTATTAATACAGTTTTCACAGAATTGTAACACTTACAGTTTATTCCAGACTGACTTGAAAAGTTTTGTCAATGTCAATGTCAATTTTATTTATAAAGCACATTTAAAAACGACGAGGTCGACCAAAGTGTACAGCATACAAGAAAATAAAACAATACCAAAAGAAAAACACAGTACACAGTGTAGAAACAATAAAATCACTAACATACTAAAATGATCAATAAAATAGTAATAAAAAACACAACAGTACACATACAGTGCACAATCACTTCACACAGATGTGGGGAACTAAGTTCCCCATAAGAGCTAAGTTTTGTGAAATAAAGATGTGAAATGTTCTCTGTGGGTTTCAGAGTGAATCAAGAAAGGGTTAACAAATACCACTTTAGTCATTCAGCAAAGCTGCATCACCCATCACTCTTCATCTGTCAATACTTGAAGCAGTATGTGTGTGTGAGTGAACAGGTGGGCGCTATTGGCTGCAATTGCTTTCTTCACCTCACATCCTGTCGCGTTGACAGTATATGGGCAAAAAACAAGAGGAGAGAGTCAGTATGGTAGGGAACAAGTTATCAGAAGTTCAGACTAGACAGCCAGGAAAAGGAAGCACTGCACTGTGGAATAAAACTTTTAGTAGTAGCAAAAGAAACATACAGGCAGAGAAACAGACTGAGAAATCATATTCAGAATAATAAATAACAACACAAAGATGATGTCCACAAAAAGACAAAATGTGAATGAAGTAGAACAAAGAAACAGGAGTCTCTTTACTATTATTTTTACAGAAGGATATAACCAGTTATCACAGCAACAACAAAGAAAATAAAAAATGATTTCTGACTTTTTTTTACACTCATCTCCATCCAACTCAACAACACTTCATGATTATGCTGATGACCAGCTCTTTATTTCTTCATTCCTTCTCCAGTGGAGAAGGAAGGCTTCGTTTTTATTTCTGTTTTTCTAATGTCCTTGTCAATCCTCGCTTGCTGAATTCTTAAAAATAGAAATGATCCTATAAGCATTTTCTCCAGTGCTGTAATACGGGCTTCCTAGGCCATCTTTAGCTCACCTACAGAAGAGCAGACATTTTTAGGGGTCATGCAATTAGTCTCACGCCATTGGCATTCATCTCCTCCTTTGGCCTGGCATAAAGCAGGCAGAAAAAGTCAGCATTATCCGTCTTACCGCTGCCAGCAGGTGCTGAAAATAACACCGGCTCCATCGGCTGGTGTAAAGCAAATGAGGAAGACGGACCGCACACGGAGTCGGTGAAGGCGCGCCATGAAAAATGTATAAAGCAGCCTTAAGATCAGTAAAAGCCTGCAATTTGTGAGAGAGATGAGATGGAGGCAAGGGAGAGGAGGAATTTACTGGCATGTCACCAGTGGACAAAGTGACAGGTGGGAGAAGCTCAGCTTTCTGGAGACGTGACAAAACCTGCCGATAGAAAAGCCTGCGGGCAAATTGACTTTTACTGTACAAGGCAGAAATCTGGAGAGCCTTAACTTGGCCTTAATTTTGATGACTTGCTTTTGACACTGACTGTTAATTGTTCCTTTATTATTATTTTATTGTTCTTTTATCATAAATGTTTGATTTGTGTAGTGATTATATGATTGATATTATACAATAAAATGTCATATGAAATAATCAATGCCACTTTTAAAAGAGAAAGTCAAGTAAAGACTTTGGAAAAACTGCTACTACTCTTCATCTTGTTAGAAGTACAGTGCACAATGAGCTTACTTTTACTTTTACTTTTTTGTGTGTATTTTTGTGCGTGTGCTGCAGGAAAGTCAGTGGTTAGACAGCGTGTCTCTGTTGATTAAAGACTCCCTGGAAGGAGACATGATTGACAACCTCTCGGGCTCAGTTTTTCACCACTACTGCTCTTCTCCTGTCTGCAAGAACTGCAAGAGTCACCCTCAAGAGGTGAGTGTGGCACAAACGCACAAACACTTGTACTTTCTTTTTCCCCTCTCTTTTTCCGTATCGAGGTGAGATGTAAATAACCACCTGGATTCACTGACACCGAAAAGGACTGATACTGTAGACTGCGTTTAGTCGTGCAGCTATGTTAACGTATGTTTTTTCATCTAACAAGAGAGCCAAGTGCTTTAGGTATGAATATCGTTGTGATTTTGTTGACAGTAATTGACACTTAAACTACTTATTGGTATTAATACTTATCAGTACTTGTCATTGAGACAAAAAGCATACCATACTGACCGTACACTTTTAAACTTATTTGCACTTGCTGCAAATAACCAAACTGTTATTTGCATCATCACTTTCTTTTGATGTGCGCATCATTTGTTGGTTGATATTGATGGATACCTTTATGTGAGCTGCTGCCGCTGTTGGAAACCCTCTCGCTGTTCAACATGTTGTCTCCTGTTGTAGTTTCAGACAACATTGTAATAATAATACAAATGCATAACATTTCTGTGGTACACAGACGGTAAATTTATTGTGTATTGTTTGAGCAGTGTCATATTCTAGCGGCTAAGACAATCAAATCTTTAGGTTTGTGTGCAGTGGTAACAGTGGTGTGCTACTACAATGAACAGGATATTTGCATTTGACTGTAAATGTGCATTCAAATGTTAACACTGAAAATGTATCAAGGGATTCCCGCACACATGACGTACATCTGAGTTAGGTTTCGGCCTCTTATCCTTACGTTCTGTTACTACCATGTGTTTGTGAGACAGGTCCGATTGGCAGAGGTGGAGCAGGCATCACTGATGTCAGAACAGCTTTCAGACAAATCTTTGTCCCTCGCTCTGCCTGATGACCTCAGCCTGGATGAACACAGCGGTTACCAGCTGATTTTCAGCGACAGTCACGTAAGCTCACAAACTCCCTCATTTACGCACATAAAACGCATTTACCCATTTAAAATTCGAGAGAATATGTATTGTCTATTATGGGCTGCAGTTAATAATTGGACCACTTTGTAGAATTCTGTTAAAGGCAAACTCATCTACATGGTCTGTAATATTTTGCCCCGGCTAAGGACTTCCACACTGTTTAGTTGTAGTGTACTATAGATTGAAATAACAACTAAGTTCTGTCTGTGTTACGACGCCACGTGTTGGTGTTCCATCAATTTGTAACATGGGTCTACTGTGCGAGCACGTGTATGCGTGAGATAGCTTGTGTTTTTCAAATCTGTATCTTACATTGGACATTTTGCTCTCGCTGGTTCCACCGTGCCCATTTCATTATCGCTATAGTGACGACCAGCTCAATTGATCTCGTTTACCGCTTGCAATAAAGACCAAGCGCTTTGACGCTTTGAGGACTGCTGTTGCTTTGGTTTGAACAACTCCTATTTTAAATCAGACTTGTATTGATGGATAACCAAGGGGGGATGATGAGAGAGCTTTTTGAAATTGGAAAGAAAATGATTTCCATTATGACAAGGGCAAAGCTTCACTTTGATATCCTTCCTGCTCCAGCGGACATCAGTGTACCTGTTTATCACGCTCTCGCTCTTTGCATCTTTATGTATTTTCTCTTGTCCACTCAGTTATCTGGCTTCAATTTTTCTCCTAATTTTTCCATCTTCCTCTCAGAGGGGCAGCGGTGACTCCAACAGTTCGGAGGAGCTGCCCGCCCAGGGAGGCTACAGAGGGCTCTGTCCCTCCAGTTCAGGAAGCGAGGCTGGTGTTCAGGAATCGTTTGGAGGGGACGTCTACCCTCAGATGAATCGTCAGATGCTGGAGCAGCAAAGCCCTGCACGTGGCAAAGGTACTGAACTTAAAATCACGGCAACACAGAATCAAAGATGCAGCAGTTGGTTATCAACGCCAGTGACTGTGAATGACATAAATGTCCAAAACAACACATGACATGACGGATAAAATAGATGCTGAATTTAAAATATTACGTCTACTCCAATTAGAGTGATTTGTTTTGATGCAATACATGTAGGGCATTTTTACTGATGGTGTATCTAGTCCAGGGGCGGCAACCCAAAATGTTGAAAGAGCCATATTGGACCAAAAACACAAAAAACAAATATGTCTGGAGCCGCAAAAAATGAAAAGTCTTGTATAAGCTTTGGAATGAAGGCGAAAGGCGAAATGTCGAGAAAAAAGTCGAAATGTCGAGGAAATAGTCAAAATGTCGAGATTAATGTTGAAGTAGAATTTCGAGAAAAAAGTCGAAATGTCGAGAAAAAAGTCGAAATGTCGAGATTAAAAAGGAAAGGAAAAAGGAAGAAAAAAAAGAAAAAAGAGAAAAAAAGAAGAAAAAAAGGAAAAAAAAAGGTCAAACATTTTTTTTAAAAAAAGCTCCAGGGAGCCACTAGGGCGGCGCTAAAGAGCCGCATGCGGCTCTAGAGCCGGGGGTTGCCGACCCCTGATCTAGTCAATGTTATTACGTTCATGTCAGGGTTTGACACCTGTTTTGACCCGTTTTATTTTGAAGCCCGTGTCTTTGTGTTTCAGTTCTGGTTTGACCTTCCTGTTTCCCATCGGCCCTGATTGTCTGCACCTGTGTCTCGTTAACCCTTGTGTATATCTGGTCTTGTCTTTCCCCTGCTCCCTGCTGGTCCGTACTGTTTTCCTCCCTTCGTGTTTCCACGTTCAGGATTTTGGTTCTTGTTTGAGCACTGTTTTTTTTGTATCCTGCGCAGCAGCGCTTTTTGTTTGTTTCATGAAATAAATCACCTTTTTGGAACTCCCGCCTCCTGCATCTCTCCTGTATCTGGGTCCTACTCCAACGTAACCGTGACAGAACGGACCAGCCATAATGTCACGATTTTATCACTTCCTGTTTTATTTTGAAGCCTGTGTCTTTGTGTTTTGAGTTCTTGTTTGACCTTCCTGTTTCCCATCGGTCCTGATCGTCCACCTGTGTCTCGTTAACCCTTGTGTATATCTGGCCTTGTCTTTCCCCTGCTCCCTGCTGGTCCGTACTGTTTGTTCCTCCGTGTTTTCTGCCCTGGTTTTTGTAGTGTTTGATTCTTGTTTTAAGCTCTGGTTTTTGCATCCTGCTCAGCAGTGATTTTGGTTTTGTTTTCACTACTAAATCACTGTTTTTGGGAACTCCTGCCTCCTGCTCTCCTGCATCTGGGTCCAACCGCATTGTGACAGTTCAGTTGTTATGGGATGGTATTATCCCTGACGGGCCCATAAGCAACACTGGAGAAAACTATCTATTCTTCCTTCTAACTTGACAGCACCCAACACTTGGTCAGGAGCCTCTGGTGTCAGGCTTTGGCAAACTCCATTAAATATAGACTAAGCTTCCGTTTCCCCAGTACTGTTTTCAAAAATAACATTTAAACTTGTCTACCCTCCTACCCCACGGTGATGATAATGAAGGAGAGCAGCAGTGTTGTTCAGAAAATGAAAAGAAAAGGGAATGTGCTCAGTCGCAGAACAAAGCCGTAAATTGAAGAAATAAAATGTTCTTTGGCATTTGCATCACCCCGGTTCTGTGTGTGTGTGTGTGTGTGTGTGTGTGTGTGTGTGTGTGTGTGTGTGTGTGTGTGTGTGTGTGTGTGTGTGTGTGTGTGTGTGTGTGTGTGTGTGTGTGTGTGTGTGACAGGCAGAAACCAGGGACATGAGGACATTTGATTTGAAATGATTGCCAAAGTTTTACAGTCGTCCTGCCCACATTGCTGTCTGCTTACCTACTGTCCAAAATGCAGGTTCAAAAGCTGTAAAATAATAGAGAGAAGGCAAAACATGCATCTTTTAGAATGCAAACCTTTTTGAAAGACATAGCTGACTGGTGTTTCTTTTGTTTGAGTCTTGATGTTGCTATTGTTGAAATATTGGGGGTGATAGTAGTGGCTACAGAGGGGCCCGGTTCAAGCCCCAGAATGGCAACCAAGATGAACCCCCTTGGGCCCCTGAGCAAGGTCCTACTGTAACCCTTATTGCTCCACGGCGTGTGTGTCTCAGATGTAAGTTGCTTTGGAAAAAAGCATCTGCTAAATGACAGTATTAGTAGTAGTAATATTCTGAGATATTTGAAGTACTGCTGCTGGAAGTTTTATTCCTGATCCAGCTTTTTTTTCAATCAGCCTTTTGTCCATAGAGCATTAGCAATGACCGCCAAAATGTTACCTACTTGTTTCAGATGCTGATGGAGGAAGTTGCAGTGGAGTTGGTGGTGTGTCTTCAACCGTATTTCACCTGCCAGCCGACTTCTTCCACCCAGCTGCTGCGGCTCACTCGGACAGTCCCGGGGAGAGTGCCAGCCCAGGTGACCCTCCCGGGACGGCCTCACCAGCCTCCTGGGCCTCCCTCCGCTCGCCAGGAGCCAACAGCAGAGCTGTAAGTACTCGGGTATCATGAGCACATGAATAGATTTGCGATTGCGATTGGATGGACAGTTGAATTGAGGACAGAAATTGGAGACACTAATTATGGGCAGAAAAAAATATTTTGCTGCAGAAAATGAAGCTTAAAAGAATCAACATTAACTGGCTTATAAGAAATGGCGACATCTTTTGTTGTCTATTAATCACAAAGTTAAAATGTTTTGTGTAATACATGTGCAGCATACTACCTTCACTGATAGTGTATGGATATAGTTTGAAATCCAGAAGTTATTTTGTCATTAAGAAAAGTATAATCTCAACCATAAAAACCAAAACCAATATCTCCCTTTTGTTGGTTTTTACATAAAACAAAAAAATAATTATTTTTAGAAAGCCATTTGTTCTTGTTCTTTTCGGTACCATGGAAACAGCTTTTTACATTTTTTTTCCATGCGTATGTACCTGCTTGGTTTGTTTAGCTTGTGCCTGAGTGCCTCTGTGATCCTCAGCTGCTACAGTAATGCTCTGCGGCACACAGCTAATTAGCCTAGCCAGCCCCAAGCCTGATACTGACGCCGAGCACACTGTCGTTTTTGACTCAGTCTCTTCATATTCGCTTATGTTGCTTTTCTTCTGCTTCCTTTACCCTCTCTGTCAGGTAATCTTCCTGTCTGTGCCTTTCCTCCCAGTTCTCTGTCTTTCAGTTTAACTCTTAAACCTCTCCTTCTCACTTTCATCCTGTACTCTGGGAAGCTTCTTGGCCATAATGCACAAGGCCACGTTGGGTCAAAACCAAACACGGCACGTCCTGGAAAACACCTCATACCAACTGTCAAGCACAATGGTGGAGGGATAATGAGTTGGGCTTGGGTTTATCTTAAGTTTACTTAATAGATAATTATGCTGTGTAATTATTTATGGGCTATTATTCATCTGAGACTGGATTCCCCTCATTTTAAAGTGGACCTATTATGGCATATAATACCTATTCTAAACAGGCCTTGAATGTCTTAAAAACAAGCTTTTGATTGTTTTTGCTAAATAAATTAGAAATTCAGCCTCTGAGCCATGTCTTTATCATCCCATTCTCTAACCTCATTATCTATGGGAATTCTGAGTGGGCGGGGAGGCTATGATAATGAGGCTCTGTGCTGATTGGCTGCCTGAATGATGCGATACACCGCTACGAAAAAATGACAGAAGCTCCGGCCGGCGGAGTTAGTTGTGGGTGTGGTTTCACGCATCAGGGGCCAACCGATGTAAATTACATTTTGGTTATGTAACGAAAGGGAGCAGAATCTGAACGGCTCGTAGATCCACATCACACTTATCCGGGCGGCTGTACAGACACTGCAGAATTTGGTTGCATTTCCTCCTTCTCTGAGTTGGCCGGCTGAGGGGAGACCACTTTATATATGTTAAAGCAAGAAAAAATGTGAGTTCTAAAAAGGACCCAATGACCCCTTTTTTTCTGATTTTGTACATAAAACATTTGAATTGTGTAAGGGTTATACTTTCCTTTTCAAATGACTGTATAATTCAATTATCTTCTGGATTGAATGCAATGCTCCAACTATCTCAACTCTCTAGTTTTCAATTTCTATTTTTTAAGACTATGAACACTTCAGGGCATTTTTTAATGCTCAGGAAAACTAAGGAGGGTGGACATTTGGATTGCACATCAATTGTTTTTCTAAAATAATACTACATTTTTTCTTTTATGTAGCTCATTTAGATCATTTGATTAAAATTTTTTTTTTTTCATTCTGTGTACAGCATCCCTCTCACAGTGATTCCTCCTTGGCTACGGGAGGTTCAGAGGGCAGTCTGCAGACCACGCTGGAAGAAGGGCGCAGCTTGGGCATCTCCCCACCTCGTAATCTGGATCTCCCTGTGGTTCACCACCGCCCGATTCCCAGCCATACCTTGCACCCCCATGGACCAGCCACACCAGACCAGGTTAAACTTTTGCTAAAGAGACACAGCACTACCACTAACCTCCAAGCCACTCTGAGGCACGAAAGGAGCCAGAGCGGCAGCAGAGCTGGCAGCACCCAACCAGACTGTCTCCCACAGGACTCTATGGAGCCTTCAGACGAGAAGTTGGGTATGGGAACAGGTGGGGGTGGATGCCGCCAGACCCTCAACAGTGAACACTTGTCAGAAACTCTGAACAGCCTTTCCCTGACATCACTAATCACCCCGAGATCTCTGGCTCCCACACTGCTGAAGAAATGTAACAGCACAGGCTCTCTGGCCCAGTCTAACCCCCTTGCCCAGAGTGAAGATGGACGTCAGTGCTCTGACATAAATGCCCATGTGTTTTTGTCCAGTCGCTGGACAGAGGGTAAGGCAGGAGGTGCAGATGAAGACATTGATACGACAGGCTTCGAAATGAAAAGCTGCAGCCAGGCCACAGACACAAGCTTGAAGAAAAAAAGATGAAACCCCTTTGGCTACTCTGTAGTGGAACTGGTTAACAATTTGCATTTTTGGACTTTTAACAGATTGGGAAGACTTTCTCTAACACATGTCCTGTGAAACAATTCTCAAGTTCTTTCTTCTATTTCAGTGATCTGTTCTATTTCTCTTTTCTCTTCATATGTGGCTGCTTGGGATAAGTAATTTCTCTAAACAAGACAGTTGCTTCAGAGTTTTGCCACTTTTTTTTTTTTTCGTTACAGGAAATTGTTCTTTGATGGGTTTTAACAGTGACGACCAGTGGTTTAGCCTTTTAGCAAAAGCAAGATTTAGGATTGAGAGATGTCTTGGGCTTTATAATTGAACTTTTATTTGAACTTTATATTTTAACCATCATGTGAAAATATTCAAGACACTATCAGAGAGATGGGTCTGAAAATTGTGGTGACTGATAAACATTACTACGCTTATGTTAAATTGGATTAAAATGGGGCTTGCTTGACTAATGTACCTGCAACCTTTGTGCAAAAACAATAAAATAACTACTGGAGTAATGGCAAACTCTGAAGATCATTTTAAGAAAGACTCAAACTTTGTACAGTCAGTTAGTCTTCTCTTTTCTGTTTCCACCAATTACAGTAGCAACTCCACTCCTCCATCTTACATGGATTTGTTGGGCAATGGATTTGAACCAGTGGTGTATTTGATTAATTTAAACAGAATCATTGAGATCAGGCCAACATATTTAAAAAAAAAAAATCTCAGAATGTGCACAAACTACTTAAATAGCTAACAATAAGTCTTAACAACAGATGAGGTATTTTGTTTTGCAAGGAATAACTCCTGTACCAGCAGTTCAGGGTGTGTATGAGAGCACCATGACAGAGGTGATGCTGTAGGCATGAAAGACACATTCAAAGTAGAGGTGGGGCTTCATCAAGCATTGGCTCTGAGCCCTCTCTCCCTTGCTGTGGTGACAGACAGGCTGACAGATGAGCTCAGGCTCCTTGGATGACAATGTTTGCAGATGACAAAAGATCTGTGATGATAACAAGTAACACATGGAAGAAATCCTGGGAAGGTGAGGATATGTACTACAAGAAGAAAAATGAAAGCCAGTCACAGTAAGACAGAACACAAGTCTATTAATGAAAGGGAGGGGAGTGGTTAGGTGAAGAGGGGGGTGAGGGAAGGGTGAACTGGGTGGAGAAAAGTGTCTGGAGTGATGTGTGATGAGCAAGTACTGTAGCAACAAAAGTCAGTGGGGAGGTCTATAAGACAATGGTGAGGTCAGCTGTGTTAAAGGGTTTAGAGATGGTAAAACTGATGAAAAGGAGGAGACAAAGCTGGAGGTAGCAGAGCTGAAGATACTGAGATTTTTTTGAGGAGTGAAGAGGATGGATATGATCAGGAATGAGCACATCAGAAGCACAGCTCAGGTTTGCTGTTAGAGAGGCCAGTTTCAAGATGGTTGGACAGGTCCAGAAGAGGGACGGTGGAGATAATTGAATGATGCTAGCGATGGAGCTACAGTACCAAGCAGGCAAAGAGGCCAAAGACCAAAGAGGATATTTATGGATGTGA
Source organism: Cololabis saira (assembly GCF_033807715.1). NCBI lineage: Eukaryota > Metazoa > Chordata > Actinopteri > Beloniformes > Belonidae > Cololabis > Cololabis saira. The sequence continues at coordinate 31,192,942 of NC_084587.1, forward strand.
GAGAAGAGGACATGCATATAATTGGTGTGAGAGTGGAAGAGGCAGAGGACGGGGTCAGATGGAAGACAATGTTTCAATGTGGTGACCCCTAGTGAGAAAAGCTGAAAAGCGAAGAGGATGACCAGCAGTTCTGGCTTATTTAAAGGAGACCTATTATGGCATCTAATACCTATTTTAAACAGGCCTTGAATGTCTTAAAAACAAGCTTTTGATTGTTTTTGCTAAATTAATGTGAAATTCAGCCTCTGAGCCAAATCTTTATCTTCCCATTCTCTAACCTCATTATCTATGTGGATTCTGAGTGGGCGGGGAGGCTATGATAATGAGGCACTGTGCTGATTGGCTGCTTGAATGACCCGATACACCGCTACGAAAAAATGGCGGAAGCTACGGCCGGCAGAGTTAGTTGTTGTTGTTCCGGCCAGAGTTAGTTGTGGGCGTGGTTTCACGCATCGTAGGCCAACCGATGTAAATCGCGCCCATCGTTACGTAACGACGGGAGCAGAATCTGAACGGCTCGTAGAAGCCACATCACACTGGACGGCTCATCCGGGCGGCTGTACAGACACTGCAGAATTTGGTTGCTTTCCTCCTTCTCTGAGTTGGCAGGCTGAGGGGAGACCACTTTATATATGTTAAAGCAAGAAAAAACGTGTTTTTCATAATAGGTCCCCTTTAAAACAAAAGTAATAGCTCTAATGCAACCATGTGGCAACTCTAATTGCCATTTACTGGCATGTGAACAGACCATTTATATTTTGAGTGGCAACGAAGCACCAGTACCACTGTTAATGCAACACAAATACGTTTTTGTTTTTTTTTTAAGATAAGATAGTCCTTTATTGGTCCCCAGAGGGGAAATTCAGGTGTTACAGCAGCTCAAAGTCAGATACATGTTCAGGGCAACATGAACTCAGACTAAATAAACGATAATGATACATTTTATGTTGAAATGACCAGTTTTAACTTCATTTGGAGGAATATTCCGTAATATTTGAATGCATGGTCTAGTTCTCACAATCTCCAATCTCTATTATTAGCAAATTGCCACTGAAAGTAACTTCGCAATCCCAGTTGTCTCTTTAGACGATTGTATTTGACATTATCACGCTGTGTTACGCAGCAGCAACAATGCACCTCGCTCACAGAGGTAGAGTAGGCATCACAGTAGAGACTCAGGGGAGAAAATACGGAAGAGAACAAGAAAGAGTCAATGAACAAGAGTAAGTCTTGTGCTAAAAGTGACTTAACCTCCATGCTGACAGGGGAACTGGCTGGGCTCCAAATGGCAAAAGGTCCCCTTCTGCCTTTTTAAGTTTGGAACAAGAAGAGGACAAAAAGTATATGCTTTTTGTTGGACCAACCAAAGCAAAATCAGTTGTAGAAAAACTATAAAGTTTTGAATCACTCTATGCCCACAATAAAACTTAGCCAGAACAGAACACACAAACTGTCAAGACACTGGAGTGCATGGTATGCATGTTGTTTAATCAGTGTGCAGTCGATAGGGATTTGAAACATTAAACCTAAATATGTATTTGACCCAGGTCTGCTTGAGTGTAGCAAAATGTGAGAATATACCATGAAAAACAATGTTGTGCAAATCAATGTAGTGTATAAACCTGGGTACGTATTGTTTTGACAAATGGTGATGAGCCATCATCTACTACAGTTGTCACGATATTTGAAATCCCAATGACTTTTGTTCTCATGTGAACTTCAATGCACTCAGATAGAGCTTCATATATATAACAGAAATATTATCATGTATTCACAGAAAAAGAAGAAGAGACCTGAGTGTTTATCTTTCTCTAACTTTCTCTCCATCGCCCTTCTTACGCTCATTTAATTGTGTAACGTCCCTTCTCGGAGAAAGGCAGAGTTTTAAAATGACTTTTGAGTACCCAACCTCTATTTCAGATATGCAATATGCAGCAGTAAATGTACTGTTAGATGTATGAGACTGGTATAGATAGGCAATATGGTGAGAGAAAATTATATTTATGAAGTCATGTGTTATGATAAAATGTCACCAAGATTATAAGGTCACTAAAAGGATGATGATGTATTCATGTATTCATGAACTCCAGAGTACATTTCCCTGCTTTCTTCTCAACCCAGTTTTCATTTTCCAAAATGCATGTTTTTTTTTGTTGTTTCCATTTCTTTTCTGAAATGTCATTTTTGTGTCATGAACAGGAAATTTGAGGTTTTCGACTTTTTGTTTACATTATGGGTTATAATGTCATTATATTTTTTCTGCTTCAATGTTGTGTGCTTACACCTCAAAAACGTCCCAATTTCATTTACAGTCTAATTTTCCTGGGTGTGACCACAGGCTTAAAGATATCTACAATAAAACTTAGGATTTGTCTTGATTTTATTTGTATGTATATGTTTATTGATTTATCGTTTTAGATGCATTTTCTACATATGATTAGTAACATTTCTCTCAATCATTTTAATGGATTCAATGGAAGATCGAGCAAAACTGCCAATCACCAAATAACCTTGAGAAAACAAGCATCCATCAATATTATTCATTTGATGTGCACTGTTATCACCACACACACTTTGGCAACCAAATGCTCACTCACTGTTGCCAACAACAGTGCCATTTACTAATGGTTTCACTATTTTACAACCCTGAATAGAAAATACTGCGATAATGTAAAAAATGTAACACTAAGCCTATAAAAAAAAAATGCAATACATCTTAATGGGATTCAATTTAATGGTAGTAAGGAAGAGAAAGAGGGGGAAAAAAACTCTTCTTTCAAACAGGCAATGTTAAAAGTGACGATGACGATGACTATGATGTTGTCCAAAGTTTAAGTATTCGAGGAGCCAAGGGCTCCCCCTTGACTCTTCATGAAGAACTGTCACTTCACTAAAGCTGGTCACATGAACAAACAACTATTAAGCATTACAACATGGATCCACAGTCACAAATGCAACAAACTGTATTGTGCAAAAAAAGATCATGCAGTGGAAATGTGTTTTCTGGTAAGACTAATCAATATAAGAAATCTTTTTTCTTTTTTTTTCGGAAGACATGGATCATGAGTATTCTGGACCAAAGACAGAGAGAATCATCCAGAGTATTATCAGTAAAAATTCAAAAAGCCAGGATCTGTGATGTAAGTAAGTGTATGTGATGTAAGGTTGCATCAGTGTCCTTGGAAAAACTTTGTAACACCTTTGCGGTGGGAGCATTATTGCAGAAAAGTACATAAAGAGTTTGAAAAGATGACACCTTTTTGACGGACGCCCATGCATTCTTCAACAAGACAATGCAAATGCTCATTCTGCAAACAAGACATATCTATGGCAGAAGAGGGATTTGGTACTGGCCCGGCAAGCCTGCAGTGAAAATGTGTGGAATTTTGAAATGAAAAATGTGACAACAATAATCCCGTTTGTGATTAGGCCAAGATTATTTTCGTTGTGTTGTGCTATACATTACTGTTGTTGTTCCAGGAGGACTTTTGCTCCTCCTCTGCATTCAGATCGTATTGATAAGCAGCACTAGAATCGATTTTGATGACCAAATAATGGTACACCAAACTGTTCTCACAGAAATACAGAAATATGTTGGCTTGCATTGTGAAGCCACCTACTGTCATTATTTCATGTTGGTACCCAAGAAAATACAGTTTTTCTTCCACAGAATGTAAAATTTTGAGAATGATCTATTATATATTTCTGTCAGAGGAGCCCGTTTTGTTTCTGTTCATGAGAAGATTCTAGTTTTTTTTTTCTTTGACTTCTTTTTTCTTTTTTACACATGCTGATGTTAAATCTGCTTTAAGATGATCTGACCTACTCAGTACTGAACATCGCTTTGCTGTACCAAGAGAGGCACAAGACTTCAGCTGTGCTTTATATCTTACCTTTTTTTTTCGTAAAAAAAAAATCACCATTCTTGTTTTCTTCTTTACCACATTCATCCAGACAGCAGAGACTCTGAATGTCTGCACAGAATAAAATATACAAAGACAATTTGTTTGCCACGTGCTTTTATTTCATTCTCAGTACTTAAGATACTGCATTTTGCAGAATTTCTATGACAGCAGTAGCGATGGCTATTTTTGTGACAAGACTGCTTCAGACAACAGCAATCTTACATTGCACTACTTAGAGAATAAGCTTTCCTAATACGAAGTAGAATAAGAACTTTTGCATCTCAACCTAACTCAATGAATGTGAAATTGATGAAAGTGAAAGTCTTACTATATATATATATATATATATATATATATATATATATATATATATATATATATATATATATATATATATATATTTCATTCATCAATACAGTTACTAATCCAGATGTGAACAAACAGTAGACTTTCAGCTTTATTTCAAGAAGTTTCACAAAGACAGGGCATTTACCATTAGGAATATAACCATATTTTCTAATATTTGGATGAAAGTCATTCACAGTCAATGACTTCTTGAAGTCAGTAGGCCATGAACGTCACCATATTCAGAGTTTTCCACCTCTGAGATGGCAGGGCTTGACTTCAGTCACCTTTAGTTGCTGTTTGTGTGTGAGCTTTTATCCTCCATCTTTTCTCGAGTAATTACTGGAACCATACATGGAAATATTTTTTTCTGGTTTTTAATACCACTAATTTCCCAATGTTCTTTAGATGTACAGTACCAACAACTCTGCACCAACAAATCAGTTGAACTTTTTCACCCTAGAGCTAAAACGTATCATCAAAACTTTATCATCAACATCATCATGTCATGCGTTTAGTGGAAATAGTTTGGCGTAATAATCTTCACCCCTTGTGATGATAGCAGTCTGTGGAAATAGCTCCTACTTAGGCAATATCTTTGCATAATGGCCATTTAAAGTAAAACTGATGCTCACTGTTATTTTCTCTGCCCTTCTTCCTCATTAAAGCAACAAGGAAAAGAAGCCTCAGGGAAATTCAACTCGTGTAATCATACAGGAGGTGCACTGAGCGTTTGATCCCTGATGAGTTAAACCATTAAATGATTTACTGTATGTAGGTGTGAGAGCACTGATCTGCATGGGTGAGATAGCAATGTGAGTGAAAGCCCCTGAAGACAGTCAAATTTGTGTCTCACTGATTACCAGGCGCGTCATTGTGTCTGGTATTGTTTTTACGTGGTGTGACTGTGTTTGTGTGCATGTCATTATGGTAAAATGTTCTGAGTTCTGAGTACTTTGACAATAATAAAAGATTCACATGGTGAAAATATGTCGGATGTGGATGCTGAGTGCATGTTTACTTTCCCCATGACTTCAGCACTCATAGGCTGTTTCCGAATTCGGACACTACCGCATTACATACTGCAAAGTATGTACTGTATACTGCCTACTAAATGAAGGATTCAGTATGCTGCTCCAGCAGACCGTTCACACAGCAGTGTGCTACAGTGTATCCCAATATGCATTTCGCACCAGAACGACAGCGAAAGCTGAGATTTAAAAGCAGACTAGAAGCTGTTTTAATGTCAGTTGTAGCGCTGTTAATATGCCACTTTATTAAGTTTTAACATGTTCTCAGGCGTAAAAGTAACCGTTAAGATCCCCAACCTGGGCTCAGTTTATCCAAATAACGCCTGTTAAGAAATTTGATCCCATGTTTCGGGGAACAGAAGAGCCGCCGGCCCCGGGGCACAGCTGCCGCTGGCCGGGGTGACAGACGTGATCGCCGGGTCAACCTGCGCCGTCGTCCCGGGGAGAAACCTGCAGCTCTGTGGAGAATTAGCGCTGGCTGAAATAAATAATTTAGGAAGATTAATGGATGAAATGTAACAGTTGTAGCTGTCACGTTAGTTTGTCTGAATATAAAGTGAAGCTTCATGTTTTTACTAGATAGATAGATAGATAGAACTTTATTCATCTATCTAGTAAAAAAAGAAAACATGAAGCTTCACTTTATATTCAGACAAAACTACAAACTACAGGCAAAGCAAAGCTACAACTGTTAGATAATTATATATATATATATATATATATATATATATATATATATATATATATATATATATATATATATATATATATATATATATATATATATCCCCTGATTTTTTTTTACAACTCGAGTACTGGATATATAATTTTATTTATATATATATATTATATATATATATATATATATATATACATATCTCCAGTACTCGAGTTGTAAAAAAAAATCGGGGGATGGTGGATTTTATCATATGGGGACAGATAAATTGTGCTGATTCCAAATAATATAATATATTACAAATAATAGCACTGACCAAAACACCTGCAGAAATACTGCAGGAATGACATAGCAGCAGTTAAATGCAGCCTTCTGTAAGCTTTAAATATCCACTGGGTTTACATCAAATACATCAAAACACAAAAATAAAAACAGTTTTCTGAACTTATCAATATGACTCTGTCCTTCACAGGATAAGTAAAACGGATCACTGCAAAAACTCACAATCTTAACAAGAATATTTGTCTTATTTCTAGTTAAAATGTCTCATTTTAGTAAAAAAAATCTCATTACACTTAAAACAAGACTCATCACTGGAAAAAACAACAATTTTCACCTGTTTCAAGTAGATTTTCACTTAAAATAAGTAGAAAAATCTGCATGTGGAAGAAGATTTTATTGCTTGTAATGAGAAGATAAATCTTGTCCCATTAGCAGATTTTTCCTACTTATTTCAAGTGAAAATTTACTTGAAACAGGTGAAAATTGTCAAATAAGTTATTTTTCTGGTGATGACTCTAAATGTTGAAATAGCAGTAAAACCACATTCATTGATGAAATGACATAAGGGATGGAAGGGGATTTTAATAAATGTATTAAAATGAACATATCAGTCTATTGAATTTCATTTTATTTTATTATTAACAAAGTTCTTCTCCTCTCTGTCGAGTCGCTCTCTCTGCATCTCGTATTTATTTCAGCTCCCGGACAAATTCTCTGTCAAAACACAGGAATGAAAAGTAGTTATTTCATGAAAATACAACAAACTCACGATATATAACGTTACTATAACATACTATTAAAAACCTAACTTAAATCCTTTTTTTTAGCATTTGGCCACCCACTAAAGAGGCTTCATCGGTGGATCGCCAGATTATCAGCGCGTCGGTGTCCTGCTCTGTCTCCAATAACGACAAATACATTTTAAGTTATATGTTGTTTTCTTCTTGACAGCTCTGTATCGTTAACAGTAACGTTACTTTAGCCGACTTAACGTTACGTTATCGCTTTGTATTAACGTTAATAGGACAAATATGCCAAGTTCTACATTCATTACAAATAGGCAACGTAGCTTTGTCACAATTTTTAATCGTTGTCCTTACACTAAATCGAATTGAAAAAGTTATATATTAAAGTTACTTACATTTATATTCCTCCTTCTCCCTACGCTGCAACTAGTCCTTTCTGCCATCACATCACATCACATCACTGTCTGGTCGCCACTGTCTCAATAAAGCTTTGAAAAAAAAAAGAAAAAAGCGCTGCCCGGCCAAGGCCGCATTGCATTCTGGGATATAGTAGGCGAGGTAGACTGGTCTGATGCATGCTGCGGATTTTCTTCCAAATCAGTAAAACATCCGGGTATTTTTCGGATACTGCAGATTTCCTTCTGTTCACATACAGCATACTACTTACTACATTTTGGCCAAATCAGTGTATACTAGTAGTACAGTATGCAAATTCGGAAACAGCCATACACATTGGCGAAAGGGCCTTCCTGTTTCTCCCTGTGTTCCCTTGGGTAGCTAATGTGAGCTACCTTCACAAAAACATGCAGCAGTCCTGGCATATACACTGCCCCCTCTGGCCAGATGGGGTGGGGAGGATTTGGCTGGAATAACGTGATCCTTCCAGGCGCTACGTCCAGCCAATGAAGCCTGCTCACTCTTGAATTAAGAGCAAAAGTATACAAAAAAATACTTTTAATTGAAATAGTTTTTGTTTGAAAACTTTAAAGTTTTGTTTGCAAGTATAGGTTTTGCAAGCCTCTGTGCTGGATTTTCTGGGTGGGACTTAAACTGGAAACATGCAAGTGTTTAATGCCCACTGACGGTTCAACGATAGTCACATAAATAGTCACTCCAGGGTTCATGGACAGCGGAAGCAGGAGCACAGAATGAGTACGAAAAGTATATTTCCTCCAAACCTTCTGACTTACTGCCAGCAGGACTTTCATGGTTTTACTGGTGAATGTAGACAAGATAAGATAAGAAAACCTTTATTTGTCCCACAATGGGGAAATTGCCCCCTCCTTGAACCGCCACCTTACTGTGGTGGAGGGGTTTGTGTTGCCCGAGTGATCCTAGGAGCTATGTTGTCTGGGGCATTACGGCCCCTGGTAGGATCTCCCATGGCAAGCAGGTCCTGGGTGACGGGCCAGACTAAGAGCGGTTCACAAGCTTATCATGGCAAAGAGAAGATCAGGGACCGTTACGTCGCCCGGATCGGTGTCACCGGGGCCCCGCCCTGGAGCCAGGCCTGGGGTTGGGGCTTGATGGCGAGCACCTGGTGGCCGGGTCTTTGCCGTGGGACCCGGCCGGGCTCAGCCCGAAACTGCGACGTGGGCCCGCCTTCCCGTAGGCCCACCACCCGCAGGAAGGACCGTGAGAGGCTGGTGCCATGTGGACTGGGTAGCAGTTGTGGCGAGGTGCCCCGACGACCCAATCCCCGGACTAAAACCCTCACAGTGGGGACATGGAATGTCACCTCACTGGGGGGGAAGGAGCCGGAGCTTGTGCGTAAGGTTGAGAGATACCGGCTAGAGATAGTCGGGCTCACCTCCACACATAGCTTGGGCTCTGGAACCCAGCTCCTTGAAAGGGGCTGGACCCTCCACTACTCTGGAGTTGCCCAGGGTGAGAGGCGGCGGGCTGGTGTGGGCTTGTTTATAGCCCCTCAGCTCAGTCGCCATGTGTTGGAGTTCACCCCGGTGAACGAGAGGGTCGCTTCCCTGCGCCTTCGGGTCGGGAAAATTGAAGTCTGGGCGTCTCTGTTAAGACTGCTGCCCCCGAGACCCGGTAACTGTATGTATATATATATATATATATATATATATATATACAGTAAATATATAAGTGTGTATATGGCCTTTAGTTCAAATCTTCTTCTGTTATAACCTGTTACCAACAGATGAAGCTATCTATAGGCCCATTTAAACATAATGCAGTCCAGTTCTCCGTTCTAGTTTTGCTTCCGGCACCCGAGAAAGCAGGCTGCCCTGTGAGTGTCTGTTTGAGTGAATGTTGAACACTTATTTAATGGATATTACGATTGGGAATCGGGTACAGGGCAGCATTAAACGTGTATACACGAGAGGAGATCTGCTGGGGCTGAGGAGAATGAGCGCTGCTGGTGGGTGTCAACTCATCTCAAGGGAGCCAAGGTGGAAGTTGCCAGGGACTGCAGAGCTGGAGTAAAAGTGAAAACCAGTATAACAAACGCTAAGCGATCCAGATACAAGCCATCTGTCCATCTGTCTCATCAATGTGTGCTCCAGAATAAAGTGGATTAGTTAGCAGAACTAATGAAAACCCAGAAACTCTACCAGGAGAGCAGTCTGGCTTTAAGCCAAGACATGGCTGACTAGCTGCATCCCTGATGCTAACTGCTAGCTGTGGGGATTTACAACCTTGACAGCCAACAGGGACACCAAAGCATGTGGTAAACTGTAAGGTGGTGGGTTTATACTGTATGTGAATAACAGATGGTGTAATCCTTCTCACCTGACCATCAAATACACTCTGTGGTGTTGTGATTTGGAACTGCTAGCAGTTAGCCTGCGACCATACTACCTGCCCAGGGAGTTTACACATGTCATCGCTGTGTATTTACACCCTGCCCAGAGCTGACGCTGCGTGGCATGTGAGAGGATACACAAGACAGTGTCAGGGCTGCAAACCCAGCAACCCGGAATGTGTATTCTTTTATCTAGAGATTTTAACCACGTCACCCTCGCTTCAACATCTGGCCACTTTTTATCAGTTTATGGACTGTCTGACACACAAAAACAGGACTGTTGACCTGCTGCATTAAAGACATAAAATATGCATACACTGCATCGCCTCTCCCACCACTGGGAAAGTCTGACCACAACCTGATCTGTCTGTCACCCCAGTACACTCGTCTGCTAAAGAGGCAGCCGTGTTATGTTAGACTCCTTCTGGGAGGATATTGAGGGATCTTCTGTATGGATGCGGTAGTTCCTGCTAAAACAGTAACATGTTTTCCAAACAAAAAACCCTGGATTACCAGTGAGGTGAAAGCTGTGCTGACCTGGAAGAAAAGGGGCCTTCAAAAATAAAGATCCTGAGGAGGTGAAAAGAACTAACTGCGCGTGGGGGGTGGGGTCGTATGGGATGTTTTAAATTCTGTTTTTGATTGTTATTTTATTCTTCTTGTAAAGCACCATGTGTTGCATTCCTAATGTATGAATGGTGCTATATAAATAAATAAAGTTTGAGTTTGAGTAAAAAACTGCGTTGAGGACGCCAAGGATACCTACGGGAAGAAGCTGGAGAGGAGACGACAGGCCAATGATATGCACGAGGTCTGGACTGGGATGAAAACCATTACGGACTGCAGGTCAGGCAGTAATGCGGCCAAAGGGTTCAGGAAAAGAGCAAACGAATACAACATCATTTTTTTAAATCGGTTTGACATCCACCTCCCTGCACCAGCTTCCCTGTACAGCTAACCTCTTCTTCTCCTCTCTGACTCCTCTTTTTCCTCCATCTCCTTCACCACAGACCTGGGGCCGGATTCTCCAATATCTTCTTAAGAAAATCTTAAGAAATCTCTTAAGATCTAAAATTAAGAAGTTCGTAAGAAAGTTCTTAAGTGCAATTCCTCAATATTTTCTTAAGAACCATCTTAAGAACTGTCATTTCTTACGAATTTCTTATTTTTCTACTTAAGAACTTCTTAAAATATGGCTGTTTTTTAAATCACTCGATCAATTCAGCAGCCGCTCCAGCAGACCGTTCAGCAGTAGCAGCCAAGTATCCCAGAATGCATTTCGCACCAAAACGACAGCGGGAGCCGAGAGCTAAAAGCAGGCTAGAAGCTGTTTTAATTTCCGCTGTAGTGCTGTTAATATGCCACTTTATTAAGTTTTAATATTTTTTCAGATGCCAAAGTCCCCCTTAAGATCCCCAACCTGGCCTCAGTTTATCCAAATAACGCCTGTTGAGAAATTTGCTCCGACTTTTTCGGGGATGAGAAGAGCCGGCGGCTGCGGGAGCAGCACTAGCTCACGGCCGGGGGGAGAGGCGTGATCGCCGGGTAAAACCGTGCTGTCGTCCCGGGGAGAAAGTGATCCAATGAACTGACCTGCAGCTCTGTGGAGAACTGTCGCTGGCTGAAATAAATCATTTAGGAAGATAAATGTTGGTTTAATAGATGAAATCTAACAGTTGTAGCTGCCATATTAGTTTATCTGAATATAAAGTGGAGCTTTATATTCGCCCCAGAAGCAGCTGCTGCTCTGTCTGAACATCAGAGCCGTCACAATTTTAATAAAAGGTATTAAAATGAACATATCAGTCTATTGAATTTTATTTTGTTTTATTAAGCTACATATGTTTGGCTTTTTATTTAGTGCACCTCTATGTACTTGGTATACAAAATTATATCTATTATTAATTTCATTATATTATTATTTTTATTAATTTCATTATATTTATTTAGTCGATTCACCTGAAGCGAGACTTCACTACACCAATGCATCGCTCCACAATATTGCAGATCTTTGTTTGTGCATGTGCAAATGTGTTGAAAAAGGTGATATTAGAGTCTTACCTTTTCACAGACGAAATCTTAAGACAGGTCAAGGTTGTCTTAAGTTAAGAAAAAAGTTAAGAACAAATTTAAGAACTTTTATTTCAAGAATACCATTTCTTCTTAAGTTTTTTCTTAAGAAGAAACTTAAGAAGAAAGTTAAGAAAATACTTAAGAACTTTTTTGGAGAATACGACTTAAGAATTTTTTCTTCTTAAGACAGAACTTAAGAAAAAAATGGCACTTAAGAAGATTTTTTTTCTTAAGAATGTTTTGAGAATACGGCCCCAGGTCAGACAGGCTGTGTCCGAGGCTGCTGGACCCCCTTTCAGTTTGACAGAGGTGTCAGAGGTATGTGGGAACTGAGGATGCTGTGCTGTACCTCCTGCACCGTACCCACACATTCCTCAACAGCGATTGTGGTGCTGTGAGAATTTTTTTCATAGATTTCTCAAGCGCCTTTAATACCACACAGCCTCTCCACCTGAAAGACAAAGTCATCACCATGCAGGTTGATTCAATAGTGACCTTGTGTAAGGGGACTTGCAGAGCAGGCTGTACTTCCTCAGGAGAACGGCATCATTTAATATCTGTAATAAAAATGCTGCAGATGTTTTACGAGTCAGTGGTGGCTCATGCACTTTTCTACGGGGTGGTGTGTTGTGGGGATAGTGCCAAACAAAGGGACTCACGGAAACTGGACAGACTGTTAAAAAAAAGCCTCCTCAGTCATTGGCGCAGAGCAGGATGCTGTGGTGTCTGTGGCAGACAAGAGAGCACTGCATTAACAGCACTCCATCATGGACAACAAGCATCCACCCATTACATGAGGTGGTTATGGGGCAGAGGAGCTGCTTCAGTGAGAGACTCCACAGGTCATTCATGCCCAGAGCCATAAGATTATTCAATGCATCACAGGGGAGACGAGGGTAAGGGGGAGAGGAATAGAGGGGCTGGCTCTGCATATCGCAGCATTGATGGCTGCTTTTTTGGGGGGGGCTGGGGGTTGTTTGTTTTTTTAATAGTATTTTAGTATTTATTGTATTTTATCTATCTATCTCATGCAGAGTCATTGACAGACTTGTACAGATCTCAGTACCTAGCAGAAGAGGTGATCCATTAATTTGAATCAGGTGTGTTGGCGTCGGGAAACACCTAAAACATGCAGGGTAGTACTTGAGTACTGGTGCTCAGAAACACCGCTACAGTCTATGACTGCATTGCAGACTTTATTTTCACACATATTAAGAATAATTATCAAAACATGTCTTTTTGTGTCCTTTTTTTCCATTTAAGGAGGACTGAGATGGGCCATTTCTAATCCCCAGGCAGTAATTTGACCATGTGTGTAAGGTGGAACCACAGGGATATTTGCATCCATTTTTTTTAAATATTTTTTTGGAATCTGTTCTTATTATTTTTCATGCAGTGGCTCAGTCAGAACAGCTACCCATTTATTCCAAAGTTATTAATAAAAAATAAATAAAAAGAACACCTTCAGTCTTAATCCTGGGACGTTGGCATGTCATCAACTGCTGATCAATTCCATTAACTGTACAGCTTAATTATGGTCTTGTGGGTATTAGCACTACCAAAGATGTTGACTTGTGGCAGCGGTTTCAAGTACCATTTCCATTTGATGACTCTTTTCACGTAGTTTAAAAGGCACCAGCGCGACACGATGGAAAGGTCAACACACTTTTAAGTCATTCGGGGCTTGCTCACATTTATATTTTTGTTCAGGTTCCTTTGCTTGACCAAAATTCCAATTGAGAGTTGACTAAACGTTCAGTAACAGAATTTAAATGGTGAAATGTTCCGGTTAAAAGCTCCTTGCTGGGCAGGCACCTGTTTGAGGTCTTTCCTCAATTTTTGGTGCTTGAAGCCGAACTATTTCTACATAGAATTTATTTACATTTGGAGGAACCAAAAGTTTTAGACTTCGCTCAAGTTGTATTTAGTACTTTGTCACATTTACTTCAAACAAATAAATAACATTATGCCATTTCTCCTTCAGTCATCCTTGTCTATATTTTGTTTCATGTCATTTAGCCCTCCATTTTTCCTTCTGTCCTCAGGTACAATAAAATCCACATGAAGCGCCACCACTCTTTCCTCTGATCCCACTCTCTCCCTTTCATCCTTATTTTTCTCTCTGATCTTACCCGAGCCTGAGCCATTACACTGAGGATCAGTCGACTCTGAAAGAAAGGCCATTAGTAAAAATCTGTTTGACAAAGCTATGAACATAAACCCCAGTAGGTTTTAATTCAAACTCTACTTACTGCTCCTATTTTGCCATGGAAGAAGAAAAACAGAACTTAAATATCAACAAGGGTCGAGATTATTAGAACCACACCCCATAATAATAATAATAATAATGACTTGGATTTATATAGCGCCCTTCAAGGCACCCAGAGCGCTTTACAGAGATCATTATTCATTCATACACATTCTCGCTGGTGGTGGTAAGCTACAATTTGTAGCCACAGCTGCCCTGGGGCAGACTGACGGAAGCGTGGCTGCCATATCGCGCCTAACGGCCCCTCCGACCACCACCAACATTCACACACATTCGAACACATTCACACGGGGCAAGGTGGGTAAGGTGTCTTGCCCAAGGACACTACGACAGCAAACTGGGACAGAGCGGGGTTCGAACCTCCGACCTTCCGATCATTGGACGACCCGCTCTGCCACCTGCCACAACTGTAACCACAACTGTTTGATGTTAATCTTGGGTAAAATAAGAATATACTTTTCCAGTTTAGCTGGATTAAAGCACAGCAGGGCTCTGGAGTAAAATTAGTTGTTTTTCCATCCCGCCTACTGGTGGATGTCTCCAATTTCCTTCAAATACCCACTGGTGCACGCAGCAGTTCACACAATGTCCTTTTATTTTTCAGCTTAACACGTCAGGCACCAAACAGTTTCCTAGTACCGTAAATCAAATTATTATTCAGGGAAATATTTTGATTGCAACACAACAGACACTTGGAATAAAACGTGCACACATTTTCCTAACTGCCTCTATCATTCCGCCTTGTTCAAATAAACTTTTAAAGAAGGGTTATTGCTGTTTTTGCAAGTATATTTGACAGAAGATAGGTAACGCTTGTTGCCAAAAGTCTTCTGGAAATTGAAGATGGAAGATGTTAAAGTTGTCCCTCTCAAGACATTCTCTGGTGTTATGCTCTGCTTTTAAGGAATAACACAGGCAGGTTTTCAGTGCACTGGTTCTGACTAAATTCAGCTTTACGCTCAATATCTAAGGCTTTTTGACAATGAGTCTTTTTTTTTCCTCTGTTAGCACTAACTTCCCTCTGGCATTAAATTTTGACCCCAAAATGTATTCGAAATAAATCTACTTGATTCCAGAAAGTGATGATGAAGCTGTGAAAATTCATTAATGCAGAAATCTGATTCATTTATAGGATTAGGGGATTGAATAATAATTGCTACCGGCAAAAGGTTTAACTGAAACATTTATCCAAGAGTTAAATCCCTCGTGCGTCTTTTGCCTCATATACACATAGATTGACAGGTGCTACTCTTCCTCACCTGTATCTATTCCTTCTTTCCGGCTTTATTTCATATCAAATCCTCTCCTTGATGACACTGAATGGACAGAGATCTCATTACAGATTATGTTAGACTCCTGTACCAGTCAGCCAGCTGTTCGTTTACATACTCCCTTTGATGGCGTGTCGCTGTCGCATGGGATAATCAGGTGTGAAGTTTGTCTCATGCCAGTTCTGAACTAATTCAAACTGCATGATGACTTGGCACAGACACAAGCAGAATATATATATATGTGTGTGTGCGTGTGTGTGCGTGTGCGTGCGTGCGTGCGTGCGTGCGTGCGTGCGTGCGTGCGTGCGTGCGTGCGTGCGTGCGTGCGTGCGTGCGTGCGTGCGTGCGTGCGTGCCTGCCTGCAAAAGTTTACTATCCTGTAGTACTGTATCCAGGAAAAAAAAAATGAAGTGTTTGGAGATAAACCACTGTCATCTGCCCATATCACTATGTTTATCAGAATCCACAAAAGCCCTTCTGTCAGTACTGGCAGGATGGCAACTCTATTTTAATCAGTGATGAAAAACAACTTCATCATTGCCAGACCCACATGCTATGTATTTTCATATTTTTGTTGCTCTCCGGATGAGTTTCTGCCATCAACAAGTCTTATAACTACAGTACATATCCTCTTTCCAGATTTCCATAAAGATGTCCACATAGAAGCAAAGCACTTAGATTTGTATTGTTCTAATTTTGTGTGCTGTGTACATACATCTACTGATGCCTCTGGACACATCTTCAGTGATGTTCCTGGAATCATCGGGTGTTATGGGTCTTTCAACATCATACACCCTCCTCCAGGTGACCCAACCAGGGCTGATCAGACTAACTACCATGACTCCACTGCTATCCTCTTTTGAGCCACAGCCATCTTGAGGCTCTCTCTGCCGCATCGGTGGTACTGCGGATGGCTCTCCTCTTCCTCACTCCCACGATGCCTAAATTGCTAAAGGCTCTGGCCAAAGAACGGGCCGCAAAACCTCTGCATCCAACCTCCACTGGAAGACACCTCGCTCTCCACCCTGCCTGCTGACAGTCACTGACCAGTCCCGCGTACTTATAAAGTTTCCTCTCGGAGGCTTCTTCCAAGCGTTCTTCCCATGGAACTGTCAGCTCCAGCCTCACTGTTTGCTTGGTCGACTCCGACACGAGGACAATGTCTGACCGCAGGGTGGTAACAGCAATGTGGCTGGGGAACTTCAGTTGTCGTTCAAGGTCCACCAGCAGCTGCCAGTCTCTTGCAGGGTCTGGCAAGGGTTGCCTGCTCCCCAGCTCTGACAAAGGTGATGGTTCTCTTGGAGGGCCGGAACTGCTTTGCCCACACAAGTCCAGCGCTGATGGCATCAGTAATGGTCTTAAGGACTTGGTCATGCCTCCAACAGTACCTTCCGTCTCCAAGTGCCCTGGTGCAGCAGCTTTGGATGTGTTCTAGGGTTCCTTGCTTGGAACACAAGGGGCATGCTGGTGTCTCTGCTAAGCCCCATGTGTGCAGGTTTGATGGGCTTGGGAGCATGTCGTAGACTGCCTGGATGAGGAATTTGATGCGTTGGGGCTCGGCTCTCCAGAGCTCAGTCCAGGTCACCTTCCTCTCTATTGCATTCTCCCATCTTGTCCAGGCTCCCTGTTGTTTCATCTCCACTGCCTTGCAGGATCTTGTCTCCTCCTCTACTGCTCTCACCTCCTCTTGGACAAGGCACCGCCTCTCCTTTCCCTTGGTGTTGAATTGAGGAGTTGGAAAGGGCCCTAGTCCAGCTCGGCCCCGTGTGACCACTCCCACCAGGTTTTTGTGACATAGCCTGGCCTCTTGGACAGCATCCTCTGCTCTCCACTTCCTGCCAGTCCTCACTTGGATCCCAGCATTGGCCACCTTTGGGTCACTTGAATCCCTGTACTGCACCACATATCTGGCTCTTGTCACCTTGAATTCCTCCTCCATGGATCTAAAGGGTTGCTGCAGCTTGTTGTTGCGCCCATAGAGAGCAGTAAATATACATTTTCACTGATTTGCACTTTTGTCGTTGACCTACTCTACTATATTTTGAAAATATAACCCCCATCCTCATTTCATTACAGACGTTGCATTCATACTCAGTACGTTTACATGCACTAAGAGAAAGTCAAATTATTGCCTTACTCCGCCTGGTATGGATGTTTTAAAAGCCATGTATACATCTTTGTTGCCCTGTAGACGAACTGAACTGGACTTCTTGAAATCGAGCTATTGGAGCCAGATAATGCGGTTCTAGTTCAAGCTATTCCAGCATGTATACGCAAACCAGTGTTAGAAGAGCTATTGACTGGCCTGGGACTCTCCCTTCCGGAAATGACGAGACCGTGGAAATGGAAGTAACAGCAGTCATGGCATGTCAACAACACAGTAGCAGAAGAAGAAGAGGACGGGGAACAACAAAGTTTTTGAGTGGATCATGAGTGGATAAGCAGGGTCTCCTAGTAGGAAGAGGTTGAAGAGGTTTGATTACTAATTGTTCTCACTAACCGGAAGAATGCTAACGTGAAAGGGCATTTGTGCGAGCAAAGCTGGCAAAGTGCACTGCAATTATTGGGAAAATAAGACACATTCTAGATCATAAATCATTACATACTCTATACTGTTCACTGTTCTTACCATATCTGTCTTACTGCATAGAGGCTGGGGAAACACCTACAGAAGGACTCTACAGCCGATATGCACACTTCAGAAAAGAGCCATAAGGACAATAAACAATGCAGGATACAGAGAACACACAAACCCACTGTTTATAAAATCACACACACTGAAATGTATGGATCTGGTTAAATACAAAACAGCGCAAATAATGTTCAAAGCAAGGAATAATCTACTACCAAAAAATATCAGATGGATGTTCACAGAGAGAGAAAGGGGCTATAATATAAGGGGAGAACTAAATTTTAGAAAACATAAAGTACGAACAACAATGAAAAGCATGTGCAAAACTGTGGAGTGACTCTGTGGAACAGTTTGGAGCAGGAAATGCTTAAAAAGAGATACAAAAAACTATTTATAAACAGGTATATGGAAGAGGAAATGGGTTAACGAGGAGTGTGAGAAACAAATAAAATAGGGAAAAAGGTATATTATACTTGCTTAAGATATGTTTAGATATTTATGTGGCTATTTATGTAGTATATATTATATGTTGAGAGGGATAGTTATAATTATGTAATATATGTTATATATTTATTATGTATGTAGCATATATATATTTATAGGGATATTTATGTAGTTTAGATGGTGTAAATTTATATAGATTTATATAATATTTGTATTTTCTATATATTGATATAATATTTATGTAATATTTATATTTTCTATATACTTATATGGATTATTATGTAGTAATAGGCATGTTTACGAAGTATTTATATAGACTATATTCATTATTAGTTATAAAGGGGTAGGAACTAGGAAAAAGTGTATACTTCTTCCTACTCCTTTTTCGAACTTATGTGCATATGAAGATGTTACTGTTTATTTTTATTTTTATTTTTTATATACATGTTCGAAATAAATTAATTAATTCATTCATTCATTCAAAGGGCGTGTAGCACCACCTAGCGTCTAATACCCCTTATTCTATAATTTGATTCTCTTCCTTTGCATGTATACTTGGATTTCTCTGAAACGTAAAGTTATTGGCTATTGGGAAAAGATAAATTCTTTTGCCAATAGCTCGATTTAGATGTGCATGTAACCACGCTGAGTGTTCACTGATAAGAGCCTGGATGGTAATTCTCATCTTTGGCACATACAGTAGATCCCCATTCCATAAAAGGGAGTAGACATTCAAAGATCTGCTAGAGGTACAAGTGTATATCACTTCTGAGCACTTTTTAAATGCCGGTCAAACTCGGTAAACTCAGTAGGCTGTCTTGAGTGGCTGAATGTGTAAATGTGGGACTAAGAACATCAGATCGTAAATGTAAGTTTAGTCTTTGTGCGGGGATGTTTCTTAAATAGGCCCTTGGGTCTTCTTTTGAATGTATGCTAAGATAAACAGGCTGGATTATGATATGATCTTATACATTGAAATGTAGTTGTGTTCACCTACATGTAAAAGGTTTGGCTGCAATGTCTTCATTCCATTGGACCTCATCTGGATGTTTTCCTAAGTCCCTCATCAGCAGGGTGCTTTGCTAATGGAGGTACCAGGATCCGGCAGAGCTCCAGTCCTTTCCTTTTCTGTCCAAGTTCGATTTTCTTTTGACAGCCAGCTGAAATAATTTTCTCCATGTTCCCAGAAAAAGACTGGGATAGAAGCACAGAAGCAGTGGTCTCTGTGGAGAGTTGGAAGGGACTTATAAAGATAGCTGTGCAAATGTGTGTGTGTGTGTGTGTGTGTGTGTGTGTGTGTGTGTGTGTGTGTGTGTGTGTGTGTGTGTGTGTGTGTGTGTGTGTGTGTGTGTGTGTGTGTGTGTGTTACACACTTACAGATGAAAGCTTAGTGGCTGCCACTTCTGGAGAGATCACCTAGTTGGAGTTGCAGTGCCTCCTAACTGGGAGCTTTAATAAGAATGGTTTAATCAGCCGTTGTTGCCATTAAATATTCAAATGTCACCCAGACTCAGTAACAAGTGGTGTGACACAGAGTAAATGTCACTCTTCAGTTTGGTGCTCCTCATTGACTCAGTCAGGTTGGGCTCTTATGAAAACAGCTTAAATTCTAAAAGACTTAAGCTGCATAATGAAAAATACTTCAAAATGACCGGAAGAAAATCATTTTCCTCATAAGAATAATAAAAAGCCACATATTCAACATCTTTTCTAAAATATGAACATTTGCTATCAGCCCACCATCTGTAATTTTGCAGTTCAAATACTACATTAAACTATAATGTCATAACCACAAAACTCCTTCTGAAAAATGAATTTAAATGATATGTTTACAATTTAAAACCCAAATATGGTTTATCAAAATCTTTCAATTAAGATGTCAGGAAGGGGAGATATTCCTGTATTTTCTTTTTCTTTTTAACCTAACAAATACTAAAAGCAATGTCAGTCCTGTATATGATCAAAATGATCAGTTTTATGCGTTACCCCTTGATAGAATTTACAACATGATAAACAGCTCCCTCAGGGAAAAATTAGGCAAAGAGAGTAAAGTGATGGGTTCTAGATAGCCAGTCGACATCGTAGCTCTAGGTCAGTTTTCTTGCTCTCTGCAGAGTTCTGCACGAAAAGAGGCAATTTAGTGGAGAAAAGGAGAAGACTGCACAGCATGACATGCAATTACAGCTCCTACTTCCTCTATCTCAGGCTTAACATAAAGCTCATACACTGAAGCTACACTCAGCACGAGAGAACAAGGAGACAATGGAAGAAGGTGCTTAAAATTAAGCTGCATGAGAGTGCCAAGAATGTGAGCATGAATGTGTCCTGGAACGTTTCTTCTCTCTGTGCCCAACATGGACTGTGAGACGGTGGATACAGTAAGTGGCCTCTGAATCACTTTTGGCATAGCAGGTACTGTACATGGTGCACGTCCACTCAAACAAATAAATGGAAGCGTTCCTACAAACTAACACCTTAGCTGTCCTGCTCTCTATGAATGTACCTACATCCTCAAGCTCAAACATACAAGTCACTGCAGACACGTATTCAGTATCAGTGGGAGTCACACAATCAGTGGTTCAATCTAAAAAAAATTCACAAATCATATAATTAAAACCCAACAATACCATTTGTTTCCCTGCTTGTGAATTTGCAAATGGTGATTAGAAATGATTTTTTTTTTTTAAAAGAAGAAAATATTACACTTTTGTCAGCACATACAGTGATTTTCAATGAAAGAATGAAACTTCTGGTCAGTACTTTTCCTAGAACTCTCAGCACTTTCCAATAAAACCATCCATGGTTCCATTTAACATAAGCAACTTTGGACTTCCATTTCTTAAAAGTTGGTCTTTGGGTTTCTGTTTTTGGAGCTTGTGTCTGACGTATAATTTCTTAATTAGGCTTATACCAGTTCTTAGATCTTTACACTGGCGTCCTGTCTGTCACAGAATATATTTTTAAAATCCTGCTGTTTTATAAATCTCAGGAATGGTCGAGGGCCAAAATACAACTCTGATTTCCTGTTCCGTTATAAACCAACCAAAACCCTCAGGTCGTCAGCATCATGCCTACACTCATCAGAGCTGGCTAAACTCTCAGTTGCTTTAAATCAAGGTTGAAAACTTTTTTATTTACAGTTGCATTTCAGTAATCTCCCACTATTCACTGCAACCTTTACTTCTTTATGGAGGATTTTTTGTGCCAAAATTAAATAAATAAATTCATCATTAATTAATTAAAATGGGAATTAAATATATCATTACTTAATTAAATGTGTCATTAATTAATTAAAATTAGAATGAAATATGTCATTAATTAATTAAAATACAATTCATTTTAAGTAAAAATATATATTTATTATTTCAGCATTTAATTAATTAATGACACATTTAATTAATGATTTCGTGTTGCGTGTGAATCATGAAATGTAAAACTGCATTTAATTAATTAATGACACATTTAATTAATGATTTCGTGTTGCTGAATCATGAAATGTAAATGTAAAACTGTCAGTTTTACTCGTCAAACTCAGTGGGCGGATTCCAAACACCTAATTGGTTCCCCTGCACATCAAGTCAAGGCAAATCGAATCCACATAATGGATTGTGCAGGGCTTGTGAACACATTACGATTAACTAGGTGGCGCTATTCACCTCTACGTTGGTTTGGATACTCTACTCCAAAATTTTTACTCTACTCCAAAATGTTTACTCTACTCCAAAATGTTATTAGCAACCACTGAAACCTCGGTCCTCTAACCACAAATGTTGAAACAGCAAGCAGTCAAAATCCTGGCCAGAGCTGCTGAGAGAAGCAGCGAGTTTAATTGAAGAAGCTCTGAGCAGAACTCCTCCAGCTCCAGCGGCTCCGTCACAGCAGATACCTGCTGCTGCATCACGCAACTCTCTACAACACGCAACTCACAGCTGTCATGTTTAGAAAGGCTTCTACCTCCAGTTTCAGACCAAAGCAGTGGATTCCACTAGATTTGCGTTAGCCCCGCCCACTGAGTTTGACGAGTGAAACTGACAGTTTTACATTTACATTTCATGATTCAGCAACACGAAATCATTAATTAAATGTGTCATTAATTAATTAAATGCAGTTTTACATTTCATGATTCACACGCAACACGAAATCATTAATTAAATGTGTCATTAATTAATTAAATGCTGAAATAATAAATATATATTTTTACTTAAAATGAATTGTATTTTAATTAATTAATGACATATTTCATTCTAATTGTAATTAATTAATGACACATTTAATTAATTAATGATATATTTCATTCCCATTTTAATTAATTAATGATGTATTTATTTATTTAATTTTGGCACAAAAAATCCTCCATACTTCTTCCATCTCATTCGATAATTATTTTTAAGTGATGTCTGTCTGTCTTTAATTATTGCTTTTTAACACTTATCTACACTGATACTATTACATTTGAGTTTCAAAACTTAATCATGTATAATCTTCTAAATTCTGTATGGGTTAGAGTCCTCAGGTTTGAATTCTGTAAATTCTATTATGCTTTATTTTATTCTATTTTATGTATTCATCTTAATAGTATTATTTGTTTAAACTTCTTGCTTTTTATGTATGTTTTAATGTCTTTGTAAAACACTGTGAATAACCCTACTGTTGAACTGTGCTATAGAAATAAACATGCCTTAAACCCAATATGTTCCCTGCCTTTCCATCACGCCTGTCTCATGAAAAAAACCCCACATAAAATAAAACAACATTTCTTCAATTAAATAAAATACATCAGACTTTAATGACTGTCATTGAGGAGATTTGATATAATTGGGCACATTTGTGAGCATTGTCTTGTTTAACCAAATTACATGTCATGTCTCTATCCAAATCATTTTCCCCCCGTCTTCATTTTGGAGGGAGAAATGGTACCATCTGAGCACAACACAGCCAGCACTGGCACAAACTAACGTGTCAGAAAATGAGCTCAGCCCCAAAAGGGCTATCAGATTTGTTCACTCCTCCCAAACAGTCAGTCAGTTCAGTCTGTCATGAACGTCAGATCAAGTGCTTTGCATATGTGGATGTGAGATATTAAATGCTAGTGTAACTAGCTATTTTTGAATATTTTTATGAACCTAAAAATATGATGAATTTGAATTATGTCCTATCAACTTTTAATTTAAGCTTATTATGTTTCAAAAAAAAAATGTCTCCATTTAAAACCATGGATTCTTAATTGAATAGGAAAAAAATTAACGATATGGATGTGGGTGCATGGTGCTCCTGTCAGTGCCATCAGGCAGGCTGAAGAGAAGAGGCAGATTGAAAATGAACCATTACTGAAATTACTCTGTAGACTCACAAGTGAAATGAGAAGAGGCGTGTGTGTCCATGCTTGACTGAGTAGATCAGTGTGATTGAAAGTTGAGGGCATCCCTTTGAAAATCCTATCACAGAGGTTGTAAATCCAGCTAAATTGTAATTCCCAAACTAAATAGCTCGACAGGAGAGGAACATTGATGTTGGTCAGCTCTTCATTTTAATGAAAAACAAAGAAAAAAGGATCAATTTGGTGAAATCCAGAGGGGCTATGCTACCGCGTAATATGTTTCATTGGACCTAAACCAAAGAAATGTTCCATTATTAGGCTACTCCTTGCAGATTTCCTGGTCCACTCTCATCTAAACATTCACTCTTCTTGACTGCTTCTGTTTTTCTCATAACGTAACTTTTTTTTCTTTTGTTAAGGCCTATTCAAGTCACATGTCCTTCAAGCTGTAGAGGCTCGGGGTTCTCTGTTCAGGTGCTCTGACAGCTTTTCCGATTTTTCAGACGAAGCTGACTGTGAACAATTAACATCCTTTGCCACACTACAGTTTTATAATCCTTTCCATTACTTGAGATGACAGTTGTCTTGTTCGAGACCATGTTTCCTGTAAACTGGCCAGATAAAGCTGCTCATTAGGTTGTACGCACTGCAAGCACTGTCTTTTAGTTGCAAACTAAATTGACTGCTTTGATGTATGCAGGTATTTCTTGTAGAAGGTCATAATAATGCCCTGTACTGGATGTCGAAAACATCCCATAACACTATCATTTACTAGACTAAGCCCTTTTCAAGAATAGTAATTATCTTTTTTTTCTGTTTTTTTGCTTGTTTTCTTGCAACACGTTTTAAATTCCCTTTGACGGGGATATAAAAAATGCAACTGCATTACTACACAGACTTCACTCTTATCTTGAGAATCTTCCTCTGTCAATTACCCCAACATAAGAAATGTTCATCACATGGTGTCTCAGCAGAGGGGAGGGGAGGAGAGGCGAGGCCAATGTCATCCGCTGACAGACTGAGATGTGAGTGGCTTCCATATTAGCATAACATGTTGGAGAAATTATGTAGATTCTCGCCATCCAAGCCATGTTTCATTCTTCCAGGGCAAAAATGTAGACGTGTACAATACTGAGGATTAATAACGGCTTAAGTAGAGCTTAAAAGTGACAAGAAGAGACAAGAACACAGTATAGGAGAATAAATGTGTGTTAAAATGAAGAGAAGGTTGTGATGTCATGGCCTCACAGGCAAATATACATCAGAAACACTGGGAATGAATGAGGTTTAACACTGGAGCTGTTGGTGTCTGGAGCCATCGTCTGCTCAATGAACCACTTGATTTCCAATTCTTTGATTAATGCAGAAGTCTTTAGTAGTGTGGTAACTCTTTTTACATGGTGCTGGTGGAACTAAAGCACAAAATTGGAATATGAAATTGCACAGCCGATATTTTCTTCAGTAGAAACTGGAGAGATGTGGACAGCTGGGGTGTAGGGAGGGCAGGAATAGCGTCTGTTCCAAATCTCTTTATTTGAATTCCTCTTTGAAATCTCCAAACAAAAATCCTTCATTTCATCATACCACGCAGTTGTGTTTGTTTACCTGCAGGCAACCCTCAATCACGGTCCTGCAATTTGCTCTGGCAGAGATGGACGAGACAGAGATGAAATTGAAGGCACAAAAAGATATTTTTCTCTCTTGTTGAGTCACTAATTGGCTGCAGTGTTTTGCCTTGACCTCTCTGTCATGGACACCAAAGCTAAAGATGAATTTCTAATGAGACAATCCCCGAGGTCCGGCACCCGTAGCCTTCTTTTCAAACTCGGTAAGATGGCAGACTTTTTACAGGATCAAAAATCTCAAACCCTGCAATATGTTGTGTCAGCTTGTTAATTAACAGAAAACATCTGTTGGGTGTAGCAGAGAGGATCTGCAGAGGAAACAACCAGAGAGCGAGGGCACTGGCTCAGAGCTCGAGACTTCCCACCAGACGGATGAATATACAGAAACCATCAGTGAGCACTGCGCTGCTCAAATAAGTTGTACTGACTCGGCCACACCCATCTGTCACTCACAAAGTTTCACTGGAACACCATGTGGTTTGATCAGGAGGACTTTTAGGCAGGTAACAGATACCTAATAATACTTTCTCATTTAATGTCCTCTTTCCAGTTGTCCGCTGGATTCTCCTTTCTTATTTGCTTAAAATCCACAACGTAGCTGTTTTCCACCTGGGTATATGTCATTTTCATCAGTTTTCCCCTAAAAAATTGACATTAAAAGGTAATAAAATGCAGCCTGTTCATGCTAAAGTTTCAGATACAAACATGTGGATTCTGAAGTCTGGGTGGGGTTGGTGAAAGGGCCTTTCTGTGGGGAGTTTGCATGTTCTTCCGTGTTCCCTTGGGTAGCTAATGTGAGCTACCCTCACAAAAACATGCACACAGTCCTGGGCCCTCATTTATCAACCGTTCGTATGCACAGATCTGTGCGTAAAGCGTGCGTACAAGCATTCCCACGCAAAGTATGGAATTTATCAACATGTACCTGTGCGCAGAAACGCGTGTAAATGTAAGCACAACTCCGACCATGCGTACACACAAAACCTAGTGGTAGAACAGTGAAACTACAAATAGAACCCATTAAAAGAGTCACAGTGTTCAACGATCTCAAACTTCACACATGTTCCCCGTTTCCTCCAATTAATAAAAATTTTCCATTAGTAATTTAGACATTTTGAATAATTGGTGTGACAAGCTATAAAAGACAGCTTTGGCAGGACGACCTGAAAAGAAAATACAAGTACCATGGCTTATCTTGCAGTGTTGGAGGATTTGGAGAACCGTGCGCTCCGAGGGAGCGCGTTTTCAAAGAGCTGATCTGTTGATCAGTGAGAGCACGGAGCGGCTTCTCAGCAGGTACCGCTTCCCCAAAAACATTCTGATGGACCTATGCCGTGATTTACAACCGATTGTGGTAAGACGCACTTAAGTGCTTATTTGTGAGTGCGCAGCCTTGACCAATGGCGTGCGTCGCCAGCCTATTTAAGGGGAAGTGATGGTGAACCCGGAAAGAGAGCGCGACTCTTCGCCCCCGCCCACTGCGGGTTCCAGTCGGTTCCTGTCTCGTTCCTCATCCACCTGTGGCTTTGGCCGGCTCGTGTCAGAAGCGGATCTTGTGGCAAGAATTCATGCAACTGCACGTCCGTCGTTCAGCGTCCTTTCAGTCGGTCGCAGCTGCGCCTTCTGAGGATGATTGGCTCGCTGCATGGGAGCGTCTGCAGCGCAGGCGACTTGTGAAATGCAGCGAGCCGCTTTAGAATGATTAAGAAGCCTTACATCGCCTGGTATGTGTCTTTTTATCTTTATGAATCCCGATCTCGCTGCAGTTATTTGTGGCATCAATTAAGTGTTTTGTACGTCCTTAGGTGTTGCTGGTTTTTTGCCCCACTGCCATTCTTGTCAGCGTTCTTGTCTACGGGAAAAACAGAGCCGTGGTCTGGCTGGACTGACGCGGCCGCTCACGTGAAGAGGCTGCAAGACCTTCGAGCATCCAAGACTTTTTATAGCCTACTTAGTTTTTAGCAATTGTGCGCGTGTGCGCGTGTGTGCGCGTGTGTGTGTGTGTGTGTGTGTGTGTGTGTGTGTGTGTGTGTGTGAGTGAGAGAGAGAGAGAGTGTGTGTTTGGAGCGTGGTGTGAGGGATATTGTTCTTTTGAGTTAATTTGTGTTCTTTTTGTTGCCCCTGCTTTAAACCTATTGGCAGGAGGTCCACTTATATAACCAATAGGTTTTTGGGTTTATTTTCTGTTTTTTTTCATATTTGTTATTTGGTTTGGGGCTCGAGAGCTTGTTGAGTTCCTACTTTGTGTATGGTTGGTAACCACATTGTTTAATTTCTTTTCTTTCCATTACTTTTGTGCTGCTTATTTGGTTTTGTTTGTCCTGGATTGATCACCTCCTAATACCTCTTTTCTTGGTTTCTTTGCTTTCCAGGTGCCGAGCGTCCACGGCGGGGTGGCAAGCCAATCCTTGGGTGATGGTGCTCTATTTTCCGTGTGTATGAATTTCACGTATGCTTAGTTTTCCTTAGTTTGCTGTGTTTCTTGATTTATACTATCCTACGTTTGCAGTTTTTGGTTTATTTAATTTACTTCTTGTTGGTTTATAGTTAGTGTGACACGTGTGTCTGCATGGAATGAATCTTTGGACTCTTGATCCATTTCCCTGGTAACCCCCCCTGCTGGTGGGCCTCAGCCCTGTCTTTAGCGAGAATCCCCTCATCCCTGCCCCAACATACGGAGGTGTGATTGTGTTATATGTGTTGATTGTTTTAAAAAGAAACCTGGTGTTTTAAATTATGAAATAAAATAAGAATTTGTATTTGCACAACCGTTTCTCTGGTGTATTAGTCATCCGTTTAAAATCTTACGTGCGCCCTTAAACTCTTAAGGCCACATTTGGCGTTGTTGGCAGGATGACTTCTAAACACCAGTGACTATTGTTGTGAATTTTGTGAAAGTGGTTGGTTGTATGGTTTGTTGGGGGGAAAAGGAAATTTATTTATATATATATTTTTTTTTTCTCAGGCATTTCAATTAACCTTTTCTATTTTTGTGTGAGTGTTGGCAAGAACGGCAGTGAGTCCAGTGTGGAGGTTGGCAGTGTATTCCTCTGGCTGTGGACTGAAACCTTCTGGCAACACGGTAAGCTGAGTTTTGAGGTATGGAGGAAGAGACGAGGTTCGACAAGCGCTGGCGATACATTCTTTGCTTCTGGGTCCTTAGTGACCGAGAGGCTGGTATTTGTTCCCCGTGAAAATGTTCAACGTTTTCTGGGATGACGATAATTGACGAGGCAGATTTCTGCGAAAGGGCATGCCACCTCTCCGCCAGGGAGCAGGCGTTGAGGTGGTAGCGTTTATGGTCATTATGTTTTGTTTTTTTTTTACTTTATTTCTTGAAAGAGCGTCTGTTGATCGGACGACTTTTGGAAGTTGGCGCTGAGTGCTACACTTTTTCTTAAGGAAAATTTGGTGAAGTTTATCTTCATGCAAAATAGAGTTGAAGCTGTCTACCAGCAGCTGCGTTATTTGGGCTCGGACTTTGTCCGAGTTCTTGGTTCTGTGACCTTCGTAAAGGGGGCTGCGTGTTCCAGTAACCTGGTGGCTGATCAGCCATCGCAGAACCCTAGTGTGATTGCTTGCGAGTGCATCGGCGGGGCGCCGATCGAAAAGCTGGGGGTAGATTGTGGTAAGACGCACTTAAGTGCTTATTTGTGAGTGCGCAGCCTTGACCAATGGCGTGCGTCGCCAGCCTATTTAAGGGGAAGTGATGGTGAACCCGGAAAGAGAGCGCGACTCTTCGCCCCCGCCCACTGCGGGTTCCAGTCGGTTCCTGTCTCGTTCCTCATCCACCTGTGGCTTTGGCCGGCTCGTGTCAGAAGCGGATCTTGTGGCAAGAATTCATGCAACTGCACGTCCGTCGTTCAGCGTCCTTTCAGTCGGTCGCAGCTGCGCCTTCTGAGGATGATTGGCTCGCTGCATGGGAGCGTCTGCAGCGCAGGCGACTTGTGAAATGCAGCGAGCCGCTTTAGAATGATTAAGAAGCCTTACATCGCCTGGTATGTGTCTTTTTATCTTTATGAATCCCGATCTCGCTGCAGTTATTTGTGGCATCAATTAAGTGTTTTGTACGTCCTTAGGTGTTGCTGGTTTTTTGCCCCACTGCCATTCTTGTCAGCGTTCTTGTCTACGGGAAAAACAGAGCCGTGGTCTGGCTGGACTGACGCGGCCGCTCACGTGAAGAGGCTGCAAGACCTTCGAGCATCCAAGACTTTTTATAGCCTACTTAGTTTTTAGCAATTGTGCGCGTGTGCGCGTGTGTGCGCGTGTGCGCGTGTGTGTGTGTGTGTGTGTGTGTGTGTGTGTGTGTGTGTGTGTGTGAGTGAGAGAGAGAGAGAGTGTGTGTTTGGAGCGTGGTGTGAGGGATATTGTTCTTTTGAGTTAATTTGTGTTCTTTTTGTTGCCCCTGCTTTAAACCTATTGGCAGGAGGTCCACTTATATAACCAATAGGTTTTTGGGTTTATTTTCTGTTTTTTTTCATATTTGTTATTTGGTTTGGGGTTCGAGAGCTTGTTGAGTTCCTACTTTGTGTATGGTTGGTAACCACATTGTTTAATTTCTTTTCTTTCCATTACTTTTGTGCTGCTTATTTGGTTTTGTTTGTTCTTGATTGATCACCTCCTAATACCTCTTTTCTTGGTTTCTTTGCTTTCCAGGTGCCGAGCGTCCACGGCGGGGTGGCAAGCCAATCCTTGGGTGATGGTGCTCTATTTTCCGTGTGTATGAATTTCACGTATGCTTAGTTTTCCTTAGTTTGCTGTGTTTCTTGATTTATACTATCCTACGTTTGCAGTTTTTGGTTTATTTAATTTACTTCCTGTTTGTTTATAGTTAGTGTGACACGTCTGCATGGAATGAATCTTTGGACTCTTGATCCATTTCCCTGGTAACCCCCCCTGCTGGTGGGCCTCAGCCCTGTCTTTAGCGAGAATCCCCTCATCCCTGCCCCAACATACGGAGGTGTGATTGTGTTATATGTGTTGATTGTTTTAAAAAGAAACCTGGTGTTTTAAATTATGAACTAAAATAAGAATTTGTATTTGCACAACCGTTTCTCTGGTGTATTAGTCATCCGTTTAAAATCTTACGTGCGCCCTTAAACTCTTAAGGCCACACTATGTTGGAGCGACAGACAAAACGCAAATCCATCCCAGTCACATCCAGCTCCTGTCCACCCTTGGATGTTTGTCCACCGGAACATTTCAGAGAGAGATTGGAGACATATGCGGCATTTTGCAGCAAAATCATGCCGGCAGTGTTGGATGCAATAATTGTGCAATAACAGTTTCCATACACACATCACCAACAAGCCCAAATTAAACGAGGATTTCACTCCATCACGCGAGAACATGAAAGGATTTCATTCAATCAATGCACAAATAATCTTCGATGCAACTATGTCTCTGTTGCCCGTCGTTGCCCGGTGGCCTGGAGGAACGCAACACTCATTTATTCTGCAGAACAGTTCTGTTGGTGTTCGCACCTCTAAGCAGGAGCTTTTGACTACAACCAAATCTTAATTTATATGGATAATCTTCCAAGAAATATATCAAACATGGTCAACATAATTATTTTACTAGGTAAATATCACATACATAAATGTAAATGGAATAACAGCAAACCCTCCATTGTACATCTGAAAAATGAATGTAAACTGTACTTAGCGTCTCTAAAACTGATGCGTGAAAAAAAACAATATTGCTTATATGAAACTATGTCTTTGTTTCTTGATTTTTATTAATATTCCCATAGCTTGTCAGCAAATATCTTTTTTTTTTTTTTTTTGCTCTCAACCCCCCCAAATGTTGAATATCTGTAGATAATTGCTTATTTTGTTTCATTTGCCTTTTGTTGTAAACTACGGAGCCCCTATGGTGACATTTGAAAAAAAAAAAATAATGCGTGGCCACGCATTAATAACCCGTCGCCACGAGATAATCAATGCGTGGCCACGCATTATGTATCTCGTGCCCACGCATTATTTTACTCGTGGATGGCATTATAACCTACTGTCTGGACTTCGTGGATGCAACTTCCTTGGTGGGATGGTTATTCATCATTAATAACGGTAATTATAGTCTATTTATATTAAAGAGCAAGAGTATTGTCATGTCATGATACATAATGCGTGGCCACGAGATAATCAATGCGTGGCCACGCATTAATAACTCGTGGCCATGAGTTAATATCTCATGGCCACGCATGAATTATCTCGTGGCCACGAGATATTAACTCGTGGCCACGAGTTATTATTGCGTGGCCACGAGTTTTTAATGCGTGGCCACGCATAATTTAATTTTTTTCAAATGTCACCAGAGGGGCTCCGTAGTAAACCCTACAGAATTTTGTTCAATAAAGTTGGAAAACCTCCAAGCGGGAGCTGTTGTTGCTCCATATATGGTCAATTGGAGGCGTTTCTGAATGTAAATAACGGTAACCGTGCACGAGCACGGCAGTTAAGAACAGGTGGGATTTATCATCACTGATGTGCGTACGATTGGTGTCCGCACGTTTGATAAATCCAGATTTTTTTGTACTTACACACATTCTAAATTTCATTCCTGCGACAGGATTTAGAACTTTTTCTACGAACGGTTGATAAATGAGGCCCCTGGGCTATACATGCCCCCTCTGGCCAGCCGGGGCGCCAGATGGGCTGGGGAGGATATGGCCGGAATAACGTGATCCTTTCACGCGCCACGTCCGGCCGGAGAAACCCCACCCTGTCTGGTGAAAAGAAGCGGCCGGTTCACTCCTCAGGATAAGAAGGAGATCTAAGCACATTTAGGATGGCAATGCCCAGGACTGTCACTTAGGTAGGAGCTCTGGGTGATAAAAAGGGGAAAAAATCGTGATAAATATTTAAAAAAGAAAAATGAATTGATATAATGAAAATAACAATTGGGTCAGTTCCTCCTGAGTTTTCTCATATAATGACATCTGTAAATTGACGCAAGGCATGAACGAGGAGTGGATGATAGAGGAGAAAAGGTGAGCTCACAAGTTCAATGAGCTGTAATTTCTGCAGACCATGTCAACATGGAATTGTTTGATGAAAGTGGACAGTCACTTCTGCTGAATCAGATCCGTGAACCATGACTGCACCGTTCATTTTATACCCCATATTTCTGTAAACTGTCAGCTTATTCACTCAGAACAGGTCACTGCTGATCCTTTTTCAGCTCCAAGGTTGCATTCATGTTATTATTAATCGTGGGTTGTGTATCTTTGAAACTGACATGTTCTTCGTCTGGTGGAAGTGCATCTGTGTGTGTGGGAAAAAGAGAGAAATAGTGTGTTACCTAACCTCTCAAGATGTTTCCTTTGAGAACTGAGCGACATCTTGAGTGCTCATGCACATTTTATCATGACCTACTGGTGTGTTTACTTGTAGTTTCTTTCCTGAGTTGTCATTACAGTACCTGTTTTCTTTTCTTGAAATTGTTATTGGATGGCAGCACATCCCATGTTGAAACAGTGTGAAGATGAAAACATGTTGGATCTTGGCCATGTGGTACCAGTATGCCACAGATGACAATCTCAGTATTTCATGGTGAATAAGATGATCGGCTTGACAAGCTGATGGAAGCAGAACTTGTTGCTGTCAACAGACTCAAGTTTCAAATCGCGTTTTGTCAGCTTTCTTTTTTTTCCACAGCTCTTATCATTTCACAGTTCTGGCAAGCAGAATGATGAAAGTGTATTACAGCCGCTGAGAAGTAGCCTTCTCAACTGAAAAGTAGAAAAACGTCAGGATTTTATTTCCAACCATTCCAAATGTGAAAATTGTTTAAAAGGAAGCAATATCAGTAGTATTCCAAAAGCAGGGAAGAGGAATTAGTCTAGCAGTTTCCAGAGCACAAAAAAAGGCAGCTAAAAATGTCAAGCACATACATTTTTTTTTTTTTTTTTTTTTTTTTTTTTTTTTTTTTTATTGGCTTTGTCTCGAACACAACAAAACCCAATCAAATTAAAAGCATCAGAATAAAAAAAAAATAAAAGCAAAACAATTTAACAGTCTCATTCAAAAGTAAAACACAAATCAAAACAATGTGTTCGAGAGGGAACAGGAGGAAGCAGAACGCTTATTTAGTCCTGTCCCTTCCTCACAATATCATATATAAACTATAAAAATTAAATAAAGTTAAAAGAAAAAAAAAAAATATATATAACAAAAAATAAATAAATACAACACAAACAACCAATAAGCAATATCCGTAATTATAATCATAATTGAACCGGTCTCCTCAATATCCTAAATTCCAGAGTCCATCTCCCAGTCACCTCTACAATGATCCACGAACAGCCTTGAATGCTGGCAGTTATATTTGTATCATATATACTCCATTCACAATAAAACAAAATAATAATCAAAGAAATACATATGTAATGTGAATTACTTTCCTTAGAGGTCCCCATTATTATACTTGTCAAGAATTGCTTTCTTGTATGTGTTTTTAAACTGTATAGAGTTAGTACTATGTTTGATTTTATCATCAAGACCATTCCACAAAGTTACCCCACAAACTGATATGCACATAGTTTTAAGAGTAGTGCGTACACATGGTTGTTTAAAATGTAATTTTCCTCTTAGACTATATTGTCCTTCATTAGCTTGAAACATTTTTTGAATGTTTTCAGGCAGTGAATTATTTCTTGCTTTGAACATTATTATTGCTGTTCTAATTTTCACTAAGTCCATAAATTTCAAAGTCTGTAATTTAAGAAATAGAGGATTGGTGTGATCGAGATACCCAGCATGATTTATTATCCTTACTGCTCTTTTTTGCAATGTGCATATCCTTTGTAAGGTGCTCTTGTAAGTATTACCCCAGATTTCAACACAATAGATCAGATATGGTAATATGAGTGCACAGTACAGATTGTATAGTGTTGTTTGGTTCAAGATGTGTCTACATTTATTCAGCACTCCAATACTCATTGCCATCTTAGAACACAGATACCTAATGTGGGCCTTCCAGCATAACTTGTGGTCTATTAAGACACCCAAAAATTTGTTTTCATAAACTCTTTCTAATACAACATTATTCATTTCTATTTGAACATCTTCATTCATTTTACGATTTCCAAATAACATAAATTTAGTTTTCTTCAAATTCAATGATAACTTATTTGTATCAAACCAACATTTTAATTTAACCAATTCATTCGTGACCACTTCCACGAGCTGCGGCAAGTCTTCTCCAGAACAAAAAATATTTGTGTCATCCGCAAATACAACAAACTTAAGTACCTTTGAAACTTTACAAATATCATTGATATACAAAATAAAAAGTTTTGGGCCTAAGACTGACCCTTGTGGGACACCACAGGTAATATTAAGACTCTTTGACTTATGCTGACCCATCTGCACAAATTGACGCCTGTTTTTAATGTAGCTCTTAATCCAATCAGATGCAACCCCTCTTATGCCATGCCGCTCCAGTTTTTTTAGTAGTATCTCATGATCAATTGTGTCAAATGCTTTTTTTAGGTCAACAAATATTCCCATAGCATATTTCTTATCCTCTATACAGTTTGTTATTTCCTCTACCAACTCAATTAATGCCATGGAAGTTGATCTGCCCGACCTAAACCCATACTGACTGTCCATTAATATATTGTTTTTTTCAATGAAATTATCCAGTCTTGTAACAAAAAGTTTTTCGATTATTTTTGAGAACTGAGAAAGCAAGGATACAGGTCTATAGTTGGTGAACAGGTGTTTGTCACCATCTTTATACAACGGAATTACTTTAGCCACTTTCATTTTTTCTGGAAATGTTCCTGTTTTGAATGATAAATTACATAAGTGAGTTAGCGGTTTCACAATTCCATGTATTATTTTCTTTACAAGAAACATATCAATATCATTCCAATCTTTTGATGTCTTACTTGTACACTTATTTACAATATCTATAATTTCCTTACTTTCTACAGTTCCCAGTATGATTGAGTTTGGATTTCTCTCCACCCATTTTTCCTCAGTAAATTTCTTCCCGGAGTTTTTTATTTCTTTGGCCAGTTCAGGACCCACATTAACAAAGAAATTGTTAAATCTATCAACCACTTCATTCCTATTAGTAATTGTTATGTCTTTGTCCGTAAACCATTCAGGGTAGTCTGGTTTGTTTTGTTTTTTTCTAATAATATTATTTAATATAGTCCATGTACTTTTTATGTTATTTTTATTATTATCCAATAATTTATTATAATAATCCTTCTTACATACCCTCATAATATTAGTTAATTTGTTTTTATATTTCTTATATTTAACCTCCGCCTCTTTTGTTCTATATTTTATAAAATGCCTATACAGAGTATTCTTTTTCTTACAGGCATTTTGCAGTCCCTTCGTCATCCAGGGGTTTTCAGAATACTTTTTGTTACTAGTACATTGTTTGATTGGACAGTTTTTGTCATATGCATTTTTGAATATGTCTAAAAATAATTCATACGCTTTGTTAACATCAGTTTCTTCACAAAGTACTTTCCAATTATAATTCATTAAGTCATTTCTAAATGCTGTTATCGATTCCTCAGATCTTACTCTCCTGTACTCAACTTCTTTACACGACAAGTTCCTTTTGTAGCTACATTCATGAATCACAAAGACAGGCAGGTGATCACTAATATCATTAACTAATACTCCGCTTACAGTATTGTCCATATTGTTTGTAAAAATGTTGTCAATCAAAGTGGCTGAGTGGGATGTTATTCTGGTTGGTTTTATGATTGTTGGAAATAAACCCATACTGTACATTGCCTCAACAAAGTCATCTGTCATTTTATGCCTGCTGGGATTCAACAAGTCAATGTTAAAATCCCCACAGACATATTTGACTTTTTGCTTTTCTTTAGTGAACACCTTTTCCATATTTTCTATAAAGATTCCAATGTTTGACCCAGGTTTCCTATACACACAACTGACAATTACATTTTTAATTTTTTCCATGCATATTTCAATAGTAATGCACTCCATTACATCATCAATGGTAACCGACATATTGTTCACAACCTTATATCTGAGGCCTTTATCAACAAATAGAGCCACACCTCCTCCAACTTTGCTTTCTCTACTAATGTAATTCAGCTCATATCCCTGCAAAACAAAATCTGTGCCTCTTCCTTCGTTAAGCCATGTTTCTGAGACGGCGATAATATTAAAATGCGTTTTGAATTGTGATAAATATTCTTTTATACTTTGGAAGTTTGTATATAAACTTCTGCTGTTGAAATGAATAATATGTATCCCATGTTCAATAGTAATATTATTGTTAAACTGCTTCTCTGTATAATAACAGCAACTGGTGTTTATATTTTTAAAAAGATTATATTCTGGATCTATATCCTGTTCATATTCTATTAAGTTTTGTCCCAGGTTGAGATGCTCAATATACTGAAAATCATTTATGTTATCAGACATGTTTGTGGTAAAGATGAGAACAATAGCAAAACAAACAAAAAGAACATTTAAAAATATCTAAACTAAACATTACTACCTATTCACTAGGTTATTCAGAATCATGAACATATTTGAACTAATGGTTACATAACTTATCCAGCTGCTCAGTGCTCCTAATACATATCACTTTGGCCTGTTCAGGACTACCATTTAATTTAACGAACACCTTGCAATTTGCAGTCCACGTGGACTGAATTTTCCCCTTCTTTTTCAGGAACCGTGCTTGTTTTGCTATATCAGCATTTACTTTAGTGAGATGCTCGTTAATATACACATTTGTGCCCTTCAATTTCCTGCCCTGCTTAAGCAGGTCAGTTTTGTTCTTTCTGTTAGCAAAACGGACAATGACAACTTGTTTGCCTTTTTGGACCTTTGATGGTACAATGTGACATGCTTCAATGTCCACCCTGTTTATAGAGATGTCATTGTCATGAAGGAAAGTTGTTACCTGTGCCTCTGTTGATTCATCATGTTCATCAGTGTCGTCTTGTTGCACTCCTTTCAGGGCCTTGGCATAAGATCGTGGCTTGATCGACAGACCAGTTATAATGACATTGTTCATTCTCGAGTACTGTTCTAAGTCCGATACTCGGTTCTCAAGGAAATTAATTTTGCTCTTTTGCTCCTCATTCTGTTTCTTGAGCTCTTTAATTTCATTCATCAGATTTAGTATTGAACGTTGCTGGTTGGCTATATTTGCCAGTTCTTCAGTCATCATGCTCACAGCATTCTTCAATTCCTCAATGTCTTTTTTAATTTCCTTAGTGGCCATCTTGCCACCAAAAGCCGCAATTTCAATTTAGAAGCAACTGCAGGGCGTGGCCTGGTGGCTAAACTGCTGCAAGGCCTGGGCCTGGGCCTGGTTGCCGTTGGTCGGAACTGCCGTTGGTCGGAACTGCCGTTGGTCGGAACTGCCGTTGGTCGGAACTGCCGTTGGTCGGAACTGCCGTTGGTCGGAACCGCCGTGGGTCAGAACCGCCGTGGGTCAGAACCGCCGTGGGTCAGAGCCGCCGTGGGTCAGAACCGCCGTGGGTCAGAGCCGCCGTGGGTCAGAACCGCCGTGGGTCAGAACCGCCGCTGGTCGGAGCCTCCGTTGGTCGGAACCGCCGTTGGTCGGAACCGCCGTTGGTCGGAACTGCCGTTGGTCAGAACTGCCGTTGGTCGGAACTGCCGTTGGTCAGAACTGCCGTTGGTCGGAACTGCCGTTGGTCGGAACCGCCGTGGGTCAGAACCGCCGTGGGTCAGAACTGCCGTGGGTCAGAACCGCCGTGGGTCAGAACCGCCGTGGGTCAGAACCGCCGCTGGTCGGAGCCTCTGGTGGTCGGAGCCGCCGCCGGTTGGAGCCTCTGGTGGTCGGAGCCGCCGCCGGTTGGAGCCTCTGGTGGTCGGAACCGCCGCCGGTTGGAGCCTCTGGTGGTCGGAGCCGCCGCCGGTTGGAGCCTCTGGTGGTCGGAACCGCCGCTGGTCGGAACCGCCGCTGGTCGGAGCCTCTGGAGGTCGGAACCGCCGCAGGACGGAACCTCCGCCGGTCGGAGCCTCAGGTGGTCGGAATCGCCGCTGGTCGGAGCCTCTGGAGGTCGGAACCGCCGCAGGACGGAACCGCCGCCAGTCGGAGCCTCTGGAGGTCGGAACCTCCGCCGGTCGGAGCCTCTGGTGGTCGGAACCGCCGCTGGCTGGAGCCTCTGGAGGTCGGAACCGCCGCAGGACGGAACCTCCGCCGGTCGGAGCCTCAGGTGGTCGGAATCGCCGCTGGTCGGAGCCTCTGGAGGTCGGAACCGCCGCAGGACGGAACCGCCGCCAGTCGGAGCCTCTGGAGGTCGGAACCTCCGCCGGTCGGAGCCTCTGGTGGTCGGAACCGCCGCTGGCTGGAGCCTCTGGAGGTCGGAACCGCCGCAGGACGGAACCTCCGCCGGTCGGAGCCTCTGGAGGTCGGAACCGCCGCTGGTCGGAGCCTCTGTAGGTCGGAACCGCCGCAGGACGGAACCTCCGCCGGTCGGAGCCTCTGGTGGTCGGAACCGCCGCTGGCTGGAGCCTCTGGAGGTCGGAACCGCCGCAGGACGGAACCTCCGCCGGTCGGAGCCTCAGGTGGTCGGAATCGCCGCTGGTCGGAGCCTCTGGAGGTCGGAACCGCCGCAGGACGGAACCGCCGCCAGTCGGAGCCTCTGGAGGTCGGAACCTCCGCCGGTCGGAGCCTCTGGTGGTCGGAACCGCCGCTGGCTGGAGCCTCTGGAGGTCGGAACCGCCGCAGGACGGAACCGCCGCCGGTCGGAGCCTCTGGAGGTCGGAACCTCCGCCGGTCGGAGCCTCTGGTGGTCGGAACCGCCGCAAGGCGGAACCGCCGCCGGTCGGAGTCACTGGTGGTGGCTGGGGCTGTCGCCGCTGGCGCGACGGAGAAAATCGCCCCCGCGTGCACTCACACGTGCGCTGCTGCTGCTGCTGCTGCTGCTGCGAGTTCCAACAGGAAGAGGAGGAGCCAACGGTTGTTGCGTTCAGGAACGCTCAGTGCACATTGTTGACACCATCATTTAACTCAATTCAAACCCTGACAGAGGAAAGTGTATAAAATGTCTGGTAATTTTAAAGTTGAATTATCTGCATGAATGCAATTATAATGCTAAGGGAGCCCTTGA
Organism: Cololabis saira; assembly: GCF_033807715.1. Taxonomy (NCBI): domain Eukaryota; kingdom Metazoa; phylum Chordata; class Actinopteri; order Beloniformes; family Belonidae; genus Cololabis; species Cololabis saira. The sequence continues at coordinate 31,232,420 of NC_084587.1, forward strand.
AGGACATACCTAGATCTAAAACAAACAGCAGGACAGTATAGTATTATACTGTATAAGGTGCAGATTTTAAGAACACTCCTAAAATGCAGATCAATGTCTGACGCGGTACAGAAATGTTTCCAGGATTTTATTTGGCAGTTTACAAAAAAAGAAAAAGAAAAGCTGTCCAGATTATACAAATCCTTAAAAGGTAAACAAACTGTAATTGAATCCTGTGTGCTTTCATTTAAACTGGATTACTTTCTGGCTCTTTTCCATCTTTCCAAGTGGGTTTTATTACATTGGGGAGGGGGCAAAAAGGCAAAAGATCAAGAACAAAAACTCCTCTAAGCTACTGTTCCCACAGTTTGTGCAGTGATATCCATATCGCTCCCACAGCTGAATCCATGACATCACATTAACCAGAAAGCCTAAGCTTCTAAAAACTTGAAGAGCAGGCAGATTACGGTATGGAACTTAATAGGATGGTTTATAGAGGTGAGAGTACTCTGTTTTTATGCTGTATGTATTTTCGTAACCCATAAGTGACATGAGCTATATTTTTCAAGAGGGATTTTAAGACTGATGCTGCAGTTGTGTGTTCTGGTTGCATGATAAATGGACAGAATATCCAGTAACTCTGCTGTTACCACTCTCAGCGAAGGCGGACGCTTTTCTTCCCCCGCTTCCTCCCTGCCCTGCTGCTGCTCTCTGTCTTGTGCTGTCTTGTCAATCTACTTTGGAGCCTCTCTCTTCATATCCTCAGAAATTTTTAAATGATGGAGTTGGTTAGCTGGTCTCGAAATGCAATTGAACAAATTTTCTGGAGGAGAAGAGGGGAGCCCTCTTGCCCCGACTGGATGTTACACGATGGAATCCTGGCAGAAGTGGAGAATCGTGTATCCGTCCATACTGTGAGTCGAGGATGTTGAAGACGCCTACATAATTGGATTTCTGATTACAGGATTTCTACTTTTTGAGAGTTGGCGGTTACCTGGCATATCGACAAATTCATAAAAACGTCGGCAGCTATTCTGGCTGTTTCAAGGCTGCCTTGCGCGTGACATGGGATTTGTTGGGCGACACGCAGACTCAGACGCGCGGTGAGCAAAATGTCAAAGTGGATGCAATTCTCGAACAGAATCACATGCTAGCTGCGTTTTTCTAACTCATCACTGAAAAAGACCATGGAGAAGTTGAAGCTTCGCTTGGCGGAAAATGACCACAAATTCGACTGTTTGGAGTCACAATTGAGATGAACCAGAGAGACTTTAAGGCTGACCGAAAATGACTGGAGTTGGCCTGACAAAACAACCGTTTTATTGGAAATGGGTCCCCGGCTGCCGGCTTTGGCACAGCTGGCTTATCTCAAATCTCCCCTGGATGTTATGCTAACAAGATACTCTGCCCCCGCTACCCCTCCCTGTCACCATGGCATCTCTGGAACTTAACCAGAACTTATACCGAGGCCGGCTGATGACACTCCATCGCTATCAAGGACTATGGCTGAAATAAACTGGAACAGAGTTCAGAGACTTAGTAATCACACAAACATGCTCACACACACATGGACAAAAATCCCAAATCTTGGATTTTTTTCCATTCCAACTAAATATGGAAGAAAAAATATTAAGCAAAAAGGTAAAACATGGAACTGTATTTTTCTTTTACCAGTTTTCTGTAATCAGTCATTTGGACAGAAAGTCATTGTCACTGCGATTCAACAGCCTATTTGACGTTTCTTTTTTAGAATAAAAAAAATCTAAACTTTACCATGCATAGGCTAAATCAATAATTATAGAATTTTAAAGACAAAACACCAAAAAATACAGTGACTCACTGGCTTTTAAACACACAAAGCAGTCTTCCTCCTTCATTTTTGACCTATGTGTCGTTTCTCAACATACTGCATAAGGTTTAGGCCTAAGCTTAATTTCAGTCTTTACTTTTTCATTTCAAATACACGGCTACATTTACATTTTCTGACAGGAAATAAATAGAGGCTCCCACCAACTCCCCATGTCAAGAAGATCAGCAAATGACTTTCCACCAACATTGCATAATGCAGATAAACCTCTTAAAAATTGCTTTGCTTCTGACTGTAAAAATTGTTAATCTGTGCGGATGCCTCCTCAGCAGGCGTTAGCTACCTGCTTAATTTTCAATAACTTAACATTTTAATAACTGTGCACACGTGTATAAGTTGTGTTGTGTAGTGCTACTTTTACCTTGAACTTCGCTTGGCCGCCCTTGAGACGACACACAGCGGGAGCTGTCATTTTTTTCAATCTTCAAAGTGAGTTGGGTTATGTGTGTTTGGTGCTTGTGACAGTTCTTGTAGCTGAAGGAGATTGTCACGTGAGCAAGTCCTAATTAACCATGACGGAAAAGCATCTTTTTTTGTTTTCCTCTGCAGCTTTGTTTTTTTTTCTCCTCACATTGTATCACGACAGTCAGACACAATCTCTGTTTTCCTTGTTATGCTCTATGCCTTATTTCTCTCTTCATTCGGCAGATTTGATGTGGTTGTCTCATGCCATTACTACTACATTAGAGCAATGTTGCAGAACTGTTTGGAGGGGGACAATTACACGTGCTTGCATGGATGTCCACAATATCACACACATGCACACTGAAAAGAAAATACCGGTAGATCAATTTAGGGAAGTGATATTCTTAATCATCCCCACTAAAAAGGGAGAGGATGTGCTTTAAACACACTGATTATACCACACAAACAATGCAGAACAAACAACAAAACAATTAACTCTGTTTTGTTAAAGGAAGCATGACAACGTACAGCATCTGTATTTGTCTTAATCACATGTGCGTTTCACTAAAAAATACTCGGATGCTTGATGAATCTGCTTACAGTGGTGCTGCTCATTTGTGTCATTAATAAAAGCCATTGTTATGAAGATGAAAGGCATGCCAGTGAGAAGAAAGATGGAGGGGGATGAGGTTGTGGTGATGATAAATGCATCAGGCAGGGGCAAAGCAATTATTTAGCTGATGTGACTGTTACAGGCATCTTACATAGCATAACTACAATATTGGTATCAAAATGAGAATGAGAGAGTAGGAGAAAGCTATGGAGAAAAGAAGGTCAGTAGGATATTTTAGTATTTATATGTGGCTACTTAAAATCTTTACCTTTAATATACACAAAAAAGAAATGGCCTCCAACTTTAATGTTCAAAGTCTTCCTGCAGGTTTTGCGTTCCTGTATGCAGAGAAGAGCAGTTGGTGTCAGAAATATGTTGCACTTTCAACCTTGTTGTTTTTTACATAAACTGATGACAAAAGGATCCCTGAAACATGTGCTCTATTGAGGGCAGACATCAGATCCTTTAAAATGCCTATTCCTTCTCAGCTGCCAGATTAAAAATACTGATGTAATGCTAAGGTTCCTTTCATTGCAATGTAATGTTATACTGACATCAACCAATCAGCTCCTGGTATATTTGTGGGGTTTTTTCCCATGGCAACAGCCTCCATCTTCAATAGTCTGCCATAACAAAAACAGCACGGTGCATCGTATTGCAGAACTGCTCAGGAAAAGCTTCAGGAAAATGGCAATGGGCCAATCTGATCAAATATAAATACTAAAACACAACTCATTGCCTCTGGTTCAATGAAGCACGAGCATGTGAGATGTGGAAGGTCTGGGTTGTGAGGATTACGGTAGTTTGGGACTTCTCCTGTTTATTAGAAGGTTTTAACATTTCTGTACTTTTAGGTGAGAGAAGGAGAAATATGGCTCAGTCCTCCCTACCTGCCTTTTGAGAGATAGAGCTAGAAAAGGCTCTAGCAAATACTGTGACTCTAAATAAGAATAAGCAGGCTCTGTTGATGATGGACGGATATTCATAGGAAGTAAAAAAAATAAAACTTCTCTCTCATGGAACAATTGTTGCAGGATGACAAAAACGTTTTTTGATTTGCCAAAAAAATTATAAAAATGCAAGAACCTCTGTGACTGGCCTGTTAATTCTCTGATGATAATAAAATGTCAAATCAATATGTGATCTCAGTTTCAAAAGAAAATTTCCTCCCAACACAGCAGCACAAAGTCATTTTTGCAGTTTGCCATGATCAATATGAAGTTGTTGCCAGGATGACTGAGACAGAAGTCCGGGGTTAAAAGCAGAGGCTACAATACTGAGGGGACTGTTTTGCAAAAGTAATAAAATGTTTCTTCAAATTAAAATAAAAACAAGATTTTTTTCTTTATGCCATATGCAGCGATTCCATGATGCTTTGAGGTCAGAGCACCGACAGTAACGGGTCATGACTGCGCCTAGCTGAAAGCTGGTGACGAGCAGCTGCAAGCTGCATTAGCCTACTATTCATTAGTCATGTCCACAAAATCAAACAGTTCTAATGTGGGATGAATCTATCACAAAAATGATTGTATCACTCTTATTTCTTATCCGATCTCTGTAAAATCATGATCTCCTTTGGTTGTCCCATGTTGCTATCTTTGGAGAACATAATTTAATTGTGCACCGAAGACGATTCATTCTAATTGACACTGTTGTAAGGAATTATGGTAATGGATCATAATGTTGACTATATGTTGTCACTGTTAACATAACTTTGTGATTATTGTGATTTTGAAGATTAAGTGGATAAAAGCCATTGGGTAGGATAATATTTTAGCATTATATGGTATATGTAAAAAAAAACAAAAAAAAAAAACACTGTGGAGAAACAAAATAGATAACATTACATAATAATGTGTACTTTTTAAAGTTAATTTAGGGTAAAATCCATAAAACTAACAGTACTACTCAGAACAGTGTAAACAAACAATAGTGTTAAATAATTTGACAAATTAACTTGTTAATTTTGACACTAAAATTAGTAAAATTAACTCTGAAATGTTGACATTGGCTATAGAGTACATTTTACACTAATTTTGAGTGGGACCAAATGTTATCTGAAACAGAGTTAAATTAAACTCTAACGGTGTTAAAGGGACATTTTGTTTTTTACTATTGGTGTTTGACTTCTCCGATGTGAGTGAAACTGCATGTACATCACTCAGTTTCTGTTTGAATGTTTTTGTCCTTCAGGTGATCCAGTGAAATATGGAGAAATATGCAGTGTTTGCAGAAAATCTGTCTGAGTTTCACAAACACTCCTGCCATAAATGGGATGAGAGCAGTTTTGCTCCTCTTTTCCCTCTCCTCTCTGGCTTGCCAGAGGCCCACTTTGGATATCTTCCAGTTTGAAGTGCTGTATTGATGTGCTTGTTGTCCTTTTCTTTTTCCTCGGTCTTACTAGAAATATTATCAGCCCGGTGGTGAAAAGTTCTGTTGATGGACAGTTTGTGTTCCAGGGGGTGGTGTGAATCAAAAAGTAGGTATTGTTTTGTGTGTAACGTTCCGACAAACTTCCATTGAGACTTCTGACTTCCTTAATATGCACAGCACAGTTAAAAAATTAGCAAAAATGTTTTGGGCATCCTTTCTGGTGAACTTGATCTTGCTGTCCTTAAGTGCAACCTTGAATCTCCAAAGGAAGGCAATTTCACATCCATTTCAATCTTGATTTTATGTTACTGAAATCAGGTTCATAACTAACAGTGTACAAACGAGTATAAGAACTCAGGCTTCAAGGAAGGGTCAGTGATTTGCATATGACTATGTCTTAGAAGCTCGAATCTCCACACAAGTCTATTCTAACACTGGATGGAAGATGAAACATCTATAAGAAGAAAAGAAAAAGGAAGTCCAGTTGCCGTGGTTCAAGTGTTTGAGAGTTATTTCTTTTTTTTTCTGATTTGGGGTAGTTTATCTAAGGCAGCTTGCATATGGTCTAATTCACTGGCACATTTTTTGTTTTCCATGTCTACAGAACCAAAGAATCATTCTGTTCCCCTCCAGAAAGCCTTAGTTGACCCCATGGTTATAAACTGATAGCTTCGAGGACTGAGGCCACTATGGTTTATGACCTTTAAGGAACATAATATAAACAACATAAGGTAGAGAGACTCACTATCACGTCTCTACAGACTGGTGTATAATAAATGTGGCCATGAATAGTAGCTTTGTGCTGAAAAAGGTCAGAAAAAGTTGCTTTGAAATTGCATGAGAGTCTCTTTCATAGAAGGCATTCTCTGCAGCGCAGTACCCATTTTCATTTAATGGAGTCTGATTTTTTTTCTTTCCCTTTATTTTCAATTGAATACATACAGAAGGAGACAGAAAGATTCTCATTTTGTAACTCTGGTGGTTATAACAAAGTAAAAGTGACAACTAATACCCTGAAAACACATAACGACTGAGAAAATGATCCATAATTCATGACACTGCAGAAAAATACATTTAGGTCATTTGCACAAGTTTCAAAAAGTAGTTTCAAAGTAATTTAAAAGTGATATAAAGCATTAACTTTCAAACTGATGAAATAAATAAATAAATAAATAAATAAATAAATAAATAAGAGATATGGTTGTACAATTAAACCTGACAAAAATATGGCTGGAAAAAGATGCTGTATGTCAAATTTTCCCCACAAGGTCTTTTTTATTTTAACAGATTCATCCTCACCATTAACAGCAATTTAACAGCATTAGATATATTTGTTATACTGTACCTGTATAGAAGAAAATACATTATAAGGTTTTCACTAGGACAAACCTAATTCTTTTCTCACTTCAGATGTTGTGATGCTTCTCAGGGTCCCCTAAAAAAACATCAAGATGAAGCATACAAGAAGCGTATGCAAGACCAAGCCATCGTTACAGAGATGGATAAATCCCAGCGTCAACATTGTTCTCATACGATGTGCAAATACAATTAGTTTGCATCAAACTGGTTGGTGTTAAAAATCTCAGGTAAGACTCAAATGCTTTACAATGAGGTATTGCCTAGTTGTAAAAATCTAAATATACTGCTTGTCAGCTTCTGAAGGCACAAAATCAAAAAAACAAATACTTTGCAGAATCTATACTTACTTGGAAGCAGCGAGAGTGTATTTGCTCTTTTTGTGAGTAAAGACAGTGAAATATGAAATGTGTAGTTCATTTTGGTCTTTTTGTCTTTTTAATACCTGGTAAGGATTCAAGTATGTGTTGTTTCAAATAAGAAAACTAGTACCGGGTAACTGGTACACAACAAACATGATGTTCTATTCAGTGAATGATTTTATGTTAGATAGCTGATACTTTTAAAGTCACTAAATTGCTTCATGTCCTTTATATTAAATGGTGCGCTTAATAATGGCCATTAATGACTTTCCTATTAACACAGCAAAGTTTTTTCTTTGTCATTAGAGTGAGATAGCTTGACAATAACCAGGTCAGTAGACTGAAGGTCCGCTTCAGACTTGATCCAACAACTAGAGCGTCTACCCCTTGGAACTGTACACTTTTATGGAGATTCCAGTTTGACATGAATTACCATTTTATTGACTTTGGAACAGAGTTATATTCTGTTTGCACAGTGCAATGGAAACGTTGGTCCTCAGGCTGGCCATAGCAAAAGAAACAGAACAAGGCAAATGAACATTACAGTTTTTCACAATTGTTTAAACACATTTCCTGATTGACTACCTCACTTTCTCAAAACTCTAAACAAAAATTGCAAAACACACACACAAAATGCAAAATCCTACACTTCTCTTGCAAAAGCACACTCTACCCTCAAAACAGTGTTAACTCTTCACTAAATGGTATTTCCTTCTCAAATGCCAAACACATACATCATTTGAGTAGACATTTCTAAGCAGCCACTGAACACTGATGTGCAGAATGGAAGACACTATAGTATGAATGGAAAACACTATATGAATGCCTCAGTGTTACACCTTCAGCTGTCGGATGTAATGTATCACCATATAGTATTCTTATGTATAGGCTACTCAAATAGAAAACAACACACAATTCTGTACTGTAACAACAAATAATATTTTACAGTATTTGGACTCAAAATGTGCAGTCCACTGACATCACAGCAAGCTGTGGATGAAAACTTGACAGAAAATAGAAACAGAACAAAAGTATTAGGCTGCATCCTGCCTTTCATCCCTGGCTGGCCACAGGACCTCATCCACGTCGCAGGCGATGTTCTCCCTGGCCAAGCAGCGGGGGAACAATCTCCTACAATGCTGCATGAAGCCTTGACAGGCCTCAGCAGTGGGATCCGTGTCTGAGGATTTCTCTCATATACCTTCCATCTCCAGGCAGAGAAAAACCCCTCAATTGGGTTGAGGAAGGGAGAGTATGGAGGGAGATATAGGACATCAACTTCTGGATGGACCCTGAACCAGTCACGGACCAGAGCAGCCCGATGGAAACTGACATTGTCCCAGATAACAAGGAACCTAACCACCTCTGTGTCCTCCATCTGGTCTGGCTGGACAATGATATTGTAGAGCTGGTCCAGGAATGCTAGAGGAAGTGCAGTGTTGTAGGGGCCAAGGGTGGCATGGTGATGGAGGACGCCGTGGTGATTGATGGCAGCACACATTGTTATGTTTCCTCCATGCTGGCCAGGGACCTCTGTGATGGCACGCTGGCCGATGATATTCCTCCCTCGGCGCCTTCTTTTTACAAGATTGAACCCTGCTTCATCAATGAATATGAATTCAATGGCAGATTGCATATTGCACAACAGCCTTTGGAGTTTAGAAATGTGATTGACTGTGTGTTCTGTGTGAACAGCAAGAGAGGGAATTCAGGAAGAGTGTGCAGGATATTGGGAATTGTGTGTAGTGTTGTGAGAAATGTGTGGTATGGAATGGGAATTTGAGTCTAAAGCAGTAAATGTGCTTGGAGTTCAGCAGGATTGGTTCAGCCACCTGAAACATGAGTTTCAGGTTGTGCACATTGTGTTTGATGTTCCAATAAATGTGTTTAAACAATTGTGAAAAACTGTAATAATCCCTCCACAATGCGTCAGCACTATTGGTGGACAATAACTTTCAGTGATTTCAGTGAAGGTGTAACAAGGACTTCTCAGTTATTAGGAACAGAGCTCTTTACTATGTGACAGACCCAACACACTGGTTTAGGCTGCTGGATTGTTGTTACATAAGGTGTCGCATGCAAATTTAACAAAAACAAGGAGGTGGGCATCAGGATCTTGCTGACAAGTCGTCGTGCAGATGAAGAAGAGACAAGCCCCTGGACCAGGCACAGCTGAGAGTTAATGATCTTTCTGTATGCAAAGGCCACGGTTCAAAAGGCTCTGCAACGATAGGAAGTGGCAAAACCCCATTAACTCCATGACAGAGTCTGCCACAAGTAATATGCTTTCTTTCCCTTTCCCTTAGTCCTCACCCATCCTACCTGACTCCTCATCACTTCATCTTTTACCTGGGGTCTTTCCTTTCCTCTGTGTGCCTCTTTACTTTTCTTACTTTTCATCTTTTTTGTCATTTTTTTGTGTATCCCCCTTTCTTTAGTCCTATTCTGTTCTTGTCCTTTGTTTCTTTTTCTTACTCCCTCATGGCCTTCAGTGCCCATTTTTGTGTTTCTCAATTCCCACTTACTTTTTTTTTATTCAATTGTCTGCAGTCTGCCTCTCTCCATATCTTATGCATTTTCCTTTTATTTTGCTCCTGCCATTCCCCAGCCTTTCAAATAAAACATTTAGTCTCCATGAAGACTTCACTGAATATCTGTGAAACATCAAAATCTGTGAAATAAATTCATCTTCACTTATAGTTTATTTTTATTTTAAATCAATAACTTGGTTTTCACCTCATAAACCACTTTCACAAAGAGTTTGTAATATAAAGACAACTGAAGATCCCCTCTTAATGCTGCCTTCACTCTCCAGCTGTGCATTCACAGTGATCCAACAACGTTGCAATGCCCCCCCCCTCAAAGTCCAGGGTCCCCTTCCCCAGCTTCACAGGCTTTGTGGTCCACAGTCAATACAATTTCTGTGTGGCTGCACCCTGTGGCGCAGTTCCCCTGACGCTACGTTTATGCCGCTGCAGCAGCTGGAAGAGGGATCTTTAGTGAAGAAGGGAGATGGCAGCCTGACTTCAGATGGTGGAGAGTCCTCCAGGCCACGCCCGCCGATAGGGTGGGGGGAAATGACTGTAGTTCTGCAACATATTAATGCTAGTATTATATTGAGATTAAACAGCAAGTTTTTTTGTTTTTGTTTTTTTTTTCAGTTTTTTTTGTTTCAAAAAATGCCTATTTGTGGAAAAAATATGTAGTATTTGAGTTACATAAAAGCTTGTTATTTGTTTTCTTCCTAATTGTCCTTGTGGTCAAGAACCCCCAACACAAAAATGGTTTGGCCGCTGATCAAAATTTGATGTTATCATTTAATTTGAAGTTCAGTGCGCTCAAAATGTCCAGTCAGCACAACTACGGTGCTCAGAAAAGAAGAGAAAAGAGAAGAAGAGAAGAAGAAAATAGAGGCCTCAGAGATTCTCTACACAAATATTTTAAAAAGGGTGGTGACGGTGAAGCTGGAATTAATAAAGTCAGCGTAGAGCAAGGTAAGAAACAACGCAGCCAACGTTCCGAAACAATATGGCTGCGTGCCTCAAAAATTTTTCAGTTAATTTTCATTGCTCTGTTATAGATTTTCACACTGCCCCTTTTGTACAGGTTATTTACATTTACCTCATTTTTTAACCTGTGTTGCAGCTGAGCTGATGATGCTATTGTGTGAAGGAATGTCTCTGAACCCAGTATATCAAATCCCACTTCTAACTTGTCCAGGATTACAGCACCTGCCGTAAAGATAAGCTCTGCACCTCCTCATTTACTCTTACTTCTGTGTCTGTAGTCTCTCTTTGACCATATCTGAAATCTGTAGCAGGATCCAGGGAACTCAGGAATATGTTCCAAAAGCCATGTCACAGTCAGACACTTTATACACTTATTGTGTCCTCATTAGCGCTGAAACTAATAGATTTCCTTTGCTGTGTGACTCACATTCCCCCGTCATGATCAAAGGAAGAAATTGCTCAGGAACCAACTGCTTTCACATGTGAACATGTTTTCCATTGGAATCGTTACTCGTCATAAAATATGTTAAAAAGAGACCCAATAGAAATCCCTTAAGCAGCACAGGATCCAAACCAGCTGAGAAATGTTTAAAATAAATATTCATTTTAACAGCTCAGTAAAAAAAACGTAAGATACCAAGATACAATATTAATATGGATATGGCTTTATTGATGAATATTCAAGTCTGTCTTATTCCAATTATGGCAAGTTTGGACGTGTGTACTTGGTTCTTACGTGGATAATTCCGAGGAAGTGTAATAGCGGTTGCACCTTTCACATCTGCATCAGGATTCACCGCGCATCTGCACAAGGAACAGGGGGATCGTGTCACCAGGCCACCTTGAAAAGGCACAGCCTACTCTTCAGGCACACACTGCACGCTGGTTGCCAACAGCTGGTCCACCACAATAGCTTTCAACTCAGACTTAAAGGAGCATGAGGCTCCTTTTAAGAAATGAGACTCTCTAGCGCCACCCTTCACCACGACGGCCGTTGGGGGTACAGCGAAGCCGGCACGGGAGAACGGGGAGAACGCGCATGCAGCGTCATGTGACGTCACATCCGCAGCCCAGCGCGGGAAATTCGGGACCGAATTGCAGCACATTTTGCAGCACACAGCCTGTTCAAGGCAAAGGAGAGATACACTAGAGGGCTCATTATTTTGGGTTTGGAACGCTTCATCTGACATTATTACTAGAAAACTTAAAATGTATACAGATTTTTTTCATAAATCTTGCCACAATCCGGCCTCAAGCTCCTTTAACTTGTTTTTAATTTTTCAAATTTAAAGTTGTCCTCAATTTGCTGCGGCAAAGAGGGAACAGCTAAAAAGAGACCCCATGTAAAATTCCCTCTAATAATGAGAACTAGGGAATTGTACTCCACATCTCCAGGCAAGAAATAAAAGAATCTCTTTCAGACAACAAGGAAAGTATTTCCCAAACAAACAAAAAAGAAAAGTGTTGGTAACACGTGGGGAAAACACAGGCCAAAACCACAGGGAAATTAATCCTGAACAAATGGGAAGACTCCCGGATAAATGGTTAAAAATGTTCATGGATTAGCCCCTTCTTTATGTTACGACCCGGGCTTGTATGGTTTTGAGCCGTAACATCAAAGAAACGGTTTATTTTTTAACATAAAGTAATTAAACAACACCACAAAGCCCATTCTAAATCCAGATTGAAGAAAAAAACAAACAAACAAAGATATCCTCCTTAAAGACATTAAACCTAACCCAAAATGTACAACCCAAGTCAATCGTATAACAACTAAAGACAATAACGTAATTAACAAATAGAGCTAAAGTAGCAAGAGGGGCAAGCTATTCAACCAGCCACCACCAAATGAGAGTCAGAGTCTTTTAACAGATGAACTCTGATAAGGAATCATCCGTAGCTGTTGCCTGGGTCCGGGACATCAGCCAATCAGTGGAAGTAAGGGAGGCAACATAGAAGGAAGGAGCCAATCCCAGCAGGGTGATGGTGCATCCACTTTGCATGAACCCAGCCACTGTCATCCATCCTAGCAGCCCTCCGAAGTCATCTCATTTACATTTCTACCAATCACATACTCGACTACAGCTGAAGGCCCTAACAGTGATCAAGCGATAAATCTTTCTTCCTATATACATTTAAGTACAGTATGGTCCAGAATTCCAAACACCACACAACTTAAGTTACATTGCTACAATGCATTTTTTTTCCAATACACCCATTTAATAATTTTATGACAAACACACCCTTTGATATATTTACATTTGCAATATGTCGCTGTGACTAACAGACGATCGTGTTAGCCTGCATGGTTCTAAGGATGAAGCATAGCTAAGAGCAGGCAGCTTGTGGTAACCAAGCACCAACCATTTTACTTCTACATTGACACTCATGCTGTCAAGGGTTTAACACTTCCTGTTTTATTTGAAGCCCGTGTCTTTGTGTTTCAGTTCTGGTTTGACCTTCCTGTTTCCCATCGGCCCTGATCGTCCACCTGTGTCTCGTTAAACCTTGTGTATATCTGGTCTTGTCTTTCACCTGCTCCCTGCTGGTCCATACTGTTTTGTCCTCCATATGCCATGTCACGTTTTTGTACTTTTGATTCTTGTTGAATTCAGCTGTTTTTTGTATCCTGCTTAGCAGCGTTTTTGATTTTGTTTCAGTTAAATAAATCACATTTTTGGAACTCCTGCCTTCTGTTCTCCTGCATCTGGGTCCTCACATACCACTCCCTGACACATGTAGAACACATTTTTGTTGCAGTTTCTTGACTGACCAATAGAAGCTGGCTCCAAAAGCGACTAAATCTCCATTGACTGCCATGCAATAATGTCCAACTTTGGACTAGAAATGAACATATTTACAGGCTGGTTAAAAAAAAACAAAAAAAAACGTTTTGGTATCAATTATTTGATTTCACAACCATGACAACTGAGGAGGGTGAATTTTTTTCATGCTACCACCCTTCACGGAGCAACCACCCGTTTGTATTAACCCAGCATCAGCTAAACGCGACTGTCATTGATGATTTTGCCGTCGAGTCAACATGTTAAATAATACATCTCGCTGTACACGTCTGATGGCAGCTCTGCAAATATTTCGGGAGGGTTCAGCTGAAGGAGCTGGGAACAAAGCTAACTTTGACTGAAATATGGTGGGCGTGTTTCCACCGGCTTCCGAAACAATATGGCTGCGTGCCGCAAGAAGAAAAACAGACTTCAAAACCAATCTTCAGAGACCAGTGTCTAACCCAATGTCAGCTAAATGCAGCGACCATTTCTTATTTCCCCACCTAAATGAAGTCTGACACAGGAGGTCCACCTGCTAAAATTTGCCAGCAGCTTTGCACCTTCTCTAGCATGAATCAGCTGCAGGAGCGGGGTGCCATGGTGGACCATTTCAGGATCCTTCCAACCCAAAATCTGCTTGCAACTGACTATATCAGGTGACAATGCCTGCTATAGCAGCATTATGCTGTATGCAGCATGTCGAGTGACTGGGTTTCCCCCAGAGTTCATCTAGTCTTCATTTCAGATTTGGCAATGATCTTTTTGGATATTGTTTTGTTACTGACACTTGAAATGAAGATGTTTGAACAGATTTGATAAAGATAATATTATTTTGTCTCATTACCATAAGCTAAGTCAGCCATGCTAAATTGGCTAAAATTGATTGATATAAAGTGAGTGTGTTCCAGGCCGGCCTGCGCATTCCAAGTATGAGGAAAAAAGAGACAGAAAATCTATGGGTGATGTCACAGAAGGTTCATCCAGTAATTATACAGTCTATGGTCTACACAAGTCTCAACTGATGCATCTTCCATAAAATTAACAGCGCAAGAAAAACACAACAGGGGATTTCAGATGTTCTTGTCTAGATGTGGGCTTTGAATTGGAACAGAAAAGAAGTAAAGAAAAGAACTAATATAGAGAAATAACTTCTGTCTGTTTCGTTTGCCACTTTGTTTGCTGTGCTTCTGTTGTGCTCACCAGTCAAGCTCCCCCCTGTTGCTCACCTATCTCCCATCTTATTCCTTCCATCAGTTCTTTGGACTCTGCTTTTTTTGGTTAGTTTTTTTTTATATTTCTCCACGGCAATTCAATTGTTTCATAAAACAACATTGTTTCTAGTCCTACCTCCTAATTTCCTGCATTTTGGGTGATCCTACACATTGTACAGACAAATATGTTACTCGCTTCACTGTCACTTTTCTTTTCTTTTTTTTACTTTTAAGTGCATGCTCTTGCTCAAAAGGAATACAACATTGAATAAAAGAAAAATCCCAGCTTGAGTACTTTTATGGGAGCTTGAAGTGGGTGCAAACCTAAATACAGTCTTGTCACATTGTGTGGTGCCACTTTGGTTTGAAAATATGCTATTGAGTAAGTCTTTCAGCTTTATAGGTGATGTTACATCATAGAAATAGCTCAGAGTGCCTTTATCCAGCCTCCCTACTGTATTCACTGTACTTCAGAAATGGGAAGTTGCTATTCTTTTGCTTTTGGTTTTTTACTTTTCCATCAACAATATTGTTAATGAAATTGAAGAATTAAATAAGCTTATAATAATCTACCAGTTATTTGTACTGCAGAAGTGTAAAACTCAGAGCAACCACAAACAGGGGAACATCAGGTCTCATATGCCAGTCTGAAAATGTGGGTTTTGAGGAGGGACTTGAAAAGGGAGAAGGAGTCAGTGACTGTGTTTACATGCACTCAATAACCCTTTTAAAACCCGAATATTGGCAATAACCTGAATTTTCACGGCAATGTAAACACCAATTACCCCTTTGAATAACCCGAATTTGCTCATATTCGGGTTTTTAAAAACCCGAATATTCGGATTTTTAAAAACCCGAATATGACCCCTGGGTTACTCCTTTAAAACCCAAATATTTGGTCATGTAAACGCCAAACGGAATATCCCCATCAAACGGAACATGAATTTGTTTTCTGCGCATGCTCTGTTCGCAAGGAATCTTGGTCTTTTGAGTCCAGCAAGTCATTCTAAACATGGAGAAACACAAGACCACGCCACACTTTTGGAGTGAGGAGGAGACTAATCACTTCATAAATGTAATGAAGGATATGAACATTCTGGCATTTGTAGACGGTAGAAAGTACGGGGATAGCGTGATTTAAAAGAAAGTGAGCGAAAAGTTGCGCGAAGCAGCATTTGTTTTGAATTTGGATACAGGAAGAAGAAGCGGAAATGACGGGAATTGCGTCATCACGTTCTCCGCGTGTCGCTGGTTTGATCGAGATATCCCGAATGATTAATTACCATGTAAACGGAATATTCCGAATGTTTCCCGTAACTGGAATATTAGCAATAACCCGAATTTTGACTGCATGTAAACGTAGTCAGTGTTCCTGAGGTCAGGGGGGAGGGAGTTCCAGAGATGAGGGGCAGAGTGGCTGAAGGCTCTAGACCCCATGGTGGACAGACGGACTGGGTTATAAGAAGGAAGCAGATTGAAGTACCTTAAATACTGTATCCTGATATCAATCATATATTCATTAACCATTTTGTATTAAACAGACAAAGCCACACCACTGATTTGAAGCCTGCTGATGTACAACAATTGCATGATTACTTCCAACAGAAACGATCAAACAGACTGACTAACAGTAAGGTAAACTGCTTCACATCAATATATATACACTAAAATAAGAAACAAGTACATTTGATGAACAGTTTTCAAGTTAATTTTAATTGTTCCTAAAGTTAGAACAAAAACTTTTGGCGAGACCTCGTTCTGCTACTACGGTCCTCATCTGTGGAAGCGCCTACCAGTGAACTTCAGGGCCGCAGAGACGGTTGACATTTTTAAAAAATAGGCTCCTTTTTAGTTTGGTTTATAACTGAATTGTATTTATTAGTGTGGTTTAGTTTATTGTTATTTAGTTATTATTATTTTTCAATTATTTTATTATATTATTCTTTTATATTAACTTTCTATTAACTTTATTTTAATGTTGTTTTTACTTTTTCATATGTTAACTCCAGTGCTTTTTCCTCATGAGGATCTTCCACTTCAATTGGCCTATGCCTACTTGCCCTGTTCGCGGTCGCTGGGGAGTCCTGCACTGCAGCCTTGGCTGTGGTTTGGACACCGGCCGGCCCTGATCTGGGCGATTACCCCGTCTTGATGCCCTCATTGGTCAGGGTGGGGGGGCTCTTGGTGTGGATAGATCCCCAAGATTAATTTTTTTGTTTTTTATGATGTTCGGGGTATGTGTGCTGTGTGGGTATTAAAGAGCATATTGCAGGTTGGAGACCCCTGTGAATCAATGTGTAGGAAAATAATGTAGGAACTGAATTTTCATTGAAATACACATAAATATATACTACAGTGACCTCTGGAGTTGTTTTTGTGAGAGTATTTTACTTCCGCATCTGAAAAAGCTGAACCGGAAGTGACGTCGCATTGGGGAGCGCGGTGAATTCAACAATAGGAAAAATAATGGATCTTAATGTTAGTTGTGACACTGAAGAGGTTGTGAATGTGTATTCACACCAATATGACAGGCCACAGCCTTATAATTACGTTACCCGTTAGCCCCCCCACGTTCTTTTGATTGACAGCTGAAACTCGCTTTTTAAAAGGCTGATTTATGTGTCCGCGTTACACCAACGCAGACCCTACGGCGTAGGTTACGCAGCGACGCACACTAGGACTAGAGCCGCGTACCCTACGCCGTAGGCTACGCCGTCGATTTTACGCGGAACCATAAATCTGCCTTTATTCACTACAGCACCCGCCCGTGCTCCTGAAAGAAACTCCGAAAATAACTCCTTAACCTTTCTGACCTTGGGGCCCAATTTTTTCAGTACCGAGTGGCCCGGGGCCCATTAAATATTAACACTGTATAGCAGGGGTCTTCAACTAAAACTTTAAGAGGTCCAGAACATCATAATATATATATATATATGTATATATATATATATATATATATATATATATATATATATATATATATATATATATATATATATATATTCAAGTAGCCTCATAGTTGTATCAACATCTGCATCTGACTGTTATATTAAAAAAAGTACATATTTGCCAATTAACATGTGTAACTTGAATTACTTGAATTTTTTTCTCTTAAAAATAAAATACATTTTATTTTATTTTTCTAATGCTATCTTATTTTATTTCTCTACCAGCAGTTTGAATTTCCCCTTTTCTTTGTTAATTGTCTCAACACATTTTTTATAATAAATGAATATAAACATTGGTGAGCCTGGAACGATATTTAGTTTTAATTATGTTCACTGTGGAGAAAGCTGCTTCACAGCTGTATGTGGACCGAAATATGGATGTTTTAAGATGGTCAGTTTATTTTCTGTGACTTCAGTTCAGACTTGAGTGGATATGTTTGATGAAAAACTTTGTGTTTTGTTTCAGTGGCGTTTCACTTTCGCACTTTGAACGCCACGGTCTCTGAACGTATGAGACACTGGTTTTGTCCCAGTGGGAAGACTGAACCAGGATGAATCTGTCCATTCCGGGTTGAGCTTTCCTTTCCACCTGTTACGCTTCTCATCTCTGTATACACTCAAGCTAATTACCCTATTTTGACGACCATACGGGCGCCGTGTGGAAAGACGCACCCTCAGTTTTGTGTGTCATTTCTGTAAAACACACACACAGCGCACCGTGTGGAAAGGCACCGTCAACACACACGGAGCGCCGCCTTACAACAACACACACACCAGCATACAAGTGTGCATATTTAAAAATAGAGAGGGAACAAAACTTAGTTTGATTGTACTTTATTTAAGATATTACATTAATCAGTTGTCAGAGGACTCAGCGCGTCAGGTTTCATCCGAGCCTGATCAGCTGAGACAGGGCAGGAGCCCGCAGCTCTCTGGCTGCGGAGCAGCCGAGTCTTTCCGATGCTTTTGAGAAAGCCCGAACAACAGTCCAGTCCAGCAGACACGTCAGCCCTGCATCTACATGTACAATCCTTCAGCAGTAAACGACGGAGCCCGCAAGCCCGAGAGGCACCGACCTCCCCGGCCGCGGGGACGCGTCAGGATAAATGATCACGCCGCGCTCGCTCGCTCTGGGCGCAGACCCAAGTAATCGATCCCTGATCCTGGCGGATCTAAACCTACTCTGTGCAAAATGAAGAATTTACTCTGTAACTACACACCATTTCTCTTACTATTACACGTACAGCTAGCTGAGTGTCTTCTCCTCATTTGGTCGGGAGTTGCTACGCAGTCCCGCGGCCCTCGCGGCCCACATGTGCAAAACTGATTTTTTTTTTGCGGCCCACTAGATGGTGCTCGCGGCCCAAGTGTGGGCCGCGGCCCTATGGTTAAGAATCACTGTCCTAAAAGATGGGTGAGTACTTGTAATCTGTCTACGTTTGTACTTTCTAAACAGAAAACAGGCTTATTATCTTCTCTTTTTTCTGATTAAAGCATCCGAAATAGCCGGGTATTTTTAAAACCGAATACTTCCCCCCCTTCGTTTATCCACATTACATCGTTGTTAAAAAAAAAAACCTTCCACACAGAACCGAAGATCTGCGTTTTCGACCACTTTCATAAGCATTCCAAACCTGTAGATCATCTGGTCTTCCAGCCTCCGGGCCGCCTCTGTTGCGCCGCTTCCCCGGGATCCGCGCCTCCTCCTCGGGCAACGAGCTGGAGTTTCCCCGTGTCCGCCGCGGAGCTGCCGCGTTAATCCACGCAGCCCAGCTGCAGCCCTGCTGCGCGTCGCCGCGTACGTACCCTAGGCTCCGCGTCGGTGTAACGGTGTCCAGAGCAGAGACCATTTATTTAATAAATAGCTTGGAGGACAGATGGTGGATCATCTGCAGTTCTGGATCGCACGTTAGACGTCAGACTCAGAGCAGATTTGTTGTTGTTTTGGAGCATAATGTGACGTTCGAAAAACGCAAAACTCCGGTTGTCTCTGTCTACACCAGGTCTACACGCATCTACATAAACAGAGTTTTCAAAAATCTTCCCTTTGCCTGGAGTTTTTTTAAACATTCGTTTATTTGCGTTTTCATGTGGATGACAGGTCCAAACGTAGGAAAATATCTTCGGTTTAGCAGATACCCGGCTACGTGTGTACGGGTCTGGGCAGTCAGATGGGGCAGAGCTGTGGAGACGTCTCCCCAGTGCTACGTCATATGACGCGGTGTTCGAAAAAAAAAAAGCGTTTGTAGGAACTTGGCTAAAATTAGCCACTTTTTCCTCTGAATACGTGCCCTTATGTCTTGTAAAACATATTAAATCCTACATTACAGTTTTTTTCGATTGCTTACACACTAAAATTAAAAGTAGTACACTATTAGCAAAACCTTACACTCAAGAAGCAAAACATCAGCCCATATTTGCACAACTATAAGCACATTGTCAACCTCACACTTGTTGCAAAACTCTACACACAGTGATTTTCAAAACACTAAACACACTAAACGTACATTAGACACAAAAATCTATCATAAAGTCACTTCTTTGCAATACCAAAGCACTGACTGTCAAATTAGCACACCGTCCAACCAGTTGGTTCAACACAGTCATCAGGTGTGCAAACACTTGTTTGCTTAAATGTAGACACACCAATCAGGTGTATCTACACTATAGAAAGCAGCAGGTGAGCTCATTGGTCTCCAAGCACAAGAGTCAGAGAAAGACTACAGTTTTTCTCGATTGCTTTGACACATTTTGCACATCATGGGTCAACTTTATCTAATGCTCACACCTTCTTTGCACAGCAAGAGTCCTCTCTGGCGAATCGGTTAACTATTTCTCATTGCTTTCACACAATTTTCTTTTCAAAACAGTTAACACACTTCTCACAAAGAGACACAAAACATAACTGATTTACCATGGCAACACATTGCAGACACTTTGTAGCAGCCAATTGGAACTGCTCTCTCAATTCTAAAAATTATCAGCACCTGTGTGAACTCTCTTTGAAAAACAAAGCAAGTAGTCCTCAACCTATCAAAGAGGTCAATAGCTTGAAGTTGACACCAAGCATGGATGGAGGAGGACGTGGATGAGAACATGTGGCCTGATCGTCAGGCCCGTGTCGACAATGCGTAATTTTCCTGTATTTTTATTTTTTTCATATTTACAGGGTTTCATTTGATTGTGTTTCATTTACAGTACTTTCTTTGAGAATTGACCTTTGTTGTACTGCATATTGAACCCTGTCATTTTGATTGCTTACAGTATGTGCATGTGACAAGTACTGCAATAAATATTTTTCTGTCAGAATCTTGACATTTTGTACACAGTAGAACAAATGTAAATCAATGGTGTTGACAGGAACTTCAGCAATACAAAAACAGATCTACAATATTTTACTGTATACACATTTTCTGATTTTACTGTAAATACTCTGTGACAGTATATTTCTAAGTTATATAACTAAGTTAGAGTGCTCAATACAAAACCCAAATTGTAGTATGTTGTCAGTTGTAAAATAGTCAATACTATGAGGGTGTTGAACAAAAGTTGATATTGATAGCTGTGGTTTCAATTTTGTTATCCATCGTTACAGTAAATAAATGAGAAAACACACATGTTCAATTGAGAAAAAATTGTAGGTTTTGATGGAAAAGTTTGGTTTTGATGGATGTGTGACAAGTTTTGAGAAAGTGGTGTCATTCTGCAAACATCATAAAGTGTTTTGGTTATTTCAGCTTCTGTTAAGGGCTTTGTGTGAGCTGTTTTGAAAAAGTAAACTGTGAATGGAAAAATGGGCCAAAACGATCAAGAAAAACTGTATATTTGTACTTTGTTGATAGTAGCCTACTCTAATCATAGGGACGTAGAAGTGCTAAAAGTGTTTTAGGTTTATCACAGCAGAGTGTAACTCGTGCAAACAGAGTATAGTAATGTGAAACGTGTTTGTTTCATATGGTAACAAAGTGTGGTTTTTAAAAAGAAGTGTATAGTTTTTACAAGCGTGTTTAATTTTGCAAAGGATCTGTAATGTTTTGCTAATTTGGTGTGTTGTTGTGATAATTGTGTGTAGTGTTTTGAAACCACGGGCCCTGTTTTGAAAATCATGCTTAGGCAATCAAGAAAAACTGTAACTTCTCACATAGTCATTTTCACATAAGGTCAGGTATCATTTTAAAAAAAATTCTAACCTGCAATATGCTCTTTAAAGTGAGGATGTGTGTCAAAATGACCAGATGTATGTTTTTAACCACTATTGTGTGAGTTTTTCTATGTTAAATGATGATTTCATTATGTAAAGCACTTTGTGTTACTCGTGTATGAAAAGTGCTTCATAAATAGTTTGATTTGATTTGATACCAAGATTATGAGGTCATGATTCATGATTCTTCATGTTCTGGGTCTCTGGAAAGCGTCTAGAGACAACTTCTGTTGTAATAGACGCTATATAAATAAAATTGAATTGAATTGAATGATCCAGTGTAAATACTAAAGGCATCAGGATATTTACCTGTTACAGACCAACACTAAAACAAACAAATCAAATACACATATGCAAATAACATGACAGTGAGTTTGAAATTGCTATGTGATCTTTGTGAATTTTATCTGATTAATTTTATTTGCTGATTCTTAAGACTCATGGTACCAGTAATACTGCTCATTCAGTTTAAACAAGATTCTCAAAGCCTGTTGGACGTGCTTTTATTCTTATTTTGCCCTTAAAGCTATCCACAATAATAACATCAGTGAGTTTTATCGCTAGTCAATAGTTCCGATTATCGCTCATAGTTTTTGACCACCTTCAGTTCTTAGACTTCTTCAGACTTGAGGTCAGAGTTCCAGGTTCTTTGGAGTGAAAAGTCTTGGTCCGTCAGTGTCCAGGCCAGAAGACACAGATTTAAACTCTGTTGGCAGTCTCTGGTAGGACAATTTGTTACTGGTATATATATCACAGAAAGGAGCCCAGTGTTAAAAGGTAGGGCCAAAGACGCAGTGTGATATGTCAAGGCACTCAGCATGATACATATTAATAGCTGGGATTTGTTGCCATTTAGTCCCCATCATACCCAACAAGCTTCAAAATGCCACCAACTCTGTGGATATACAGTGCATGAAACATCTTGAGTGAAATGAAGAGATTAGATACATTCAACCTATACTCTCACACCCATACATTCATGTATATCAGACCTTTAGAATTAGGAATTTCCAACTCAAAACCTAACCGTATTGAGTACTCAACTCCAATGTATTTTTTTTTTTAAAGCCTTCAGGGAGTGAATTGAAAAATATATTGATGGCTGTCTGCCAGATTGGTATTGACAAATGAGCTCAGTAACAGCGCTCTTGTCTTTTTGCTGTCAATAAAACAATTTAGTATTGCAAAATTACATCAGACCTTCACTGACTGTCAGACTGTCTGACTTAAGAATCTAATTAGGGTAGTGATTGTTCAGTCAGGGGAACATAATTCTGAGACAGAACACTTTACGTCTACTATACATTGTTTTCCATGTGAAGGGAACATCATGAAGCTGATGATTAACATTGCTCCGAGGGAAACAAGGCTGATCCCACAAACCCGAGCATAATGTGACTGTTGATGAAAAAAGAAGTGAAACATCACTGACAACCACACCTGAAACATACAGAACATATCATTGAGTTCATTTAGGCAGAAAAGTGGTGAGTTGTTGCCATCTACTGACCAAATACAGCATTGCTGAAATCAAAGGGTTTATGGTTGATTTGGATCCGTGAGTAAATCTTCCTTAAAATAACGGTATTCATTCATATTTAAACATTTATTGCATTTTAGTCTAATATATTCATGTAGTCTATGATTTTTTACAGAGGTAAATACTGTACTTTTCACTCTCTTATCTCCAATTTTAATATTATTGGAATGAAAGCAAGCAAAAGTGAATCTATTTAAAACAGTAAAACAGTGGACTGTGACAAGTTTGCATCCATCCATAATCTACAACCACTAATTGGAACGCAGGGTCTTAGGGATCTGCTGGAGCCTATCCCAACTTTAAAAGAAAGGGGTACACTTTGGAGAGGATGCCAGTCCATCACAAGGCCACATATAAACAAACAAACACACACATCACCGATTAACCTGACATGCATGTTTGTTGACTGTGGGAGGAAGCCAGCAAAAAACCCACGCAGGCAATGGAAAAGTTCGTATAACCTCTAATTTCAAACTATAAGAAAGATTTTCCCTTTTTAACTGTATCCACTCTGCACTTGACTTTAGAATTTGGCTCCATATATTTCTGCATCCCACGAAGCTAGAAGATGTTGAGTTATGATGCGAAGCAATAGGATGTTCTTCGTTATAAAATGCAAGTGGTGACACAAAACCTGTCGTGTTTGAAACAATTAAAACATCACTAATTGGAAGCCCAAACCCGTAGGGTCAAATTACAGCAACACCTAAAAACAGAGGGGTATGAAGTAGCGATTTCAAACATCCAAGAGAGTTAGCTGACTCTCAGTGGGAGATTCTTCCACAGTCTGAGAACCAAGACATCAAATGCTCAGCCAAGGTGTGAGATGAGAGGGAGGTTAGACTATCAGGCTGTGCTCAGTGAGAGGTTGATAGTGTTCATCAGTGACCTGGTTTACAGGTCACTGGAGCAGTCTGGAGCTCGGCCTCACAGAAGAGGAGCAAGATGCTTAAATGAGTTCTACAGTTGACGGGAAGCCAGAGAAGTGGTATGAGAACTTGGCAGATATCCAAGTGATACGGGGTCCTGGTGGACAGCCGTGCTGTAAGGGGGCTACAGTAACATAGTTTTGGCGGTATTTAAGCATGAGACAAAACAGCAAAGTAAAACCATTTTAAATTATCTGTCCAAGAGATAAAGTATACAGAAATGTGCCTTAGAGGGAAGTATCTGGATTATTTAATTGGTGTCCCATGTCTATCAAATTTCATCAATCAGTCATAGATTAAGTCATCGATTTACATATCGATATTGATATTTAATATGTTAATAATAACAATGGCAAATTTCAACAATGTAATTGTAACTAAGAAGTAGGGCTGGGCGATATATCGAGATTTTAATATATATCGATATATTTTCAAACGCGATATGGTACGAGACAATATCGTTTATATCGATTTAAAAAAAAATATATTTTTTTTTTATTTTATTTTTTTTACTTTTTTTTATGATTTTGATATAGCTTATTTTGTGACAAATTGACTTGAATGTTTTATTTGAGATTTGCACAAATGTTTTGTTATTTGCACAACTGTCAACCTCAGTGGAAAAGTCTGCCTGTTACTGTCTACATTGTATTAATTTCAGTGTATTTTAATGTAATTGTTATAATGCAGGAAAGGGATATTTGTTTTATTTTATTCAAGAATTATTTTTATTCTATATATGCAGGCAGTTTATTTTTATTTCATTTGTTTTATACATTTTGATATTGTGCAGACCTCTGTTAATAAAGGAACCTGTGTGACATTTGGCACGAGGCATTGTATTAAAACTGACTGTTTTTTTAAGGGTTTGCCTCAGAAAAAAATGAAGCTAACAGAGATGCTATGCTATAATGCTTTGGGGGAAACCTCAATTATGGCACAGAAAAAATATCGATATATATCGAGTATCGCCATTCAGCTAGAAAATATCGAGATATGACTTTTGGTCCATATCGCCCAGCCCTACTAAGAAGCCAAGATTAGTGATGATACTAGAAGGTTGATTCAGGAGAGGAAAAAAAAACAAAAGCTGCACAGTTGAGCTGTCATTGCGCTGAAGATATCCAGTAGCTAATCTCATAATGACTGCAGTAAGCAGGCCCGTCAGTGCCAGCTGTGTCAGCCTGTATCCTCCATAGTCTGTACAGCAGTGATGAGGTACGAGCACAGCTGTCGCCCACAGCAACACCACAGGGAGGAACATGCACGGCGTGACAAATAAAAATCAGTCCAGTAGATTGGTCAACAACCAAAATAATCTTTACTTGCAGTTTTAATACACATACATGTTTCTATTGTATGCCAGCAACAGACACGATAAAATAAGTTAAAATAAAATGTTATTCTTGCAGTCGTTCAAATAAGTTGCTCAGGTCTTGTCAGAAATCTATGCCTACAAAGTGAGAGGCATAGAGCTGTCATATACAATATTACTTAGTCAGAATAAGAACGACTTCATTGCCAGTGTCAGTGAAACAGGTTCACAGATTAGGAAACTGCTCTGATGTCATGGTGCAAATAACATGAAATAATGGAAAAGTAAAAAGAGAACAAAAGATCAAATAAAATGAAAAAAAATTAGGAGGGCATGCAGGATTAAAATATGGTAAAATAAATATGATAGGTGTGAAAATATATACATGTGCAAAAAAGTAGCAGGCTCTTTAAGTGGCTGTGCTGTGTCAAAGTTATTTACTATTGTTCATGAGTCTGAAGGCTGAGGGGAAGAAGCTGTTCTTGTGGTGGGAGGTTCTGGTCCGGATGGACCTGATGGACCAGAACCTCCTGCCTGAGTGGAGGGGGTTGAATAGACTGCGTCCAGGGTGAGAAGGGTCAGCCGCAATCTGACCTGCACGACCTAAAGTCCTGGAGGTTTACAGGTCCTGCAGAAATGGGAGGTTGGTGCCGATCACCTTCTCAGCAACGCTGCAGGCTATATACAGTATAGTCTATATATTTTATATTTGAAGGATTAATTGTATTTAGGTATGGGTTTGTATAAATATGTTTGCTTATGATACAGGAATTATACATTTTCTAATGATACACCTTGAAAACCAAATGCCTATACTTCAAGTTTTCACCTTGTTACAAAGTCAATGCTTTGTTTAATTATAACATGGTCTTATTAACATTATCTGTTCAGACTCACCCTTGTGTTTAAATGAAAAACCTCAAGGTATGTATTATACATTTTATTGTCATCTTCTTTGACGAAATGATAAAATGTGGTTGTACTTTGCTTTCTCTGCTATGAATGCAAAACTGTATGGCCTTAAATAACGACAAATTATCTTCATTTTCTGTCAAAAGCATTTTACAGATTGTGTTCAAGATGTGGATATATGACTGGTCATCTCTGAAAACTCGGTTTCTCAGAGTTGGTGAGTCAGGATCATTATTCTGACGGTCATCAGCTGCATCTGCACTGAAAAAAATAAATCTAAGCGCATGTAAATATAACATATTTAAATCTTTAATATTAAAAATTAAAAATGAAGTTTGTTGCTTTACATCAATACATCTAGTTTTGAACTTAATCTGCATTTGTTCAAAAAACAAGACATTGTGCATTTTTTCCAAGCAGTATTTATGTAAACCCAGGCAATCTTTTCATTTACACACAAACAACAAGCCATGATCTTGTTGTATTTACGTTTCCTTTAACAATTTTAATCTATTGGGCAGATTGACCAATGTTTAGATGAAACATGCTTTATTTGTTTAAGTAAAACACCACAGTAAAAAATATATTCCTTGGTCTACTTTAAAAAAATGAAGGGGACTTTTTCACATGAGATTTTTATGTAGATCAAGAAAGACTAGTCTTTGTATAAACTACTTAATTTTTAGTATGTACAAAATTCATTTGAAAGTATAGTCAACTTAATTTTTGCAAGTAAAGTCAACTTAATTTTTCTTTCTTTTTTAACTTTTTTTTTCTCTTTTTTTCTTTTCTCTTTTTTTTCCTTTTTTTCTTTTTTAAGTCAACTTAATTTTGATAAATAAAGTAAACTTAACACAATTAAGTTGACTGTACTTGCAAATACAATTAAGTAGTTTATACAAAGACTAGTCTTTCTTGACCTACATAATAATCTCATGCAAAATATTTTTTTTAAGTAGATCAAGCACAATATTTGTATCAGTGGACTCACCCTTGTGTTTAAATGAAAAACATCAAGGTAGGTATTTTACATTTTGCTGTCATCTTCTTTGACAAAATGATAAAATGTGGTTGTACTTTGCTTTCTCTGCTATGAATGCAAAACTGTATGGCTGGCCTTAAATAACCACAAATTATCTTCATTTTCTGCCAAACCCATTTTGCAGAGGTTTACACATTTACAACAAGATGTGGATATATGACTGGTCATCTCAGAGTTGGTGAGTCAGGATCATTATTGTGACGGTCATCAGCCGCATCTGTGATGCCAGAGTGAAACGCGACCTCAGCTCGTCAGTCTCCTGTTATGCGGAAAAGCAGGTATGAACCACCTCTGCATGTCACTTCCTAGTGCGCTCCATTCCCGCAGCGCCGCGCAGCCACTTCGGGACTCCCTAGGGTTACCTGAAAGGTTTGGAGGTGGTGGGCTGTTTAAGGACAGTGAAGCTATAATATGCAACGGGATTTTTTGTGAAAACTTGACAAAATAAAAGCGAAAGAATAGAAAATAAGTAGGAACTTGATTTTTTTTTAGAGGGAATTCGGCATCTCCTTTGTGCTGTGGGCGCACAGGCCATACCTGTGAAGACTTGTGAAGCCCAGATAGACACACCTTTGCCTTCTGCTTGTCTTGCTTTCTCTCCTCCTCGGACAAATAACCTCTGAAATGTCTGCAAATGACAGAGCCATGCGAGAGATCCTGCGAAAACCCGGGAACCACGCCTGCGCAGACTGTGGCGCACCTGGTGAGTTGGAACTGCGACCTTACATGCGTTTGTGGGAGATTAAATAAAGCCTGAATTAAATCGACGCAGAGCCTACGCCGTAGGGTACGGTGTAGGCTCTACGTTGGTGTAACGCGGAACCATAAATCAGCCTTTAATTTGTGGGAGCGGACGTGTGGCTGCGCTCACCCACTCTGTCTGTTCATCATGCAGCACACAGCAATCTAAAGTACTTCATTATCTCTCACAATTTCTGACAACTTGTTGCTCTTCTGATTTAAAAATGTGCCACAAACACCGTGAAGAGATCTGAAGGAGGGGCTTTCCAGGCAGACTTGAAGGAAACAATTTATGGCTAAGGTGGAATAGTCTTGCTCTGCCATGTGAAAGAAGTCCAACATGCCCTGACGTGCTTGAGTAAAAGGGCTTGCACACTCTTATCCGGGCTAAATCCACAGGTGGTTAGATCCTTCAAGCTTGCATTTACTTAGATTTGTTAGATTATATTTTGTTTATTTTTTTGCTCATGTTGAAATATTAGTTTCAGTTTGTTTTTAACAAACATTTAATTCCTTTTTGGAAGCCAGTCCTAATTAGACAAAAAAGAAAAACAAAAGAATAAATACGCCTAAAGTAAGTTTGTTTTTAAAGTCACAAGTGTATTTTGTCTAGATGTGAAATGCAAAACTTGCTAAACTTGCCAGGATGGTTTTCTACTTATGAATAGGTTTCCAGTATGCAAATTAAGAAGTCTAACTTGCATACTATATCCCATAAGTCAATCCTCTACTCTACTGTAGCCTGTCTGAGCAGTCATGTGACCAGCATCCACTTGTGCTGTAGCAGAGTTTGTGTACTATACACCAGGGGGCTTCAATTCTGGTCCTCGAGGGCCGGTGTCCGGCATGTTTTAGATGTTTCCCTGCTTCAGCACACCGTAATACAAATGACCGTGTCATTATCAGACTTGTGCAGACCTTGATGACACGCTGATGATGACCAGTAATTAGAATCAGGTGTGTTAAAGCAGAGAAACATCTAAAACGTGCAGGACACTATATACCTGCTATATACCAGCAATGACCGATAAACCACTACGCAGCACGTATGTTATACTGCATAATATGCCGTTTCAAAAATGGACTAACTTTGGACCTCCGCCCCAGTCACTGTAAAGGCTGAGTTATGGTTCTGCGTCAAAACGACGCCGTGCCTACGGCGTGTGGTACGCGTTGACGCGTACCACAGATTCCTGGCAGTTCCTCGACTGGCCGCTAGAAGCTGGCTGCAAAAGCGAGTCAATCGCCATCAACTCCCATGTTCAAATGTCCAACTTCAGATCAGAAATAAACACATTTACAGCGTGGTTGAAAAAACCGTTTAGATCTCAATCGTTTCATTTCACACCCATGACCACTCGGAGGGGGGCGAATTTTTTTTTGTACAACACCCGAAAAGCTTATATAAAGCATTACATTTTTTTCTAATATGACTGATTGTCATTGACAGTCAACTCAGCCAATGGCTAAGCCAGTTTAGACTTTAGGACATTTTCAAAATGTGCTGGCTTTTAGTAGTAGGACTCCAATGGAAATTCTTCTATATGATCTGTTTTAATGTATGTCGATATATCTTTTATTTATTCATATTGTCACTTAACGTGTAAATATTTAGTTTGAAATACAGAAATAAATAGATAAATAAAATCTTTAACAATTTAAATTGTAACATTTTCTAAACCTAAACTTAGCTTCGACTCACCAACTAACTTCTTAGTTGTCTAAAAGTGGCTTATCAGGACAGCAATGTCCTTGCTGTTAAGAACTTAAAGGAGCTGTATGTAAGAGCAATAATAAAACGAATCATAAAATGACCCCGATATGTCAACAGACATTTAAAAATCATGTTCATTTCAAATACTTATGTCACTGACAACAGCACTCAAGCCAGGATATTCCAGTTTAAAAAGAGGAGTTGCAGCCCTCAACTGATGTTTATGCTGTCATTTTTTGTTTTGGCCTGAAGCTCCACCCTCCACCTATCTCCCAATCACCAAGTCAGTATTGTTTCTGAAGCTCCACCCTCCACCTATCTCCCAATCACGAAGTCAGTAGTGTTTCGGCATCCGGGTTGCCAGCTCGGCTCTAATTATCGGAGCAGCCGCTACGAACGTGTTGGATGAAAAAATGTCTAGCTTTCCAAAACCTAAAAGACCTCGTTATGAATCCGAGTTACGTCGTGACAAGGTTCGAAATAAAACAAGGATTTGTATAGGAGATGCTTTTGATAGATGGAGACGGCTGAACCGACCGAAAGGGAGCCGTCTACACACACACGGCGCACTGAACCTAAAGGCGCCGGCAAAACTTTGTTTGATTGTAGGCTACTTTATTTCAGTTTTTACATTAATCAAACCCATTGAAGTCCTCATCCTCTGTTTCTGCATTAAAGAGCTCCGCTAAATCAGCTGTGCCAGTCCCAATTTCCTCGCCGTTAGAGTCACTTTCCGTGCCGTGCGGCGCCTCGGACTTGCCGGCTTTTGCAAAAGCTCGCAAAATAGTCCCAGCAGACACGTTAGCCCACACATCAACAATACATCTGCAAACTGTTGCATAACTTGCCCGGCGCTGCTTTCCACTCTTGGTGAAACTGTGTTCTCCCTCAGTCATCCATCTCTCCCACGCCGCTGCAGGCTGATTTATGGTTCTGCATTACACCAACGCAGAGCCTACGCCGTAGGGTACGCGGCGACGCGCATGTACGGTGCGCTTCGCTCGCACGCCGCTCAACAGTATTTTGAAAGTGACTGCAGTACCAGTTTTGGCAATTTCTTACACACGGCTCCTTTAATCGATACATAATACAGTATATTGATCCTTCAATGTGAAAGTGGTAAAGTTTCTAAGCAACATTCATAGTTATAGTGTATTTGTTGGGTAGAAGAAATAGTTCATTTCCAGGGAGCATAAAACGGGCACCTGCAAGTGTCATTCTTGTCTGCATTTAACAAAAATGCCACTGCCGCCCTTTGGCCTTTGTTTTTACATTTGAAGATTTCCTGCAGATGTCGCGTAAAAAACCCTTTCAGTTGATCACAGTAAAATCTGGGGAAAATACTTATAGCTTATTTTCTCATCATAATCTTTATGCTTTTTTATGGGAGGGATTTTCCAGCTGTATGGGTGTTGGCTGAATTGAGGTGCCTTGCTCAATGGCAGCTTTAACCACTCAGAGCCAGGAGCCACCCTCTCTGTTTGCTGTTATGATAGCACAAACGATTTCCTATGTTTGCTTTTCCTAAAACTCAAAAGAAAGTTACTCTGTGTGGTTTTAAATAAATTGTTATGGTGAAGAAACTGCAATGGAGGGGGGAAAGTATAGCTATTTTTAAACAGTTAGGCACATCAGTATTCTCAACCACCCTTTTCAGTTGGAAAATTAAAGAATGCTTTGCCTGTTGAGAAATCTGTAACTTGAACTGATAAGGCCAAGGTGCTCTTTCACACACTTGAGCTCTGTTTACTGGCAAGCTGTGGAAGATAAGGAAGGTAAGATGAGAACAGAGAAAATATGTCTAATTTCTTCGGGCTCAGAGAGGAAATGATTGATCAATTGACCTAAAAGATGTCTTGCTTTATCTGAAAGGTCAGCGGTTCGAGTTGAAACGATATTGTATTGATTGAAGTAAAATAATTTTCCTCTCAATGATTTACAATTTGAAGTGCAGTGATGACAGTAATGTTAGAAATTAATATCTTTAAATAATCCTTTCTACTCTGATTTCTTGGTTTAACAGTTGCCAAGAATTTAATCAAAAACTGCTGTCCGTCCCATCTTCTTGTGCTTAACTTAATCTATATCCCTTGACCCCTGCAGATCCCGGATGGGGCTCCTGCACCCTCGGTGTGTTCATTTGTTTGGCCTGCTCGGGGATCCACCGCAATATCCCTGAAATCAGCAAGGTCAAGTCCCTGCACTTGTCCCGATGGGAGGACCACGAGATGCAGGTAAGAGGCCAGAGCTTCTGCGATCAACTGCTGCAGTGTAGGTTTCTGTATGAAGACAGTGTTCCGCTGCCTCTGTGGAATGTCATGTTGCTGCGGCGCTTACAGGAAGGAGCGGTGGAATTTTAACACTATTGAAAGCAAAAGGGGTCAAATGTCATCTTTATTTTCAAGGGGTTTACGTTAAAAAGTGCATTAAAATCAGCATTTTATATGCCTCTAGGGACTAACACATTAAAACACCACTCAAACTAATAATCGCGTCTTGTAAAGTATTTCCCGCTTTTAAGCTTCAACTCAAACACATTGTGGCATTCCTAAAAAAGGCCAAAACTGTTTTTAAGTTTGTGTAGCTTTGACCAGGCATAACGGCTACATGTATTTGGCATGATACCATTGCTGTTTTGGAACATTTTGTGAATTTAATGGCTGAATTTTACTAAATATAGCTGTCGTAATCAACAAACTAATATTTGGTGAACCTCAGCTAAATCTTTTCGTGAGCCCTTCCCAATATTCTTAATAGCCAGTAACCAATTATTGGAGAAAAGAGTAATATTATCAAGTGGGTGCTAATATTATGTTGTTTACTTATTTGCCTTGGAGTCTTTCCACATAAGCTCCTTTAGTGGTTTCCTCTAACATCAGTGAAGATTTATTTGAGGAAGGTAGTTTTGTTTTTTTCTTTTTTTGGGGGGGGATAGGCTGCCATATACTGTATATCAGTAACGCTGTCCATTGCTGTGTTAGTTATCAATAAATGGTGTGTTTGTGTATGTACTTTGGTAGTTCATGGCTGAGAATGGAAATGAGCTCATGAAGAAAAAGTATGAGGCGGCTGTTCCAGTCTACTACTACAAGCCAAGCCACAAGGACTGCCAGTGAGTAACTATGGTAACACATACTGTACATTCCTGTCATTTCGCTTTGAACATTTGAAAACTTTGATTGTTCCTGTTTTTACAAGCACGCCGATGTGCCCGAGTTTGTGGTTTTCTCTCTTTCTCTCTCTATCTTCCTTTATCATTATCGTTTGCAGATTGAAATGATTGCAAATTTCCCCTCTGTGGGACTATTAAAGGATTATCTTATCTTATCTTATCTTATGTGTTCACACGTGAAATTCAGTCTCACAATTAGTTCGTATTTATTTTCAAATATTATCCAAGTGTAAAAGAAAAGCGAGAGAGAATGTATGTATGTAATGGAGAATGTTATTTCACATCACCATGTTCTCATCAACCTT
Organism: Cololabis saira; assembly: GCF_033807715.1. Lineage (NCBI taxonomy): Eukaryota > Metazoa > Chordata > Actinopteri > Beloniformes > Belonidae > Cololabis > Cololabis saira. Next base: position 31,265,700 of record NC_084587.1, read on the forward strand.
CAGAACAAATGTTTTACCTCTAAATCGCGTTTAATATATGCAGAGTGGTAGCTTACCTCTAAAATGGGGTTCAAAACTGCTCTTCATAAACCAATGGGTCGTGTGACCTAATTCTTCATCCATTTTTTTTTTAAGTCTTTGGCTTCACCCTACTCTGAAGAAGAAACAGAAACAAATCAACCAATCACTACTCGGAAGAAGAAACAGAAACAAATCAAAACAAGTTTCTTGCGGTCCGCATTGACACAACGCGTAGTCAGAACTCTTTTGGAGGTGCGCATCGGGCAGAGGTCTGTGGAGAGGGGTTTACGTCAATGTTGAGGATGTGGATTTGATGGAGAAGTATGAAATAGGCTGGAGTTGGTATTTATGTTACTAGTATTTATTTGAGCAACATTCCGGACTTTTATTAAACTTTTATTAATTGTTCGGAGTGTGAAAGTTTGTTGGGGACCAAACGATGTGAAATGAAGCAGTCTTGAGGTAGAACAGAGGAAATGTTTGCATCAATATCACAATTAATGATAACACAGGGGTAACAGTGATATTCCTGTACAAGCAGTCCTTTTTATACACGTTTTGTACAATTACAAAGTTATAATTGCATTATCTAATCAAAAAAAGGGAGTCCAAGGCACTCTTCTTGTGGAAAAATATAAAAAGCCTTTATTGAAACATGGCTAATTAGTATAAAAACATGGTTTTATACTAATTAGTCATGTTTCAATAAAGGCTTTTTATATTTTTCCACAAGAAGAGTGCCTTGGACTCCCTTTTTTTGATTAGATATTGTTTTTTTCCCCAACACCAAAGAGCACCTTCAAGATTTTTTCTGAACAATTCCCTGAGCACTTCGGATTTTTTCTTCACTTATAATTGCATTAGTTTGTTTGTAGGGACCAGATCCACCTCAATTAAGTGGAATTACATTTTTTTGTCTTGTTCAAACCTTTCGATAATAGTTTATTTTGCTGTAACTCTGTTGCTTTCTGCTCTAATGTTTACACTCCTTACTATCTAATTATAGATCTAGGGTTGTTTTAACATTCCAAGTCTTTCTTTAAGGACTGCTGCTTGCATGAGAATTTGGGGAGCTAATGAATCTTTATCACTGTTACTGAAGATACTGCAAGACAAAATATGTTGGAGGAATCAATGTGTACAAGTACTGGTTATGTTACCATTATGAGCAAAACCCATACTGTTGCATGTTACATGCGTGCCCCACGGTGTGCCCTGTAAGCACATACCAAGAGGACCACTCATGGTGATTACTGTTGGTGTTGATGCTACACCTAGTTACATTTCTAGGGAGGTGTAAGACCACAGCGGCTGATTCAGGATGAATGATGATGCTACAGGCCATGTACAGTTTGAAAATGAAGCACATAATTTATTTTGTATTTTTTCATTGTTAAACACTGAAAAAAGTTAAAATGAGATTTAAGTTTTAACTCATTATTCGCAGGCGAGGCAGGATTTAAAAGAAAACTAAGCAGTTACATCTGCTAGTAAAGACGTTTCACATTGCCTTCTTCTGTGGCTGTTGTGCTTTATTACTTCTGAATGAGGGTCCTAAGTATCAAAATATCAGTAATGTAACACTATACAAGTTCAGTATTTGGTGTGTTAGACTGTATCCAAGTCATATTGAAGAACAGACTCATAAATATTCCACCAGTATTCATTATTATACATTATTTTAATTCCCTTTCTTTTATTTGCGTAATTGTTTTGCTGCCATGCTCTAGCTGACTGTCTTCTTTGAGTATGTTTTGTGATTATGCAGCGCTGGTTTCCACTTGAGCCATTATTAAAGTCCTGTTTTGTTTAAGACGTTTTATCTGTATACTCAGGGTGCTGAGGGAGCAGTGGATTAGAGCAAAGTATGAGAGGAAAGAATTTTCAGAGCCTGGAAACAGCTTGGTATATGAAGAAGGTGAGTCTACGGATGCATACACGCCTGTATGTACAGTAAAAATGTTTTCCTACTAATAAAGACCTTTGCTGGCTTCCAGGAACTAGAGATGGCATGCTGATGAAAAGGGGGCGTGACAACGGCCAGTTCCTGAGCAGGCGATTTGTCCTTTCAGAGATAGAGGGCACCCTGAAATATTTCACCAAATATGACGTAAGCAACTTTTAATGACATCGAGCTCATGCACAGTCAAACATAACACAAGTTCCTTAATTTGAGAATGCTTTAAAGACAAAAGATATTTTGCGGGCAACATTTCTACATTATATCATGTCAGACACAAACACTGTTGACTTTGTAAAACTATAAATGGATGTCCAAGTGAGTATTTTCTTATTCCTTTGCATTTGTATATGCTCAGACAAGCTTAAATGTGCCATCTCTGTCATTGAAGCTGATTCAGTAAGCTGTTGCAACGACCAACACCAATTAGCCCTCAACAGGGTTAAAGAGCTTAGACTGAATAAGAAGAACTGGACAACTGGAAGAGGCTAATATGTGATCAGTAATCAAAACTCTTAGAAAAGCGCGTTGCTGTGTTTGTTTTCTGTTTAAGCCAGTGACTGGGGACCAGCTCAAATGTAGATTCAGTTTCCATGCTTGCCATTCCAATTCAGGTCAGGGCAGATTAAAGCGCAGCATCCACAAATGAGTTTTCTGGGATTCAATTAAAAAATGATAATCAGTGGTGCAGATTAATTTTATTTTCATGGTTGGAAAAAGTGCAAAATGTGGGCTCTCGCCTGTACGCCTTACTCATAAATTGACTTCATTAATAGCAAAGCAGTAGCAACAAAAAAAACACAATTGTTTCATTGAAAATACTGCACCGACAGAATAAAAAAAGGGTTTGTGAATTGGCCCCAGCCAACTGTATCTTCTGTTAGTTTTCTGAGTCATCTCAGTGTGCTTGCCGTGATTTTTTTATATTATTTTTTAGAGAGCCAGTTGTGTGCTGTACATGACAAACATCTCATGCTGTCATAAACCTTCTTAATGTCTAATCTACCTTTAGTTTTAATAAATCTGGACCTGCTGATAGTAAAGATGCGTACTGAGCATTCTCTGCTGATAAAAGTCTCTGTCCGAGACAGGATCAGATATCAGATGCAATTATTTTCCCATGATCACAACCTGTATACTTAAGTAACCACGTTACACAGGAGTAAACATGAAACACAACCTGATGTTTCATAAAGCATGAGAAACCCGTCCCATGCTTCCCTGTAGACACTTTATCCAGAATGACAATAAAACCTCTGATGAGCATGTAAAGAGGCTCACCACCTGGTTTCTGCTCTGATGTTTCCCAGCGTTTCTTTATTAGTGATGTCATCTATTGGTATAAGAATCAGGACCATAGAGAAGCCTGTTTTCACAATCTGAACCTACTCAACCTTCTTAAATTTCTTAGCAAAAAAAAACCACTGTATTACATGAATATATAGCCTCTAAATCTTTTTACCAAACGATCATTATCTTTGTAATTATTTTCTTAACTCAGCTGAAGCCTTTTTGCATGTACAAAGGTTCCCTAAAATATCCTGCTGCAATTCTGCTGGTCTAATGGAACATTAAAGGAGCATGAGGCAGGATTGAGGCAGGATTTATGAAAAAAATTCAAATACGTTTTAAGTTTTCTAGTAATAATGTCAGATGAAGCGTTCCAAACCAAAAAGAATGACCCCTCCAGCGTATCTCTCTGTTGCCTTGAACAGGCTGTGTGCTGCAAAATGTGCTGCAATTGTGGGTCCGAATTTCCCGCGCTGTCCTGCGGATGTGACGTCAAATGACGCTGCATGCGCGTTCTCCCCGTTCTCCCCAGAGTTATTATCGTTCACGAAAACGAACAAAATAACGAAAACTAAAATTTAAAAAACAATTTCGTTAACTGAACTAAATAAAAACGAAAATTAGAAGACAAAAACGATAACTAACTGAAACTATATTGCGTGTTTAGAAAACAAACTAAAACGAACTGAAATTATAGATATAATTTCCTCCGTTTTTGTCCCTGTCAATATAAGCCTCTTGGTATGATCAATTTATTCCTCTCTGGCCGTTTATCTCCAACTGGCAGCTACGGCACCTTAACGCCTCATGGTCCGTGACGTCAAAACTAATAAAAACTAAACTAACTCTAAGAATATTTGAAAATATAAAAACTAATAAAAACTAGCAAAGCCATACTAAAAACGACTTAAAACTAACTGAATTGAAGGAGAAAAAGTCAAAACGAAATAAAACTAAACTAAAATGAAAAATTCAAAACTATTATAACCCTGGTTCTCCCGTGCCGGCTTCGCTGTTGGCTGCAGTACCCCCGACGGCCGTCGTGGCGAAGGGTGGCGCTAGAGAGTCTCATTTCTTAAAAGGAGCCTCATGCTCCTTTAACAAAGAGGCGGAAAAATAAGCAACTATGAAAATGTCAATAACAACATGCTTTTATGCAGCCTGGAAAAACCCACACCTACCATCTTTAAAACCTTTGCAGAAGTAAAGTCCTTTAGTAAAACTATCCACATTCACTGGACCTCTCTGGATGTGATGACAGAGCAACTTTGACATCCTCTAGTTAAGAAAATGGTGACAAAAATCAATAACTGGTGCAAAGGTTTCACAGTATAAATATGTTTACATGAAGTCTTGCTCCACGTGACAATGCCTCACTTTTCCAAAGAAACAGAGAGCTGTGATTGTTGTTCACTACTGGTATAGACAGAGGGCTTTATACAAAAATACTTGAGCAAAAAAGAGAGAAAAAAAATTCCCTTCAAGGATTTGTAACATCAATGCACATCTCTTCAACCCTAAATCAGCAAATGCACATTAATCTTTGATGAACTGATGCAAAACATCCATAAAAGCTAACACAGCTATAGTTTACCATAACATTTTACTTAAATACTTTCTTCGGTCTTTCCTTCAGGCAAAGGAACCCAAAGCAGTGATCAAAGTGGACACTGTCAATGCAACATTCCAGCCAGAGAAGATAGGAAACCCCACCGGTCTGCAAATCACCTACCTCAAAGACTACAGCACCCGCAACATCTTTGTCTATCACGAAAGTGGCAAGGTGTGCATCTCTGAACCAACACAGCAGCCAATACACACTACTCCCATAGCTGAGTGGCAGGTCCTCCGAACACCTCACGTCTTTGGAGAACTAGATGAGCCCAGGCCTTTCTGTTTTTGCAACATACAGCACTCATAGCAGGTTATCAAAGTCCTTTTTTGGAGTCTGGAGTTAGCTGGATAGCAGTGTTTCCTTTTATATTGAAGGCTGTCATCAATCAGCAGCGTGGAGACGTACATGTACTTGGTTATAGCTCTTGATGTGATGCCCCTTTAAAACTGCCTGGCTTATATTGTTGCGTTAGACGCTCCTAACCTTTATCTAATCATCTATATCAATTTTTTTTTTTTTGTTAATGGAATCCATTACCAGATGGCATTCAAGCATCCACATCCATCATCCACATCCATCACTCTCTGTCATTCATAAACACTGTGAAATATGTGGAGCGGTTCAGTGTTGTCAGTGGGTTGAAAATCTATTAGTGGGCGGTTGATATATGAGACTCTGGACTCTACTGGAAAACCACATCACACTCGTGAAATTACTCCTGATTTGGGAAGTCATTAGCCGGCATGGCACTGCAGGACATCAGGGCAGGCAACAAGTACAACGAGCGTTTACTGGAATAGTCCGCTAATCACTAAATTCTGTCTTCATTGACATAAGGTATCCAGCAGACTTTCGAGATAACCTAATTTTACATAGGCTTCAATAATGACATCATTTTTTAAGATTAAAATAGCATGTATTTGGTTTAAGAGAGGAGCCCTGGATGTTACTTGTTGCCTCTGATTGGATGCTTATTTCAAACTCTCCTAAATGTTAAGTTCCTTTCCAGTATTTCTATTTCTTTTTTTAACTGCTCAGTGGTAAATTGCTCTATTTGGACATTTTTTACGCTTTTAAACTAAAGTATGTTTTCAAATGCTCCTCTAAAGGAGGTGAATGCCTCTTAATGGAATTAGGGGAAATAGTAAAGTCTTGAACATACTGTATAAGGGCGCAAAGAAAAGTTCAAATAGTCAGAAGTCCTGACTTTAGAAATTTTTGCACTTTGCAGGATGAAAAGTAGTTATTTTTCAGAGTTTCCGTTTCAGAATTTTCAGAAATTCTGAGTTTGTAATGCTAGAATTTCAGACATTTTCTTTTCTATAAATTTGAACCCTCCGAACACACCACCCTGTGGTTTATTAGAGGCTTCTAATAAAGCAATATTATATTTGCAGTAAGTGAGTAAGTAAATGCAGACAAATCTAATAGAACACTTTTTTACTCTGTGCTTTCACTTCGTTTTCTTCTTCAGGAGATTGTGGATTGGTTTAATTCAATTCGGGCAGTACAGCTTCACTACTTACAGGTGGCCTTTCCTGGGGCAACAGATGCTGAGGTATACACACCAACCCTAGAGACTATGAATACAACACAAAGGTAAATTCTATCCTCATGATTTTGATCTTTTCGTTTGCTTCTTGTTTTCAGCTTGTACCCAAACTTACTCGGAATTTTCTCAAGGAAGGATACATGGAGAAAACGGGTCCTAGGGCAAGTACACCTTCATTTTTCCCATCTATCATTCTTAATCTGTCTCAATGTCCTCACAAAATTTTATGAAACTTGTTTTTCTGGAAGAATTCCTCTCTGCCCGACTTGAGTGTTTTCCTGGTACACCCACAGAAAAATATTTATTGGCTCACATTCGAAAAATAAGGTGGAGTTGCGTGTGTTACCACTGTAAGACAACTAGTTATCAATTAGTTTATTCTTAGAGTTCATTTGAATTTTGCGACACTCTACTCCTTGAAAGTTTACCGGTAAAAACAGTCGGTTTGAGAAACGGAAGTGGGAACTTTTTCCTAAAAACGGGCTGATAATCAGAGGAAATGGCTGATGTCAGTCATTTTTTTGTGAAATCTAATAATGCTGATGAGAAATTCGGACTAGACAGTAATTTACAGTCCTTGAACGTTCTTTTCGAAGTCCAGTATTAAATTAAGACTTAGTAATCCTAAATAGACAAGGTACTTTGAAACAGTGTTGGTCCTGATAATAAAAGCTCCATTATTTTCAAAAAAGGTTCAGATTTCTGGGATCCAGGGGTATTTATTATCAATATGAGCAGGGCTCTCCTGGAAGAACAGAACCAATTAAGAATTGACAGTTAATTTAAAACCCTGTTCACCCACACATCCTTCCCCACACAACCCGATGCTCTGCGACACAACCAGCTCTGCTTTCAGGCAGACGCAGACGCTCGGTTTAATCTCCATCTGTCAGGCCGAGAGATGAAAGAAGTCAATAACTTGCTGGGTTGGGTTGATTCGCTAAATGGGTGTCATAATTCATTTCCTTCACACACGAGAGACACATTTGTGCAAGAATTCAACTGGCAAAAGAATGAGGAAACAGACGATTTTTCAGCATGTGGCACAACGAGAATATCAAACAATTTTATGAGGACAGTTTGGCAATGGAGCAGGTCGTCAATGTCCTTTTCATTCGAAGCTCAGTTCCAAAAGGGGTCAAGCTATTTGTGCATGTTCTTTAAAAGCTTCTAAAATGTGCTGCAGTTCACTTTCCTATACAGGTGCTCTCACAGTGGAGATGTAAACCATGACAACAAGGTTGCAAATTTAAGTTTTATGAAAGTTGTGCAGTAATCTTTACTTAGCCGACAAAGAAGACACCCATATCAGAATAACTGCGAATAAAAATCATACAGTAAAATGAGTGCAGTTATCATTCTTTGAATCCATTTACATGAGTGTTATCGAGGGATCCTGGACACGCCTGTTGAAGCAACAACTACTACTTGACTGTGGACTCATGTCAATTTGATAATGTTTCACAAGTCTACGATGCAATCAGAAAGTTTTGATGTTATGCATTCATTTACGACAGACACTGTTGTATAGAATCTTTGAGTTCAGAGGTGACCTTATCTGGACGAGAGGGTGGAGGACAGTGGTACTTCAAAACTGACCTGGGGCCTCATTTATAAAAGAGTGCGTAGGATTCATACTAAAAGTGTACTTGCGCTCAAAAGCCGGGCGGGCGCACAAAGACAAAATCCGGATTTATAAAACCGTGTGCACGCACATCTGCACGCCATGTTCGCTTTATCAATCACAGTCCAGCTGGAAGGTTGCGCAGGTGAATTTGCCCCATATCCCGCCCTATACACGCCCACATTATACCATAAATGGTCAATGCAAACTAATTGATGACTGTATTTGCTTATAAATGAGCCTGATGAGCATGCGCAGCGGCTTCCTGCAGCCTGTTTCTGCTGTGCGTCAGGATGAATGAGACGTGTCGAGCCGGTGTTCTGCCGAGGTGTCCTACCTCCACATAGACTTCAACATTTATCTATGTGGAAGCGTGATCTGACGGGTTTTTTAGGACACCTAGGCAGAGAAGTATGTCATTTATCCTACGGACAGGACGATTCGCGGAGGTAGGACAACTCGGCAGAACACCGGCTTGGGTGTACATGGATCTATAAGTCTGATATGTGATGACTTTAAAAGTATGACATGAATCTGGCTTCATTTCACCACCTACCGCCTGCGTCGCCAGTTCCCCATATCTTCAAAACTTTTGTGCGGTAGGGTCAAGGTTGGCGTAAAGATACGCACATTTTTCCGTTAGTTGTTTTTTTTTAAATCCCAACCTTTGCGTAGAAGGTGGCGTGCGCATCTTTCAAGCCCTGTTTTGTGCGCACGCAAGCTTTATAAATGAGGCCCCTGACCTCTAAGGTTTATTATCTTCAGAATGATATCCAACCTTTTGCATTTAGAACTTTGTTCTGCAGGGACGGTTGTAACGGCTGACATGTGTACCAGCTGGTGTTGTCCAAAAATGTCATTTTTGTCTTGCTCATCAAACGAACAGACCTTTAAATTCCATTAGCCACCATTCAGAATCATGTGGACTAAGGTGCAAGGCTTCCGCCCATCTGTCTGAACGGGGAACATGACTGATTTTCAGACGTAAAACCAGACAGACCTCACATTAACACGACCACAGTGATGCCTTGTGTCTGCCTGGTTTTTAAAAAAAAAATTTTAATACCTGTTTCTTTGTTTGTCTGTGTAGCAAACGGAAGGGTTCAAGAAACGCTGGTTCACCTTGGACCGCAGACGACTCATGTACTTCAAAGATCCACTGGTATGGCCTCTTTACACACAAAGGAAGTGGTTACATATTTTACACCTTTAGTTGATAGACTATAGATATTATTTAAATGATTACATACACGGTAATTGGGTTAAATTCAGCCGTTTCACAATATGTATCCTTGTGCGTGTCTACGTTCTTGGGAAACGGTCAAGAAGCCTAGATGAGAAGAAGATGATGAGATGAAGACACGTGTGGTAAAGTAAAAAGTAAAAAAAGATTTTCTTTCATTGTCCTCAAAGCCTCTCTGACGGCGCAAAACGTTGTAGGGCCATAGTGAAAGATCCGGTTACTTTTACTGTTGAGTTTATAGTAACCATGGAAACTTAAAACAGACCAATACCCCAGTTTCCCAAAAGTGATGTGCACTCACTGAAATCTAACTCTCAAGTGTCTCATCAGATGCTTTGCATCAATATTTAAACTGAACGTCAAATAAAAGGTAAGTGTTTAAAAGGCAAGGCTGACATGCCAAGGTGTCATATTTCAACATTGTTACTGGTGTGATAGCTGAATGGAGACGAGCTGTAATTAAAGCTGTTAGGTGACCAAAATATGTGATTCACTGAGTTTGACAAGGAAAACTTCATAATGAACGAAAAGGGGAAGTCTTGTGAAGTTGAGTGTTTGACTTGGAGATGAGGAGGAAGCTCTTCAAAGCGGTGTAATTTAATCTTTTAATAATTACTTTTTTTAATGTTACATGCTGTGAATAGTGACTTCTTCTGTTCAGTATATTCAGTCTTACGAAGTGAGGCCAACAGGAAGATTAAGATTGTATTCATACAGACAACCAGGGACGTAACGGGGAATTTTCCAACATGAACATTGTGAACACTCCTTTACATTCCTCCGTGCATTAATGAAGGTTCTGGCATTTTTACACACTTTTTCCTCATTGCTTGTTTAGTATGTTCTGAATCTTAGTTTAGCTAGTTAAAATGCTGATTAAAAGCACAGCAGAGGCAGATAGGAGGTACCAGATTTGCAGATATTTGGTCATCAAGTACAGTTTTTGAGTAGGTAAAGTAATAACGCTGGGTAAACTGATGACGGCTCCTCTTGATGGTAATACTTTTAGCATAGTGAGAAATGCAATTAATGCACAACTTGTCATAAGAGGATATTCATTTTTCAAGTAAAATGCTGCACGACTTATTGTTTTGATTGATTTGAGTTTTTTTATTTCGGTCCATTAGGATACAACATAGTACAACATAAAAAAAAGGTCCAATATTTTTAAGTGGCACCGAAAAGGTATAGGCTGAAGCCAAGGCTTATTATGCCTACCCTTTTATGAACCTCGACTCAGGAGGTTTTATACAAAACAAAACTAATAATTTGGGTTCAAACATTGAAAAAGAATGGATATATTGGACAAGTAACAAGTAAGCAAAGACAAAAAAACAAAGACGAAAACAAAACTAAAAAACATACTATAAATTGCAAGAAGTGATAAATTAAGTGGTTCTTGGCAAGAGACTGTACAGCGCGGAGAGGAGAGGTTAAGAGTAGGATGTGTAAAAAAAGAAAAAAAATAATAATTTTTTAACATACCAAGTGGCTTACAGGGCCCCTGGTATGATGTGGTGCTGCTTCACCAACTCCTCGGCTAAACAGCCGTGGAGAGCGGTCATGCAAACACTTGCTTCGATTTGCTACTATCATGGTATTATTATAATATTATCATATTAATGTTTTATATTTATTTAATATTTTATTTTTGAACTTATTTTTGAATTTGTTTACAGTAGTGCATAGTTTTAGTTCATTTTCCAAATTATTCCATAGCTGGACCCCCTTTATTGATATACAGTTGCTCTTCGTATTGGTCCGTACACCCATTTTCTTAAAAATACATGACCCCCTAAGTAGATATTTTGACTCCCTAACTTCAAACAGCTCCTGCATGCAGGGTGGGAGTATATTATTGTGTGCCATGTACATGATTAAAACTGTATTAATGTCCACTAGGTCCTCCAATTTAAGGGTGTTTGTTTTAATAAAGAGTGGGTTGGTTGGAGCAAGGTAGTCTGCATGGTTTATAATTCGTTTGATGTTTGTTTTGTAGGTGTTCCCCCATAATTCCACACAATAGATTAAGTATGGAAGTATGAGGGAGCAGTACAGTATGTAGAGTGTATTGCTGTTCAGTATGTGTTTCATTTTGTATAATATAGCAATTGATTTAGAGATTTTTGTTTTTGTGTTATTGATGTGTAGTTTCCAGCTCAGTCTATGGTAATTCCCAGAAATGTATATTCGTTTACTCATTCAATCTCTACATCATTTATTGATAATTTGGGATGTGTATTTCAAAGAATTAACAAATGCTTTTTACATAGAATAATATTTAAGCGTTACCTTTAAACATAAGGTGTGACACGTGTAATTTAGAGTTGAAAGTATCTCTAAAACAAATAAAACTTCAGTGAAGCGATTCAGCATGTATCTTAAGGTCATTTTCTGATTTTTGTTTTCCATCTTACTGAAAAGGAGAAAAATAACTGTCCAACAATAGTTCTGTGATTTATCTTCTGTCATCCTTGTAATGCCATTACTTCTTTTTTTCCATATAATTAAAAGCTTTATATCTTAGGCACTGTCATTAGACAACTATGTCAGTACCAAGGCGAGATTAAATGAAAAGCCTAATAAATAACTTACAAAATATTACAGTATTATAAATATATAACTCATTCATTCTGTAACGCCAAGAAGAAACATCATGAACCCTGAAAGATAAGATTAACAGTCTGTTCTTCACAGCTCATCAGTCATTCTGTTGTTTTTGTTTTCAGGATGCCTTTGCCAAGGGGGAAGCCTTCTTGGGGAACAAGGAGAATGGCTACAGTGTCTCTCCCGGCTTGCCAGCTGGCGCCCACTGCAACGGTGCTTGGCATTACGGTATCACAATAGGAACACCTGACCGCTACTTCCTGTTCACCTGCGAGACAGAGAGTGACCAGGAGGAATGGCTGAAACACTTTACTGATGTCATAAGTGCTCAGATGTCCCCTCAAGAGTACACAAGTAAGTAGTCGGAAGGTTTTTTTCCCTTTCTTTGAAAAAAAAAAAGAAAAGTAACTTTAGCACTCCCAGACCAGTCGTCTCTCTGTGTAAATCTGCGTATTGCTTTTCAGCATTAATCCCACACAGCAGCAATCTCAAGCAGATTGTAAATGCTCAGACTCCATTAACGAAATGCTTTTACATCACTTTTAATGGAATGCATTTCCCCCGTCTCTTCATTTACTGGTTTAGATCAATGTGTGTGCCACATCCAAGAATATTTCCCTTTGTGTAATGTCCCTGCCCCTTTTAGGTGGAAAAATCCTATCAATTATAGTACAGGTCAGTACAACTTTGTCTTAAATAAGACTAAAGAGTTTCTCTGTAGCTATTTCTGAATCATAGGCCCCATCAGTCATGATATTGTTGCCAAGCAATGATCCCCAGTGTTAGACGTCAGTGTGGAGGAGTCCTTTCATTCTGCCACATTCATACCCACCAAGTGGCCACAGCTGTCACATCTCAATATCTATAATTGTCTCCCTGAATATCCAGTTAATGTGTGTCAGACACTGCCATTTCAATGAAAAATTCCATTAGGCTTTTATAACTTTTAACCTCAATTGGATTTGCTTTCTTTAACCATGTGAAAGCAGTTCGGGCTCTGTGACCCTGAATTATTTATTTTTTTTTTTTTTCTTTTGGTTTCTTTTTTTTTTTAATGAATGGACTGTGACAAGGGTTGTGTCTTTGTTCATCTGAGGCTGTATTTGTCTCTTACTAAAACCTACAATGATCAGACAATTTTCCTTTTATTGAAAAAACAAAACATAGGATTACTGACAGACTTTTACTGATAGACTCGGCTGTCAGGTACTGAGTTTCACACCTCACTATAGTGTTGAGCATTGGTTTTGATGGCGTGGGACTATTGGAGTAATTAAAATACAGGACTTGTTAGCATTTGAATTGTTACTTGTTCAAACATTATTTGTTTATATGGGTTGAAAAAAAAAGAGAAAGAAAATGATTGTATCTGTTTTCATCTGTGTCTTAGTGGAGGCCTTGTTCAAGCACAGACACTAAGGAACCAGAAGCCTGTGGGACCTTTTCCTCACCTCTCCACCCATCTTTTATCTGACATGTGATTCACGTCGTCACCGTCTCTGATGCTAAATCAGCTCATCACTGCAGCGTCCCACTGGAAGTTGCTTTACCACAAAGACGCGTCACAAAAACCAGAGGATCATAGTATTTGTATGTTAAAAGGAACAGTAAAACTCAAACGTCACTGTCATATTTTTATATTTGATATTGTTTTGTAATACTGTACGTTTTTAAACAATAGTTCAATAAGATGACTTGGAACCCAAGATCAAAGCTCTTTTCCATCTTGTTAGCTATATTTCATGAATTTAGTCACAGAGGTTACGAGTCATGTTGGATGGTAACATGCTACCTCCTGCCAGGGAACGCTATGAGTAATAAAAAAAATCTAACCATTCCTGGATCATTAATACATGTAAACTAAATGCTGTACAGCAACATTTATACTTTTTGTTAAGGTAACATCCACATTTTTTTTACTTTTTTTGTTATTTTGATGTCAGTAAGTATCATGGTCACAGTCAGTCAGTACGGTTACTGTACATGCACATCTAAATCGAGCTATTGGTAATAATCGAGCTAAGGATTTAACTCGAGTATCAGGGAAATCCGAGTATTCGCAAGAACAGAATTGAATTATTGACTGAGGTGCGTTCGCCTCCGCGACACTAGCTGGAGCTACACGCCCTTTCGCGTTGGCATTCCCCTGGTTAGATTGGAAGCAGACGTAGAAGGAGGACAACAACGCGTGAAGATATGGATGCCTGATCATGTTGCACGTAAGATGTACGCAAAGTCTTCTTCTTCTTCTGTGTTGTTGTCATGCCGTGACTGTTACTCCCACTTCCACAGTCTTGTCACTTCCAGAAGGGAGAGTCCCAGGGCAGTCTCTAGCTCTGCTAACCGTGGTTCGTGTATACATGCTGGAATAGCTCGATTAAGAACCGCATTATCTGGCTCTAATAGCTCGATCTCAAGAACTCCAGTTTGGTTCGTCTACAGCCTGACTAAGGTGTATACATGGCATTTAAAACTTCGATACCAGGCAGATTAAGGCAATAATTCCACTTTCTTAGTGCATGTAAATGTACTAAGTGTCAAAGTATTATCTGATCAGGTGTCATATAGTGATCGGTTACTACTGATAAAGTTCCAATAGTTACGTTCAAGTTTAAGGAAGACGTTTTGAAATGAGCTAGTAGGAGAAGCACAAGTTCAAATAAAGCTATTGAGAAGAGACTTTAACAAACCTGCTTTGAAGCAGGTGTTGTGCAGGATGGTTTATGGTACCGAGAGAGAAGCATATACAGTAGTTTTAGCTTGTTCAGCTATGTTGAAATGAAATGTCTGACAAAGTCTCAAAAAAACCATTGGACAGAATCAATGATAGACTGATGTTTCAGGAAAACCAATATTATTCATATATAAAAATGTACATAACATTTTTACTGCAGTCTTGTTACTTGCTTAAGTGTAAAGTAAAAAAATTACTTATTTTCTAAGCAAAGAAATATTTTACAACCTTGGTGAACATTGTGAGCAAGAAGGAGATGTTCTTGTTCGTTTGTTTGTCTGTTTTTAGGAACTACAAACTTTCTATACAATTTAAAGGATTCTCTTTTTTTTGTTTTTAAAGTCAAACATGTACTCAAAATAACACAAAGCAGTTTCTAAAATACGTTGAAACAGAAAAGCTGGAGACACTCCAAGCCATCGTGAGGTGTTACAGCACCTCCATCTGGCAAGTCTTCTGAAACCTGCAGTATCAACACTAATTTATTTTTATGCTTCAGGTTTTTTTTTAACTATAACAAACTGCTGACATATTTTCATTGTACTTTTTGCTTTTTCTTCACCATCTTCTACTTGATGAGTGAGGACAGTTTATGTTCATGTTTTATTTCACATGAAAGTTATTTCTCTGCTTGACCATGGCTCACTGGCCTAGACATAGATACATGAAGCATGAAATTATTGATAACTATTAATAAAGATATTTCTTCCCCGTGTAATCAAGGGTTCTTTGTACTGTGGATGCATTTATTAACATGTAGTCATTTTTAAAAACTGACAAAAACACTTGAGGTGAGTTCTTTTGTTGTTTTGTTTATAGCAAATGCTAAGAAAGAGAGGTCACAATGAGGATTATACTACTGTTATCTCTGAACTACTTGTTAGCAATAACCCAACACAACCAAAGCGCTAATGTTTTTGGGTACCGTACATGTTTGTGCAGTTGCGGTGAGTTGCTTCTGCCAGCAATTTCTTGGTGTCTAAAACTACACCTTGGTGCTCAAAGGCAGCAGATTGAGGCCCGAGAGGAATAACCCGTAAATCTATAGGCCCACGCCAGTTTATCACCCTGGTGAGAAAGAGGGAGGACAGATGTGAGAGGGGAGGAGAGGACTGTAACTACAAAAACCTGAAAGACAGCAGTGCTTCATCATAACTGAATTCAAAAAGAAACCGAAGGTTCTTCTGCCACCAAGAGAATCTGCAGATGCAACGACAGGGAATCATCTGGGATGATTGGGACAAAATGGACCTGTAATTCTTCTCTTTAAGTGCTCGCACTCGGACAGAAACCTACAGGAACAGAGACCAGTTACACATTGACTGGATGCATTAAATTCCTCATCCAATTGTATTTTTTACTGTCGGTACAAAAAGTTTCTGAAAAGAAAAGATGTAGCAAGAAGAGGATTCCCCCCCCACACACTTTTTTTTTTAGCTCTGGACACTCATCCAGAAATGTCATCACCTGAAGTCCTCTTAAACACATCTCAGCACTGCAGGAGGTTGCTGTTGTGGACTTTCAAGGATTCGGCATGTTCATTTGGAAGGAAGCCTGCATCACCCGTTCTGCCAAATAATTAATTGCGATTCTTTTTCAGATCAGAGACCACCAGAGGGATGTTTCATGTGTGAGATGTCTCGCTGAGTTGAACTTTCTATTTTTTAAGTTTGGGATAACTGTAGAAAACTTTTTATTTGGGAGTGCACACTGCAGTGATGCAAGTTCTTTTTTTAACATATATCTAAATGACAGTAGTAGTATATTTGCCCTGTGAACATTTTTTATACTGACCATTTAAATCTTACGAACTGTGACGAAATGATTGCTCTCCATTTGGATTGTTCAGGAGATATCCTCAAATACGTTATTTGGACTGTCTTTACGTTCCATTCCAGTTCCATTTGCACGGTGACTTTTTTTGATACAGGCTTGAAACCTTTTCTGTTTTCGACAGCTTATTGTCAAAAAGTGTAAATTGTGTAAACGTATGTTCCCTGCTCCGTAAACCTGCAATGAACTGCACCCCTAATGCCACAGTCATTCCCCAACTGGGACTTGATGGACCTTCCCATGGCGGTGCTGGAGGTACCGGAGGCCTGTGGGTGACTTCTCTACTTGGTGCCACTTTGATTGTCATGTGTGTCGTGGGAGTGGCGGGCAACACATACACACTCATCATTACGCGCTCAGCTGCTTTGTGCCGGACCGGTTCTATGTATGTTTACATCGTTAATTTGGCCCTGGCTGACCTGCTCTACCTCTTCACCATCCCCTTTGTCGTCTGCACCTACTTTGCCCATAACTGGCTGTTTGGCGAGGCTGGCTGCCGGATCCTACTGAGTCTCGACCTTCTCACCATGCACGCCAGCGTCTTCATTTTGGTTGCCATGAGCATGGAGCGTTACCGCGCTGTTGTCAAGCCCTTCAGCGCGCACAGGTCTTCGTCCCGCAACAGACGCCTTGTGGCAGGGGTTATTTGGGGGTTAGCTTTCATGCTGACGCTCCCCATGATGGTAATGATACGGCTCAGAGAGGGAAAGCCCACTGCGGCTGGATTGGTCAAGAGAATGTGTTTCCCCACCTGGACGCCCGAGGCTTTCAGGGCGTACATCACAGTGCTGTTTCTCACAAGTGTTTTAGTCCCTGGACTGGTAATCGTCGGACTGTACGCCAGGCTGGCCAGGCGCTACTGGACAGTGCAAACCAGTTTAGGAGGAAGCAGCCGCTCCACTCGGAGGAGAAGACTCAAACAAAAAGTCGTATCAATGATTTTAAGCATTGTAGTCGCTTATTGGGCTTGTTTCTTACCTTTTTGGGGATGGCAACTGGCCAAGCTTTTCTCTCCAGACTCTCTCAAGTCTTTGTCTCCAGCTGCTCATAATTATGTCAATTTCTTTGTCACATGCCTGACCTACGGAAACAGCTGCATTAACCCGTTTCTTTATACTCTTTTGACTCGAAACTATAAAGATTATTTAGCCCAGAAAGGTCAGTCTGTGGGATCGAGCAGGACTGATCCTGCCTCAGCTGTGACAACCCCTCTCCAGGACTTTTAGTTAGTGAGCATAAATTCACCAGTCTGAGAAAATACTTTTTGACTGTATGAAAACAATTTTAGGTTTTTTCGAAATTAAACTCTCACCTGAGATATATAGGATACATGAACCTTCATTCAATAACTTGTTTAATTTCTTTATTCAGTAATTGTGTTTTATTATTTGGAAATAATAGAACCAGGTGAACTGGATTGATTGGATTTAGTTTGCGTTTCATGTGGTTTGTGTGTTTCAAAGTGTTTTGGGATTTTTACTGTTGCCATATCTTGCTTTGTAATTAACTTTATAAATGGTGGATTTGACTAAAAATCACAGCAAATACATTGTCAGAGTTTGGAAGAACATTTGTTTTAGCGCTATAGCTTCTTACACATAATGCACATGTACAGGATGAATAAATAAGCAGGTACTGATCATTTTCATGAGCAAGGAGCAGGTAATAATGCAGGGCATACAGAAGCTCAAGAAGGAGTAATGGGTGCAGTGGGAGCAAAGGTTCTTGTGATCAAATGAGGAAAACAGCTAAATATTCTTTGATATCTTCAAAAAACTAACATGAGCATTGATTTTGCCTGAAGGTATAAGACAATGCAGAAATCATCAGTGAAAAGAATTTAGCCTGAAGCTTTAAGGCTGGTCCACAGGAGCATAACAGTACAAGAAACAAAATTAAAAGTCTTGTTATACATACAAAGTTTTTATGATCGGTTGAGAAAAGATTGTGAAAAAATCTCATGACCATTGTGCCAAATTGCCAGTAACATCGTCACTGACATTTTCTTTAAATGACAAACAGCTGCACATCAAGAGAGTTTTTAACACCCAAAGTCCCAAAATCAGAGGAACTCAAGTGCATTAGTTGTCTAATGATGTGAAAAACCAAAGGTAAACATTTTAAGTTAATTGAACTTGGAAATCACAAACATGCATTTGTGATACAGAACAGAGTAGCCGCTGCTACTAAATCCTGCATTGTGTGTTAGCTTTGTTGTAATTTACATAGCATGGTGAAAGTCTTCATTGTAAAACAACTGAAAAACACTCCTTGTTTCCCAATTGCATGATGCGAAACAAGAGTAGGAGGAAATAAAACTTGTTTGGTTTACATTTTCTGGCTTTCATGATGTCATTCATATATTTTTATTAACATTTCACTTCAAACTTTAATTTCTTTTCTAAAGGAAATTGTCACTTTGATTTCAAGATGTTCTGAAGATGTTTTTGGGAATGTAATACGTAATTTGAGCCTTAAGTGAAACAGAAATAACTACAAAGAAGGGGGGGGGGGCTTTGTGGTAAATAAAGTCAAAAGTAAATGATTGACAACATTTTTCTCCATTTTCCACCCAACTTACATACATCACACACACACACACACACACACACACACACACACACACACACACACACACACACACCTAAAGGATATTTCCTCTCCTCCCAGGGAATGTGGTTGCATCATGCGACATTCCTCAGCCTCGGTACATGGCTCCTTAGAGTCTTCCTGCAAATTGTGTCTCAGTGCTTCATCTCACTCCTTATGCGTTACCTTTTTTCACCCTTCAGTGTGTTGGCTCTCCGAACTGCCCACACTGAGGGTGCGCTCACACTAGTCAAGCTGTACCGTCTGGTACCGAGGCACGATCGACCCTCCTGTCCTGATTCCCCCACTGGTCCACACTCACATTAGTCCAGTCTCAATCATGCTCGACCTGTATTACAACTTTTACATGTGTCACCATTGCTCTAGTTAGAAATGCTATTATCTCCAACGTAGTTGCAAAGTTCCAGATTTTAGGAAGTATTTGCACTTTTTTTTGTAGCTAGCTCTTCAAAATTTGAAAAACCTTTGAAAAACAAAACTTCTTTTAGGTGTTTGACTATGTGATGAAACTGCGTAGACTTTGAGTTTTGACTTTTGAAAACATAGTTTCTCTTCCATGGCAGCACCGAGTTGGCAGTAGCAACATTAGGATGGTTAGCATTAGGATCAAGCTCTTCAGTTGTAAACAACTGTACTTCCTGGTGCTGAAGACCAGGGGGCGTGAAACATGTTTTATACAGATTGATAGAGAGGGTAAGTGAAGTCATAGGTGAGCGCTTCTTTACTCAAAGCGCCTAAAGTCTCAGAAAGAAGAAAACTTTTGCATCGAAACATCATGCATACGTTATATGTACACTTTTCTACACATACATGTGCAACTGTACCACACCTAAGCACACGCCATCCGACTGTGCTTGAACATGGACTGCACCACTCACACTAAGCAAATAAACCTTTCAACTGTGGTTGGGCACAGTGCAGCTTGTCTAGTGTGAGATCAACCGAAGTTTCTACCCCATTAACTTTGAATCTATCTAAACATCCAATTTCTCTATTTCTTTCTGTGTTTTTATCTATTACATTTTTTGTGGTCAATGTCTGTATTTAACCTTTAGCAGGACCACAGCTTTTTGTATTTAGGCACAAGAAGAAAGAAACAACTCTGCCTGTTTTTAAATCATTACCTGTGGTCATCACGCATACAAGTGTTGATAAAAAATATATATATCATAGGTTGAAAACACATGATCTTCCTAGAACATCTGCACTGAAGGTGCAATAAATAATATGCAGGAATACTTTTTGAAGTTAAATACAGCTATGGGTCGTATGAACCGATTCTGATATACCGGTAGGTATAGTTTGTTTTACATTTTTAAAACCTGCTGTCTGTCATACATGAGTTTGATGCAGAGATAAGAACATATTACCTACATCAGTTTCCTTGGGACACATTCAGTCACGACATTGCTGAGACCACTCTTTTTTCAGTTTTTATTAAGACATGCACAGCTGATGTGACATAAGAGATGTGCTGTGGCTCCATCTTCAGGCCGCATCGTCTCATTACAACATCAGCACACTGTTAGTTGATATACACAGCGTTGTTTTGCAGTGTTACAAAATGTGGACAATCAGACCAGGGCTCAATAATATAAAAACAAACTATTACATGCAAACAGGGGAGGAGCTTCAGCTCGAGCCTCTACTTGATCTTGATTCCCACAATCCTCGCCTCACCGCTGACATCAAAGTACTTGTACTTGGTATCTCCCAGGCGGTTGGGGAAGTTCATCATGCTGCCATCGGGAAGTTTGATAAAGAACTGCTCCCAGTTGAAGTTGATGTAAAACTGAAGAAGATAAGAAACAGATAGAGGGGAGAGGGGAACCAGAGTTTATCACTGGGTTACTTTTTTTTTAACACTGTACAGCAAAATCCTTTTTTTAAGTACATGTAAAAGCAAACAAAAGTACAATGCAGGTCTTTGAACAAGGGATAATCTTCCATGGACTTTAGGTTGGGACTCTGTTGCCTTTGTAATTAGGTCTTTTATCTCTATCTTGACGTTCAGGGAAAGGTGGGAAACTACTTTCTACAATTGTTAAGGTTTTCTGGATCTCTTCATCACTCTCTTTTTCTATCGTGAAGGTGTTTTGTCTCATATCTGAGAGAAGTAAGCGGTATCTTGGATCAGTGGTTTAAAAAAAAAATCTATTAATTTCTATTAAAAATCTCAGAATTATCATAATGGGAAAGACTGACATCCTATTGCTTTGATTACGTTTATTATGACTGTGCTTATGTGAGCTTTTGTTTGCTTTGCTGCCATGGAGATTGTGTACACTTAATTCTGATCCTCCTCTCTTTTCATTCAGAAGTAATCTCGTATCTAAATGTGTGCAGATGAATAAAAACAAATGCAGACCAGGTCTTTCATATGGATAATACTTGACATGTACCGTCCTACAATACCAACACACCTTGCATTCCTCTCCACGCTGGAAGGGGAAATTTGAGCAACGCTCCTCATTCCCCCAGGATCCCCCAGACGAAGAGTTGCAGACAATGACGTCGCTTTCTCCACAATGGTCAAAGCGGGGGTTGAAGTGCAGGGCAAGGTTCTCAGAATCATGGCCGATGTTTATCGCAAATCTGCATCAGAGAAATTAACTGCATTCAAAGGGGTGCCAAAAAAGGAGAGGCAGAAACATGAGCCTCTCTCACTGTTATCTAATTTCTCGAAATTAAAAATAATTCAATCCAGATCTTGAAGTTGAGGAAACTGTCATTTCAAGGAGGACTTACGAATTGGAGTCATCATCGGGTTTGATACGGATTTTGAACTCATGCCCCTCCTTAAATGTCATGTTCACGACTTTCTATAGAGAAATAAAGATGTAAGCAGTATAATGACACTGGATGAAGCAGTACATGGTTGCAGTTGTGTGACCTGTTTGTGCCTTTAGAACAGATGAGAAAAGACTTGATTACGACTCCAATATAAAAAAAGATTCTTTACTTTCAGAGAAATGCATTTTAGTGCCCTTTAGTGCAATATTACATATTTTTTACTTTTTAACTCAGATGATATTAAAGCTCATAAGACATAATTGTGGGCCATATGTGTACTCCAAGAGTAACGAGAGGAGTGATAATATGTGCTGTTCTTATCTTAGCCGTTGATGATCAACCCGGATCAAACAATGTTCCCATAGTTGCAAAAGGACTGTAGCAGGAAGGAGTTTTGTTTGCTCATCGACATATGGTTATCACACGGATGCAGTAAAAACATAAAAAATACACCCACACAGGGACTTTCTTCATTAGTGAAGACGAGGAATTTGAAGTTCTGCAAGCCTGTTGTAAAGCAATAAATCCCACTCATAGCTGTTCTTTCTATCTATCTTTGTGCTGGACACATAGGCAGCTAAACATGAACTTTAACATCTTGGCCTCAACATATGTACCACACCCACGGTTAACTAAGTCTTTAATGCCCCCCCCAGGTAGTTTATCATTGACTTTACAAGACAAGGAGCTGAAGGATATTTGAGGTAAATTATAGTTTATCTAGACCTGAGGGGATCAGAGTTCTTCAGATGACTTGGGAGTTGTACAGACAGCCTCTGGGTATGAGCTGGCCTATGGTTCTGGGTCACTGCCTAAATGATTCCCTATTACACTATGCTGTGAGATTTAAAGAAACACTGGAAATTGTAATGTTTGTTGAAAAAGTTAACAAATAAATATTTCATTTGCTATCAAGATGGCTTATGTAATGCTTTCTCTGACTTGTTTTATTGTCTATAAAAAAACAAGTCTACCTTTCAATGCAATTTACCAGATCACATGCAAGCTAGATGAGAACATTAAGCGTCTGACTCAACTCCAATAATGTTGACCATTAACTAAATGCTCTGATATGTGCTGAAAGTCACAAATGCATAAAAAACAACCATGTAAAAATGTATTCATGTAGCTCTTCCCACTATTTATTTTCTTTAATTGATTTATTTTTCATAGACTTAAAATGTTGAGTAAAACTTTTACTCAATGTGCTAGGATTAGTGTTAAATATTGCTCAAAGACTTTCCCAATAACCTCAACGACATAACATCTCTAATCTTGATGTCCTGAAACCTGAGCACTTGAAATTCATGAACATACATTTTTTAACATTTTATCCACAATCACAAAGATAAATTCCTAAAAGCAAAACCAAATCAGTATAGATATAGATATATAGATATAATTTGGATATGTATAGCTTTTATAGTGAATGGATATCAGTGAAGAAGATATAAATATAGATTAAAATAGTTCAGGATTAAATATTATCTTAAATTAGACAAATACATTGAATTATTCAGATGGAAAATGAAGAAATGTTCCATGAATTAAGTTTTTCCCACCACTTACCATCTTGGCGGTTTTCAGTGGGTTGAGCTTGAGTGAGGAAGGTCTACACAGGTGAGCTCTATATATAACATGGGGGGTGTTGGGATGAGGAAAGCAACCAATGAGGAAAAAGTAAGAATGAGTGATGTTTGCTGTTTGCCCCGAAGTGATGCCACGTCATTACTTTTGTGATCACTATATATACACACATATATATATATATATATATATATATACAGTATATATATATATATATACAGTGTATATATATATATATATATACAGTATATATATATATATATACAGTGTATATATATATATATATATAGTATATATATATATATTTATATATATATATATATTTATATATATATAAATATATAAAACATATGAGAGAGAGAGAGAAAAAGTGACATAGTGATTGTTTCTCGATATGCATATTTATTCTTATAAACTAAATCATCTCAACTATAGAATATTGATTTATCTCATTCTACTAAAAATACTATTACATGGAATCATACTTTTTTCTTATTTTCTTTTATAGAATAATGATACATACGTTCAAGAGTAAATGTACTGTACTGTAATGTAGGCTAGTGCTTTTTTGGGAGGGGGGGTGCTTTGGTTACACTCAATTGTAATTCGAGAACTTCAACTTTTTAACTATCATTTTCACTTTTTTTCAGAAACACTTTACAGTAAACACAATTTAAAGTATTTTACTATCTAGATTTTCGTGCAAAACTAATTTTCCATTATTACCTATCACATTCTTATCACTCATCCTTTTGTACTCATCCATGTGTGGCTTACGTGTCATGGATTTCATATGAGCTATTTAAAAATAACTCATTTCAGGGTTTCACCCAGCCAAAGTAGTGGGCGCGGCTTTGGGTCTGTGCTGCCTTCAAGGTTCCTCGGATGCATCTCACCCCCGTCTGTTCAGTGCAAAAACCACATTAAGTTGTGTTTCATTTTAAGAATATATATAGCAAGCTGCTATAGAGAGAAATATTAATGACATTTATGAGTCTATTTTAAGAACGTTTATTCGAATTACAAAGCTGGACATGCAAAATTTGTTGGACTTTTATTTCTGATGTAGACCAATAACATCTAGTTTCCTATAAGCACAAATGCAACACGGTCTCTTTGTTGATGTGTTGTCCGGTGTAACCAATCACGTTAGGTCCTGCTCGTGGTGGGCGTGGCCTCAAGTCTGAGCCTATAAATACAGGCCAGCCAGAAACAACTCAGTTATCCTGTCAGCTAACAAACTACTTCTGGTACACTTTCATTTTCTAACATAATTTGGTTATTAAATTGTGGTTTGCTACCCATATAGTTGCACAAAAATCTTAAAAAATTAGATGGCATGTTACGACCGTGTGGAAAAATAAAATGTCCTTTTATTTCCACTGTTTCATATAACAACTGCAGGTTTGACGTGAGCCTAGCCTGAGCTAACTGGATGTGATTAGACCTGACTTTTTATACTTTGGCTAAAGACCCAATGCTTATCCAGTGGAGGAAAGCAATGGCGATTTGTTAGGTTGTTTAACTTTACTTATTTTGCACTTATTGTCCATGTAGAGATGGCGTCGTTAGCGGCAGATCCCACACAGTGCTCGTTAGCAGCAGCAGCAGCAGCAGCAGAGTGTGTAGTCCCGGCGTGTATGTTCGCCCCGGACCGGGGAGATGCCGGAGATCCCACCGGGGGAGAGGTCTTTGAACGCAGCGCAGCTGCGAACGGAGAGACCGAGGATCATCTCGACCTGAGCAACAAAGTGGGCCCCATTTCACATTTCTTTACAACTGTTAAAAGTTTGTGGCTGATCTGCACTTAAGCCTTTATTTTGTTTTTATTTGGTAAAGAAATTTATGGGTTGGAGTGTTACAAAATCCCTCTTGCACAGAACTTGCAAAATGGATTTTGTGCTGGCTTTGCAAAAACATAACCCCTGTATACAGGACTGTCTCAGAAAATTTGAATATTGTGATAAAGTTCTTTATTTTCTGTAACGTAATTTAAAAAAAAACAAAAATGTCATACATTCTGGATTCATTACAAATCAACTGAAATATTGCAAGCCTTGTATTATTTTAATATTGCTGATTATGGTTTACAGTTTAAGATTAAGATTCCCAGAATATTCTAATTTTTTGAGATAGGATATTTGAGTTTTCTTAAGCTGTAAGCCATGATCAGCAATATTAAAATAATAAAAGGCTTGCAATATTTCAGTTGATTTGTAATGAATCCAGAATGTATGACATTTATGCATTACAGAAAATAAAGGACTTTATCACAATATTCTAATTGAGACAGTCCTGTATGCTCTACTATCCAGTAACAGGCATTAAGTATATTAACTTTTAGTCCGTGGGCCAGAGACCAACATTTCACTCGTCAGCACCACTCAAGGTGACAAAACTTGCTTATGATTTTTGAAAATATCTGTCTCTAGATGATATTTTGATATGATAACCCTTCCTGAGTGGCAGTTGTATCATAGTTTGAGTGACATTATGTGATGATTCTGTACATGGTTAACCTTCTTAACACCATCTTAAGTACACACAGAACTTGATAGCCCAACTATAATCAGATCTTGACATATTCCCATTAATAACGACGTTAATTTTGTTTACAATATTATGTTTATAATGTTGTTTCTAAAACTAAGCTGGTTCCTTATCTCATTGTGGTGTCCTTTATGTCCTGTATTTGCATGGATAAATGGGGTATATTATACATTTCCTGAATCTTTATGGTCCTGTGAGTATTCCCGTTTTTGTATTTTGTCTCTGTTGTTCCTAGATGACACACGGCTAAAAGATAGTATATCATTTAGGCGAAAATTGTGTAAAAATGTGTGTTTATAGTTTAAAGAGCTGCAATGACCTCTATGTTGGTCAGAAAGATTCACATCTTAGCTTGAATGAATGCTTAAAAGGTCCCCTTTAAAAGGACAATATTGTGAAACATTGACAAATATCCTGTACATGAATCTAAACCAGGATATGTTTATGAGCTGATAACTATGATACAGCTGCCACTTAGGAAGGGTTATCATACCAAAATATCATCTACAGATGTAGATATGTTTAAAAATTAGAAGCAAGTTTTGTCACCTTGAGTGGTACCCAGTAACAGGTATTACCGGTAAGTATATTAACTTCGGAGTCTTTAGCTCTTGTCGTTTATCTAGTTTAAGGAGCTGCCTTAGGCATCAGAATGGAATAGTACATTTAAAAAAAAAATGCTTTAGCTCTTAAGTGATACAGCTGTTAAAGCAGTGTATTCATAAACACATTTAGAAGTTATTTGACTTTGTTTCAAATGTTAGGGATTTCTCTTACGTCCTTTTCCCTGTCTGTCATCTTTCAGCTCAGTCTTGTGAGTCCAACAGGGGACCAGTATGATTCATTATTCAAAAATCTGAGGGAGCGAATAAATGAAGGCTGTGGAGAGACAATCTATGTGGTTGGCATGGGTTCAGGTAAGAGTCAGTAACTCCAGAGGAACTTAGAGGTGATGTTTTTGCTTCAGTACATGTATGAAAAAGAATAGCATATGGTTAAGGAGACTGTTAGTTTCGTTCACACCGTGAAAGAGCGGTACTCTTATGTGCCATGAGTAGGTCACAGAAGATTAATCAGGAAAAAGTACGATCCTTGAGAGCAACTTTGTCCCGTTCTGTCACCTGAACTTAGAGGTTGCCATATATCTTCTGTATATTAACCATTTATACCAGAAAAAATGCAAGCTAAATCAAGAAAATTCCTACAGTGAGAATGAGAATTTTGATAGAAACACTGTGCTGTTCAAAACATTTGAGAGCAGTAAAATAAACATTTGATTTTTTTTTTTTTGTAATTCCCAAAAATATTCCATTAAGATTAAAAATGACGGCTTAAATATTCAAAATAAATTAGCAAAAAACTGTAACAATATCAACCACTCAATAAAATAATTATTCTTTATAGACCAAAATATAAGGTAAATATTTTATTACTTTTTCCTTAGAAATCAAACAGAGGAAAATATAATACTGCCTGTTGATGTGCAGTCCAAAGTAAATAAAAAACAAAAAAACTTTCATACACACTGCAAAGTGAACCTGCATACTTCACTACTAATACGTAATGACTTTTAATTAAATGTAGCATGCTGGATGTGAGCAACTGCACAATCTGCAGTATGCAAGAAATAACTGGATGGTATGCTGGTTCCAGGAGAATATTTCGGTTTGAAACTGACCAGTCAACCTCTCATACCTTATCCCACAATGCAATGACTTACTACAGCAGAATTAAAGTACCAGAAATGTTTGAGTCAAGTTAGAAATCTGTTGTTAGGAGCAAACATATTCTCTTGATGACAGTGAAAACTTTAAATATTAAAGAAAACACATTTCATTCATTAAATTTAGATCTGAAATGCAAATGATACATTTGAATACTTATTGAGGCAAATTAATGCTCACATTGTTTCATATCCATTCAAGCAGCAAGGGAAAAATGTGTTCCGTGGCATTTCAGGAAAAGCTAAACCATCATTGTGTGGTAACAGAGTTGCAACTTCTGCCAGCTGCGCCTCCCAGGCAGCTAATCTCATTTGTATGTTGTTTGGTTTTCATTCTGTAACACTTTGCTTCACACACAAACACTGGGGCCTTTGTTCCCAACCAGACTGATGGTTTTCTTTTTGCCTGTTACAGCAACATGTCTGACCCATGTGGCATGTTAGGGGGGTCAGAGTGCATGTTTGAAAGGGTGTCATTCATCATTAGTCAGCAGTGGGGCTACCACTTGTTCAGTTATACATATGTCACTATTCATGAGAGTCTGTCTGCCTGGATTAATGGCTGACCTGACTGAATGTATCCATTTTCAGTCGAGTACAACTAAACTCTGACCAGATAATATTAGAGGCTTTTTTATTTAGCTACTTTAAAATATAAAGCTACTTTAATAATAAAGCACCTCACAGTGAGTGCGGGCTAAAAAGATAGTGTGCTTTGTTTCAGTCAGGCGTCAGAACCATCTAATAACTAGTTGGATTTTTCCAAAGCCGTAGTCACGACAGAGCCACGTCATTACAGCACTTTAAACATCTCCTCCAATATAAGCTTTGACCTACTTTAATGTTATTCTGAATTTCTGTAGAATATTGCAGTACAGGAAGATATATCATGTGCACAGCTTAAAGTTTGTCGGCAGTTTTCTTAATATTACCGTGTGTGTGTGTGTGTGTGTGTGTGCGTGTGTGTATGTATGTATATATATATATATATATATATATATATATATATATATATATATATATATATATATATATACCGGTATGTATGTATGTATGTATATATATATATATATATATATATATATATATATATATATATATATATATATATATATATATATATATATATATATATATATATATATATATATATATATATATATATATATATATAAGTAAAATAGTTGTCGAGCATTTGGGTAACTCCTGTTCCATTCCTCTCCGTTTGTAGATGGGGGCGATTATGGTCTGAATGATAAGGACATGGAAGCATCAGTGGCCACAGTTCAGTCGCTGTGCGAACAGATGGAAGCCGACTTAATCTTGCTGAGAGAAAGAACAGACACCGGTGGCAAGATTCGGGACTACCTCATCCGTCGGCGTGTGGGGGAGCAGGATTTCCTGGAAGTAAGGTAAAAGGCGTGGAAAGAGGTTTCAGAAAGGCAACATGATTGTTTTCATTTCGTTTCCATACTTTACCTGCTATTATAATGCATAGGTTAGTCAGGGCGACTGATTTTAGAGTCCTGTGATGTACGCCGCTTCTTGCTCAGCTACAGCTAAGATTGTGGATATTATGGCAAAGAAAGCAAAGAAAAAAACAAAAAAAAATCAATAGAATTGCCTTAGATACACGGTCAGATTGTAATTAATGACAACACAACCCGTGTATTGCCCAACTTTGCTCCTGGCAATATCGTTGTTTAATTTTTATATACTATATGTTAAAAATGTAATTTAATTTTTGTTATGGTGAGTGCTGAAGACTTGTTTTAATTCACATCATCACCCTGTTTCAAACAATCAGCTATAAATGCAGGAACAGAGTACCGTATTTTCGCGACCATTTGGCGCATATAAACGTCTTATTTTTTTTTCAAAATGTGCAGTGCGCCCAATGTGTGTTGTCGGGGGCTCTCACGGCGGCTCCCTCGCGGGAGCGCTTTGAGAAACACTGTAAGTTCTGGAGGAACCGCCGCCCGAGTGGCCGAGCTGCGCGCCCGGCACGTGCCCGTCGCAGCGCTGAGCACTTCTCCTGGTCTCTCTCAGGCTCCGGATGAAGCCCGAAGGGCTGAGTCCTGACAACTGTTGCATATTTGATTAAGCACAGCTTTTTAATTCAGAAACGGAGGATGAGGACTTCCATGGGTTTGATTAATTACGCTTGTTTTAATTTTTGATTATTCATTGCTGATTTAAAAAATTTTACCGTATTTTTGCGACCATTAGGCGCATATAAACGTCTCATATTTCTTTTTAAATGTACCGCGCGCCCAATGACGCAATGTGCCCATTGTATTATTGTAAAGGCTGATTTATGGTTCCGTGTTACACTGACGCAGAGCCTATGGTGTAGGGCTGCGTCGACTTAACGCGGATCCATAAGGCGGACGTAATTGAGGCCACCATGAGAAGTTAAAAGGGGGAAGGGGGGCGAGTGAATTGCCTGTGATTGCCCGGTGGCGGCTCCGTGGCGGGACACCTGGGGAGGACGGGGTGACTCGGCCTCGCTACCGAGAAGGAGACGGAGGCGAGCCGGAAGGCCGGAGGAACCGCCGACCTCCCTGCCCGCGGGGAGGTCGGCGGGCGGGGAGGTCGGCTGCCGCTCGGTCAGGGGGCTCCGTCCTTTACTGTTGATGGATTGTAGATGCGTGGGCTTACCTGTCTGCCAGCATCATTTCCGACGCACGGCACGGAAAATGACTCGGCTGCTCAGCAGCCAGAGAGCTGCGGGCTCGTGCCCGTCGCAGCAGTTCTTCCGGTCTCAGCGCGATTAGGCTCGGATGAATGCAGAAACGGAGGATGAAGATTTAGATGGGTTTGATTAATGTAATAACTTAAATAAAGTACAATCAAACTAAGTTTTGCTCCCGCTCTATTTTTAAATACACACACTTGTATGCTTGTGTGTGTGTGAGTTGTTGTAAGGTGGCGCTCCGTGTGTGTAGACGGCGCCTTTTCAGTCGGTGCGCCGTATATGTGTTTTAAATCCAAAAATGACACACAAAACTGAGGGTGCGCCTTTCCACACGGCGTGCCGAATGGTCGCGAAAATACGGTAGTTCTTTGTAATAAAGACTTAAATAAAGCACAATCAAACTCAGTTTTGCTCCCGCTCTATTTTTAAATACGCACACTTGTATGCTTGTGTGTGTGTTATTGTAAGGCGGTGTGCCATTTGTGTGTGTAGACGGCGCTTTCTCACACGGCGTGCCGTATGGTCGTGAAAATACGCTAAAAACTTTCACAGGGAGAGGACTTTCAATAACTAAATATATATACATATACATTAAAGTATTCCGGCACTGTGCCGTATGGAGTTTTTTTTTTTTTCTCGGCGTGCAGACTTTGACTGCTTTTTTTTTTTTTTTTTTTTTAAATGAGTAACTTTAATGGTTTACATTTAAATATGTGTTGATAGGCTACAGGATATTGTAAGCGGATCTCGCGCTCAACCAACCGTCCCTTGAAAAATGTAATCGCCCCGTATTTATAAACTAAAGTATGCGTCCCGTATTGAGATGAAAAGGGACACACTTTGTCCCGTATTACTGTGAGAGTCAAAAATTTGTCATAAAATGCCAATGGAAAATGGTACTGAGCTGTTGAATGTTGAACTGTAGTATAAGTTATTCTAAGTTTTCTACAGACTTTCTGTTTTCACTTTTGTTATTGCACTAAAAATGTGCACTATTACAGGATGGATGTTCTGCTTTCTTTCTTTTGTTTTATATTAATTTAGACAATTTTAAGTTAAGCAGGACAGGTTTCTGTTTACGAAAGATACTTATTTTATGCATTTTGTTATTTTGTATTAAAGTAAATTGCTGGATAATTGTTTTCCATGTGTTCATGGCATTCAAAAATATGCATCTAATTCAATTCAGGTTCGAGTCAAATAGTTAGAAAATCGTTTCCATCACAAAAAAAGGGGTTAAAAAAATTCACCACGACAGGAAGGGTGAAGGCAGTCGAGTTGGCCGGCCCTGCCGATAAGGAGTCCCTTATTTATTTTTCAGGGAGTTGGCAACCCTATTTATGATGCTAACATCCGTGTGTGCTCGTTCATTGCTGAACATGATGTATCCTTCACTATTGCTCAACCGCTTGTAAACCTATGTTAAAAGTTCGCTGTTTTTAAAAAAACTTTGAGAAACCTGACCATTTCTAATGGCATAGTACCAGAGTTAAAAAAAACGGCTATCATTTAACTGCTTGACATGTTTTCATTTAACATTGATGAAGCAGAGCAGGGACAAAATTATGAATGTACTTTTTTGAAAATGATATGTCCAGAGTAACAACTCAACATCTGGCAAGCAGAAAAGTTAATCTTGCCAATGCTTCGGCACTTATGCTGGAACTAGAAGATGTCCTGCAGTCTTATGAGTTTGAGTGGAAACAAGTCACAAGTTTTCTACTGGACAGTTGTGTCATTATGAAAGGAAAGAGGACTGGACTTGAGACACAAGTTAGGACGGAGAACCAGCAACCACCTACTCTGGGCCAGCCTGGTTCTTTCCTCTCTTTTATTGTTCAACTGTTGCACTGTAGGTGTTTTGCAAATTAAAATAAAAAATAAATAGTGGAAGTGAGATATATATGTATGTATGTATGTGTGTGTATGTATATATATATATATATATATAGTGCTTTACTGAATTAAATGGTTGCTAATCAATAAATCCACCAATTAATTAGCCTGTCTGAGTTTCACCTGCCCTTATAACATTATGACCTTTAATTTAAAATATTCATATTTTAGATTGTAGGTCATCTTATACCTCGTCAAACATAATGCCAACTAGCGAAACTGATATAAAAAGCATCCAAGGAAAATAATATTCAATTGATGTCATTTTTGTTGCTTGCCAAATTGCCAGTGCATGTGCCCCCGCTCCCGGAAAAAAGATCAGGCTAAGGATTTTTTTTAACTTTAAGCCCTGCACATTGCATTTTTTTTTATTATTTGCTTTCCAGAGTAGCAGTTGTTGGGAATGTGGATGCTGGAAAGAGCACTCTGCTTGGAGTGTTGACCCACGGTGAGCTGGACAATGGCCGAGGCTTCGCTCGCCAGAAGCTTTTCAGACACAAACATGAAATGGAGAGTGGCAGGACCAGCAGTGTGGGCAATGACATCCTGGGCTTTGACCAGCAGGGAGAGGTGAGCTACCACAGGATCTGAATGCAAAAGTGAGAAAATTAGTTTCTTTTTTTGGTCTGGTGTTTTGTTTTTTACTGATAGGTTTGGTATTAAGTGTTATATTTCAAACAGTTGTAATCAGTTTCATCAGGACTTAATTTGTTGATTTCGTAATTTTGATGCTGTTCTCGCAAAATATCTGATAATGAGCAACATTTTCAAAATTAGTAAACCCTCACACATCCCTTTAAAACTGTACAGGAGGAATTTCTTTGCTACAATAACCTCCCAGTATAATTTCTTAGCTAATGGTCCATCAGCAGTGAATGACCTGTATCGTATCATCTTTTTATGTATCACAAATATGATTTTTGGATTTTTGATTTGGTTTAATTGTCAGAATTAATTGTTTTCTTTTCTCTTCGAAATGGAATTTGAAAATCATCGTTATCTGTGTGCCACCGTTTCCTCAGGTTGTTAACAAGCCAGACAGCCATGGTGGGGGTCTGGACTGGACCACGATCTGTGAGAAGTCTTCAAAGGTCATCACCTTCATTGACCTGGCCGGGCACGAGAAGTATCTCAAGACCACCGTCTTTGGAATGACAGGACACCTGCCTGATTTCTGCATGCTAATGGTGAGAAAGAGGAGTCATTGAGTCCTTTCATTGTCTGTTATTGTTGTTTGCTATTATTGTTCTTTGCTTCTCATCTCTCCTTTTAGGTTGGTAGTAACGCCGGGATAGTCGGCATGACAAAGGAGCATCTCGGTCTTGCACTGGCTCTAAATGTACCAGTGTTTGTAGTGGTTACTAAGATAGACATGTGTCCAGCGAACATCCTACAAGGTAAAAAGACTTTTTTTTATTGGACTATTAGAGCAAAAGATTCCTCAGTGATAGATCCAATCAACAGCTCTATAACTGCAGAGTTGTGCAGCTTTTCTAGCAATGGTTAGTGTTCCACATGTTCAGACTGCAGACACAGTGAGAAGTGAGGACAGAAGTGAGAATAACACAAACAATCCAAATGCACTGACTCCTGCTATAAGCATAATGATTGGCTCCACATGTCAAGCAGTACTTTCTTCTTCTTACACTTTCTGTGCATAACTTTTTATTTTTTTCCGTCAAATATCCTTTGCAATGGGAAAAAACAACCCGTTCTTTTACCCGTTCTCATCACGTTTTCCCGCTGGTTCCACCTGAACACATTTTCCTCTAACACCATTTAGTTTTGGGATTCTGTGCGACATCCTAGAATTGGTGAAATAACAATCTTTGTAATTTTTACCACCATAGATGATTGTGTTTAGTTTAAAGAAATATTAGGCCAGAGCACTTTGACTCTTTATGATTTGAGGCGATAGCGAGTGCAGCCAGAGCTTTATTTACTGCTTACACAGCACTGCAGCGCTATGTGTTGCTAATTAAACCAGCCGAACTGCAGGACGGGTTTTAATGTAAAACAAAAGGAGAGTTTAGGAGAAAAAGTAAACAATCCGAGCTCAGCGATGTAGAAAACATGAGAGTTGAATAATTTATTGTGTCTTAATGATGTAGGGAGTTCTTTAAAAAAAGGGGGGGGGGGCATCTAATATAGAAGTGTTTCCTTAAGCCTTTTCCATGTCCTAATTTTATTCTGTTGAGTTGTTTTGTTTGTTTGCACACTTTGTAGCAGTTGCTTTAGTTTTGTGCTCATGAATTAGTCTGTGTCTGCGTGCAGAGACGCTGAAACTATTACAAAGGTTATTAAAGTCGCCAGGCTGCAGGAAAATCCCAGTGTTGGTCCAGAACAAGGACGATGTCATTGTCACAGCCTCCAACTTTAGCTCCGAGAGGTAAGCACAAAGAGTGGGAGGAGAGATTGCAGTACACAGCCTTGAAATATAGTACTTCTTAAACAGGCTATAGAAATAAAATATGCCAGCTAGATTGGTGAAAAAAGTAATGGTCCATTCTTTGTTGTGTTGGGTTTTGAAGATCCAGTCTAAATGTTTGTGGAATAAAGATGACTGATTTACATAGAGATGGTACAGGGTGACTTATTTCCCCTGTCATGTTGGCCATTTGTTTTGGTTTCATGGAAGATGACAGCTTTTTAAGTGTGCTTTCCGTGTTAACAATGCTCTAACAAACACTTTGTTTTATCCTTCATGGCTGATTTAACTTAGTAAGTGTCAGTGAGTTATAATAATAGATTTTATTTATAGGGCACTCTTCATTCAGGGAATCTCAGAGTGCTTACAACATTAAAACGTGTTAAAACAAGTACAAGAAAAGGCCAGTATCAATAATAATTTAAAAACTCAGAGACGGAGAAGCGGCGAACAAACACGCCAGCGTCCTCTCCTCTCTACTCTGCTTAACAGCTAAAAGCTTTCCTGAATAGGAAGGTTTTCAAGCCTGTTTTGAAAGTGTCCAAGTTCTGTGGAGCCTCAACTGGGCGGGGAGACGGTTCCACAGGCTGGTGCTGCTGAGCAGAAGGCTCGGCCCCCCAGGGTGCAGAGTCTTGCAGGCTGCCTGTAGATCTGAAGGAACGGGTGGAGGTTTGTGGAGTGATGAGGTCTTGTAGGTGTGGGTGTGCGGGTCCATTGATGCATTTATGGGTGAGTAGCAGGATTTTGTGGTTAATCCGGGAGGAGACAGGGAGCTAATCTCCTTGGGAGTTGAATAAATAAGGAGTTTGGATCTTCAGCCAGTCAGATAGGTGTATACTTTCCTCTTGTATCAGCTGTTAAATCCCACCTGCTGAAAGGTCACATACGGCACCCAAAAAGCAGCATCTTAAGCAGTTTGAAGCAGTAAAATGTAACTTTACAACCGTAAAATAAATGTTTCTGGCATCCTGGCCCATTTAAATGAAGCATATTTAAAGAAGCTATGACTTTTTTTTTGTTTTGTTTGTTTTTTTCTTTCAATTAGTCTTTTAGAATGGAGGGTAATGTTTACTTCTTCTGTTCGTCACTGACTGCCTCCCACATTGCAGGATGTGCCCAATTTTCCAAATCTCAAATGTGACGGGGGATAACATGGACCTGCTGAAGATGTTCTTGAACCTCCTCTCCTCCAGGACCACATTTAGCAACGATGAGGACCCTGCAGAGTTCCAAATAGATGACACATACTCAGTACCGGTAAGGAAAAGGGGACACAGTGAGCTACAGTATATGCTAGAAGTTACTGCTGTGTTTATTGTGACCTGTTTCCAAGAAGTGAACTAGACAGAGGTTTAAGTGTTAAAGATAAACCTGGAAAGGCGATGGAGTAGTCTGATACTGTGTTGCTGAAGTCCCAACTCAAGGAAGTGATCATCAGTTTGTCAGGTGCAGTGCCGTGTGAAGAAGCAAAACACTGAAACGTCGAAAACTTGCGTAGGTAAATGTGCACGAGCACTCTGATATGCACCACCGAGCTGTCGCTGCTTTTAACAGCAGTGCAGAATATTAAAAACAAGAACGTCCATGCGCCAAACAAAGAGGAAAAAAATATATGCGGTAAAACCAAGGGCACAAATTTTTCTTCTTTAACTTAATACCAAATTATCAGTATCATTGTTTACATAAGTCTCCAAATGAAAACCAAAGACTGTCTTTTTTTTAATATAAAAAGCTCCAAGAGGGAAGACCCAGGCACCTAACGTGACCTCACATTGATCTTCTCTCGGCAGGGTGTGGGCACAGTAGTTTCAGGTACTACGTTACGTGGATTGATACGACTCAACGACATGTTACTCTTGGGTCCGGACCCGCTTGGCACCTTCATACCCATCGCTGTGAAGTCCATCCACCGCAAGAGGATGCCTGTCAGAGAGGTTCGAGGAGGACAGACGGCCTCCTTCGCCTTGAAAAAGGTTCAAACATTTTCTCTGTCAGTTTTTATGCTTTGAATTTTTCTGCAGAACAAACATGTGGAAAACCTGAGGCAACGTTTTATAAATCTAAGTTTATTGATGCACCAATCACAATTGTGTCTGTTCATTCAGATATTAGATTTTTGACTTGTGGCAGATTTTTCTTTTCCACATTGAAAAAAAAAAACAGATTTAATGGAAAGATCAACTGCATTCGTAACTCACAACTTCTCCTGAACCGCTGCAGCAGACATCTCCTCCGCTCACTGTCACTGGAAATATGAAAAGGTTACTGGACAGAGAGATTGGCACAAATAAATCTGAGTGAAAAGGGACTGTAGTTTCTCCAATGTTTTCTTTTTACAGAAATGGAGAAAAAAAAATAGATGCCAGATAGTTTGTTTTGGGACAAACCTTCCAAACCCTTCTTTCATCCAAAGCATACACAGCCTTCAACAAAGATGTGAAATAGAAGTCAGGAAGGGGGAAGATTTTAAACTGATTGCTTGTAACATTTGTTTTTTGAGATTCATCATGTTTTTTTGGAGTATGTGGGGAAACACTTGCAGCATACTTTTTTAATTTTATCGCACAGTTGCTGCCGGCAGTGTTTCCTGACATAACTCTTTTAACGAGAGCCCCCTCGTCTACCCAGTGAGTGCAACTCTGCATGGGTAACTTTACAAGAATATTTAGTGAAGACGAACCTGCTTACAGGAATTTCCCGACTGAGCGCACCCATGCACATTCATGTCAAGCGTATGTGTGAGACAGTAAGACGGACTCATATTTTGGAGTGAAGGAAGGTGGTCGTAACTGTATTCAGGGCAAATTACTACTTGATAATTGTAACTTTTGAACAATGAAATCATTACAGGCCCCATAAAGTAGACAGCTGGACATAAATGACAGACATCTTCAAGTGGCAGCTGGCATTTATGGAAAACTATAAATTACTGAGCGGTAGCTGAGCAGAGGCCACATGCCTTCGTCCAGACTCAGCTTACTGTCAGTGACACTAGAAAACCAGCTTTTAAAATTATGCTGGTCACTAGTCGCTTTGATTAAACTACAAGTCTGGCAGTTTCAGTCATTCAGTGCATTTTTTTTTAGGTTTCAGATGGAGAGTTCACATGAATAAAGTTTTTAAATACTAGAAATAAAAATCTAAGCATGTATTGTTTTAGCTCTATTCTTTTCTTTCATGTTTCATAACTGACCCCGCCCTTATCTATCATCTCAGATTAAACGGTCATCAATAAGGAAAGGAATGGTGATGGTTTCCCCAAGGCTAATGCCTCAGGCTACCTGGGAGTTTGAGGCTGAGATTTTGGTGCTGCACCACCCAACCACAATATCACCGAGATACCAAGCCATGGGTGAGTCCAAACACGTTCAAATACTGAACGTCAAAAACGGTTCCTGTCTGTTGATCCTTCACACCTTTTCTCCCTGTGTCATTAGTTCACTGTGGCAGCATCAGGCAGACCGCTACCATCCTGTCAATGAATAAAGACTGTCTCAGAACGGGGGACAAGGCCACAGTCCATTTTCGCTTCATCAAGACCCCTGAGTACCTGCACTGTGATCAGAAGCTTGTGTTCAGGGAAGGACGTACCAAAGCTGTCGGCACCATCACCAAGGTACTGGAGCTTATGGTTCATTTATTCGTTTGGCTTAAACCTATAAATGATTAGGGGTGTAACAATATATTGCGCCACAAAATTTCGCGATACAAAAACATCACGTGTCATGGAGGTGACAAACTGTAGCGCGATATTGGGTTATTAATATGAATATATTCAGGCATCAGAATCTTCCGCGGATCCGCGGAATTCCGCGGATTTTGGTCTCAGCAAAAACTTTCCGCGGGTTCCGCGGAACGGGGAAAAAAAAAAATTAAAAATCCCCAAACAACGGACTCGAAAACGCGATGCGCCAGGCCAGAAAAGAAAAAAATAATATGCAAAAAGTAAGCGACGTATCTATCCATTCATTCAGAAATCAATAATCGTTTCCATTTGGGAGCCTCTGTGCGGCGCTGAATATACAATGCAGTTTTGCGGTGTGCTTCTCATTGAAATGATTGGAGGCAACACGTTGCGGCAGTGAGTGAAGCCTGAATTATGGTTCTGCTTTAAATCGACGCAGAGCCTACGGCGTAGGCTACGCGGCAACGCGCGCCGTACGGTGCGTACGGCCGCGTACCCTACGCCGTAGGCTCTGCGTTGGTGTAACGCGGGACCATAAATCAGCCTTAAGTCCCTTTAGGCTAATACTGTGAGAAATAACCTCTCATAATAGCGGTACTACAGTTAATAAATGTAATAAATGCTCCTACTGCCGTTTCTGCTGGCTACTGAGTCCCATAAGTGGCGAGTGAGTTTTAACTCCTTAATTACTAACCAGCGTCAGAGTCACGCACAGTACACAAACTGTGATCTTAGAGAGCCACCTTTTGGTCAATTTAAGCAACAGCATCGCCAGCTGCTTGACAGTGGCTCAACTCATTAGTTTCCTGTTTTTGTTGTTATTATCTATGCAATTGTGAAAAAAATGGCAAAAAAAATGGCTATTCGGCACTCAGTATTCAGCCAAATCTTTACATTTTATTCGGCTTCGGGTTCGGCCTCCAATTTTCATTTTGGTGCATCCCTAGTTTTTTCGGTGGGAAAGGGGGATTCTGGCCATTGTAGAAGGTTAAGATATAATTATCTTCATTTCAAGATTTATTCATGCATGAAGAATTACCCATGATGATGTTATCAAAATGCATCATTCTTTGCAAAAATTCAGATTTTTTGTGTGTATTCTTGCATTGATAAAAGATGTGATTATGGAGCTTTGAGACCACCAGAATGCACCATTTTGAGTCTATTTTTCAAAATTTTTCGGGGGGGGGGGATGCCCCCGGACCCCCCCTAGAGGGTTTGGGCGCGTTGCGCCCTCACTCGTCCACATCGAGAATTTTCCTCTTTTTTTAGGACAAGCCATTCTGATGCCTGTATATTGTGTTTACTAGTAACGCGCATCCTATTGGTGCAGCGGGATCACGTGACGGCCGCGCCTCGACCCGCGGACGAAAATCTTACTAAGCTCAGAATTTTAGTTGTTAAATGTCTGGAAAAGTAAAAAGTCAAGTCATACATGAGAGAAACTATTCAGTTTGTGGCAAAATATTTTTATTTGTATGAAACTGAAGATGCATAATGCAAACCTGACATTTACTTTTAGTTCAGTTTGTGGAAAATGGTTGGCCTGGCTTGCTCTTTAAAACTTAAACAGTTATAAAGCATTACAAACTATAACAATAGGGCAAACGTACAGTATTGTTTTGTATTTTGTGTCTTTCAAATAAAAGACCAGTCATATGTTCCACATTCAAGGTTGTTAAAAAAGATACTGCTATAATATCGTATCATTATCGTGACCTCAATATTGTGTATCGTACCGTATCGTGAGA
This sequence comes from Cololabis saira, assembly GCF_033807715.1. Lineage (NCBI taxonomy): Eukaryota > Metazoa > Chordata > Actinopteri > Beloniformes > Belonidae > Cololabis > Cololabis saira. The sequence goes on from NC_084587.1 coordinate 31,305,900, forward strand.
TTAGTGTGTTGTTACACCCCTATAAGTTATACAGTTTAAATGTTGTTGCGATCAATTGTTACTTAACGTTAACGTTAAGCAGATTTAACTGACGCCGACTACGATGGTAATTGCAGCTGCTCCAAGCGGTGAGCACCCAGGCAGCAAAGACTCAGCAGTCCAAGGCTCAGGCCAGTAAGAAGGCGTATAAAGAGGGAACAGCAGCCGGTGACGATGCTGGGTCAACAGCCCGGCCCCAAAGTCCAGGCAGCACACATTCATCTGTGAGTAGTAAAGTGTTGTAGAGCTGCATTGCACTGATGACGTCACATAAAGACTTGACATTAGAATTTATGCAGTAATCTTCAACCCTGGGTTATTTTCATGTATGCCTGGAGCTTTCTGTTTTAAAGAGATGTGACAGTGCAAGTTTCTATTTTAAATGTTGCTTAAAGCTTTTTGTCTTGCATTTGACTTTTTCTCAAATCTGTCTGCTCATCTCTTTCACACCCCCTTTCCCCTACCCTTTCTCTTGTATCCCCATCATGCACTGACATGACTTGTTTCAAATTAACCTTCGCTTGCCTTCGTACCCTGCAATCCTAACCGCACCCCCCACATTTTCTATCCGTTACTGCTTATTCCTCGCTGACCTTCTCGACACATTCTGCTGTTTATTCTCTCCGCTTCACTTTCTAACACTTGCCACTCCTGCTGCTATCTCCCTCCCTCCCTCCCTCCCTGTCCTGGCATGCTGCCTCAGACAGTGGCAGAGGAGGAGGCTCTGTGTAAAGATGGCGACAAAGAAAACAAGGTAAAGAAGTGCGAGCTGACTGCAACGCTCATGGTGGTGACTCTATAAGCTTCGATTTCATTTTGCTGTTTATTATAAACAGGCATTTTGTGTGCATGCATACGTTTTCCTGCCCAAAGCTGCCCAAAATACTGTATATGTTTCCCATCGTGCAACATCTCACTCTGTTTGGTGTTTGTCTGCAGCTCAAGTCGGGAGGCGGAGGACGCCGGCGAGGTGGTCAGAGACATCGAGGGAAAGGCCTCCACACAGCAGCGCCGTCCCCAGCTGTCCCTGCAGGAGCAACAGGAACATCCTAAAAGCCCAACCTGAGCTGAATCTTCAGCACACCATCATCGTCATCATTTTTATTTCTATTTTTTCTAAGGGAAGAAACGTGACTGTATGAGCATCTACTAGTTGTCTGCAAACACTGCCCTACCAGAACTTGATTTTTGATATGAAAGAATATTCAGCTATTTTTCTGAAACAGTTGTTGTTGTTTTTTTTGCTTGTTTTTTTCCCCCACAGTCCAATCTATGCTCTATTGGTGCATTTGCCTGTAGACTGTTGAAGATGAGACAGATTTTATAACTAGTTTGAGTTTGTAGGTGACGTGACATTACATAACAACCTCTATTTTACTACACGATTGTTTACATAATGTGTAGTTCATGAGACCTAACAGCAGAGGTACAAGTCACTCTCCGTTTTTAGCGTCCTTCTTTCCTCTTTTCTTTTCACTTCCTCATTATCCATCCTCACCTTTAGTAACTGTCATTGGTGCATCTTTTCAGTGGAACTAAGTTATTAGTCAACTTAAGGGGGACCTATTATGAAAAACACGTTTTCTCTTGCTTTATAATATATAAAGTGGTCTCCCCTCAGCCTGCCAACTCAGAGAAGGAGGAAAGCAACCAAATTCTGCAGTGTCTGTACAGCCGCCCGGATGAGCCGTCCAGTGTGATGTGGCTTCTACGAGCCGTTCAGATTCTGCTCCCTTTCGTTACGTAACCAAAATGCAATTTGCATCGGTTGGCCTCCGATGCGTGAAACCACTCCCACAACTAACTCTGGCCAGAACAACAACAACAACAACTCCGCCAGCCGGAGCTTCCGCCATTTTTTTGTAGCGCTGTATCGCGTCATTCAGGCAGCCAATCAGCACAGAGCCTCATTATCATAGCCTCCCTGCCCACTCAGAATCCCACATAGATAATGAGGTTAGAGAATGGGAAGATAAAGACATGGCTCAGAGGCTGAATTTCTAATTTATTTAGCAAAAACAATCAAAAGCTTGTTTTTAAAACATTCAAGGCCTGTTTAAAATAGGTATTAGATGCCATAATAGGTCCCCTTTAATATCACATCACTAATTTGTTTCACCAACTGTGCCCTGTTGTAAAAACCTTGTTTGTCACAGAAGCTGGCAGCAAAAATGTACATTTGGAATGGATTAAACAGAAAGGGAATTCACAACAACCTTACGGACTGTCCGCAAGTCCGTCAGATGTAGCTGTTGTGCAGGTTTAAGGTATTGCTGATTTGGGAGGTAGCCACAGTGGTTTTCTTTAAAGTTCCTGCTGACAATCTATTGTAGATTTTGGAAATGTGGGTATTTAGCAGAAAATGTATTTTCTTCCCCTAAAACTGCCAACCCACTGCTTGTCTCACCTGACTAACGTCATACTCCTAAATTTTGGTCCTGTAATCCAAAGGCCATTTGATCAATTTCATACTGACCGTTTTTTTTATTCCTTTTAAAGATTTATTAGATGTACTTCTTGAAGCCAAAAAGAGAAAAAAAATTCTAAAGTGTCCCTTTTCCCCACCCATGAGGAATTTCTGCTGTCGTCAGTGTGGAAGTCTCTATCATCTTTCTTCTCTTTCCTGAGAAATAAGCCAAACAGGCTGACCTTTTGAGCACAGCATGATTTATTGTGACGCTCACTAAATAATCCAAGAGGCACATGAAAGAACATTTTTAACCAGCATGATTAGAAATGCCAGGGAAGCACATTTGGAGTCACAACATTTTTGGTGTGCATTATCATCCCCATGGAAATGTGCAGGTAGATTCAAACTTCAGACCTTTAGGGGATAAAAACAAATATGTCAGATATATGACTAAATCTCAAATATTTATTATAAAAATAATATAACAAAAAAAATTATATTTTTTTTACTGAACATTCAAAAAGGTCTTCGTGCTATTTTGTGTAGGGTGCAAAAACAGGCTTGATGGAAATCATCTAATGTGTCTAAAGTTGAACAAAATCCAATGACCTGCAACAGGCAACTGTTTTTTTGTTTTTGTTTTTATTAATAAAGTTACTGAAATGCATTTTACGGATCTTTAACAGAGTACACTGCCAGAATATCAAACCCCCTTATTTCCCTCAACCTTTTTGATAATGTATGGATTTTATTTTTGAAGAGACAAATTTTCTCTCAATTTTATGTATAAAATAAGTTTTGTTGGGGTTGGGTTTTTTTTTTGTTTTTTTTTCTCTTTCCAGAAAACTTGAGGTTGAAAATAAGATGCCATTTAATGACGTGGAGCCAGTTTGTGTTGTAAATCCTTTTAAATAAAGATGTTATATATGGCTATTTTTTTTTATTTCCTCTTTTATTTGTCTAATATGAACCTCCCTTTCTCCTCCAACATTCTGCCTGCAACTTGGCAGTCTTGGCAGACATTTTCTACAGGATATCTCGGTTCATAAAATGCACATGGAAGGGAGGGGACTTATTGGTGAATAACATTTACCTATTTCAGGTTAAACTGATGGCTCCAAATTAAGGATGTACAAACTAAGTATCTAAATCCCTTTGGAAATGGAAACTGCTTTTCCTCATTAATTTACCATAAAATGTGATGCGCTGATCTTAATTTAAAAAGTAGATAAGACAACCCTCTATTTGTCCCACAGCAGCATTAAAATTCAGTGGGGAAATGCGTGGTACGCATCAGAAAACTATACTAAAATATCTACCAGGTTATATAGTATATATAGATATAGAGAGTTGTTTTTGTTAAAGTAATTGTTAGAGAGAAAAACATATCTGTTCAAAGTGCAGTTCATGGAAGGGTCCTGAGTGTTCAAAGGACTTGGATACCTCTCCTTCACACACATTATGGTGACTGAGCCTGTCGCTGAAGGAGCTGCTCAGTGATCTTAAACTCTTCTTTCAGAGGGTGGAGCTCATTCATCATCAGGGATCCAACACACCTGGCACAAATTAATGGGACATTAACAGGCTTTTGCACACCTTGATGGCAAGCTGATGTGCTGATCCAATCATCTGAATCACTTATGTTGAAGCAGGGGACAAGGTTTGGGAAACACTGTCTTAACTCTTAGTGTCATTTGCTTGCTCCATCACCTACTTTCTGTTTCTGTTTTTTACTTTAAGTTTTAACTGGGGGGGGCAGTCACCCAGAAGGATATCTTGGAAAATGTGGGCATTTATTTTCCCCTTTCATGATGGCAAGTGGTCCAGGCCCAGAGGCAGAAAAGCAAGGCCAAATCATGATACTCTGTCCATCGTACTTCACTGTTGGGATGATGCGTTGATGTTCCTAGGCCAGGGGTTAATTTGTGCCGGAACAGGATCCGGCACCTCTCGATTTTGGCCTCCCTGTGTTCCGGGACTTATTTGGGCAGATCCGGCACCTCTCGTATATATATAAAACAATAATAATATAAAAAAGTGTAACTTTTTAAATAACTGCGTTGTTTTGGGGTTGATGCAGCCGCGTCTCTCTGCCTGCAGTCACTGCACTGTGTCCAGCAATGTCCCGCCCACAGCACCATCTGATTGGTTACACACAGAGACAGGCACGGGAAACAGCCAATCAGCGGTGAAGGCTGTGCATGCTCTGTGCTCACACAAACAGGAGGAGCGGAGAATAAGTTTAGCCGGGTAGAGAAGCTCCGGAGAGGATATCTATGTTTCCAAGGTAAGTTAAGGCAGCAGACACCCTATTATTGTTATTCTAGCTTTCAAAAGTGCACCAGATTGATGCATTTAAATGCATTATGCTCCAAAAATTTCCCAGGGGGGAACGCACCCCCCCGAACCCCCAACCCAATTTTGCAAAGCATAGTTCATATCAGTAGATGCTCCAAATGTTTGAGTATATTTTTATCAAATTTGCTCTAAACCAGACCTCCAAACTAATTTCATTCCTTGGACAAGCTAATGACTTCAGTTAGCTTCCGTTTAAGTACTTGGGTTCACTTTTGTATCCATTAGAGTGTTCAATAAAGACAATGAAGCATCCTCTCAGCTTAACCACTTCCTCTCCTCACCTATGTCTTTGCTTCCTCTGCTCATGTCTCTGGCAGGTGGACTGAGATAAGAGTCTTAGAGAATAGTTGGGGAGGACTCGTTACAGCCACCCGGACAAATTCAATGTGTCCACCCAGTTTACCCACATTAACATTTCAGTGTCAAATTTACCTTTAAAATGTCTCTGCATTACAAAATCAATAATGCTCCTTTATTGATCCAAAGGTGTTGTGGCATGGACCCATTCATGGAATTGATGAGTTTCAATAAAAGCTTTGAAGAAATACAATTTGCAGACCTATTTTAATTAGATTTTTTTTTTTTCGTTCCCCCTATTCTAAACACCACAAATCGATTGGTGGGTTGATTCCTGGCCTCACAGTCCACATCTCTTAGTGTCCAAGATACTGAGCTCCACACTCCCTCTGGTGTCTTCATTGTTGGGTGCTTTTGTGTACAATAGAGAAATCAATGCATAGACTCTGTAGAAAAAGAAATAGAGTGTGTGATGGATGGATGTGGTTTGTAGTGTAAAAGCGCTTTGAATGGTCACCAAAGACCGGAAAAGTGCTACACAAATACAATTCACTTGCCATTCTCTGTCTCTGAGGTCTGTGACTGTTTTCTTTGAAACATCTGTTTTTGTGTCTGACAATTCAAAACAACCTCCCAAGCCTCAGTCTCAGAAGCTTTTATGTTTTTATCCCATCCAGATTTGTCTGGGAGTCGTGATGCTTCTGTCAAGCCGAAGTTAAGCTCCTTCCATGTAGAAAAGGATCTACACAGCATCTTTCAATGTTCAAACACAGGTCTCAAACGGACCCCCCCCCCCCCTTTTTTTAGCACATGATGGCTTATAAAAAATGAAGGTTTAAACACGCACGCACTCACACAGCCCGCACACATGGATGCACGCACACACACAGCAATCTTTAACTTAGTTTTGGAAAAGACTGCTGCACTGCAATGGAAATCTTACCTAACTTACATTAATCCTTGATGTGGGTTTGCAGTAGTTAAACAGAAAGTACTTTGCAACATATGTTTCACAGAACCTATAGCATACATTTTATAATAAAATAATAAAATATTTTTTTAAATGACAAAGCAGATGATTTATAAAAGCATGAATTACTAATTAATAAGTTGGTCAAAACAAAAACATCAAAATGGTCTCCTTCATTCTCTTGCTCACATATTTATCCACTACTACTACTACTACTACTACTACTGTCATTTAGCAGACGCTTTTATCCAAAGCGACTTACATCTGAGAGAACAACACAAGCACAAAATCACATAGGAGGGTACAGCTGGATAAGTGCTGGTCAGACTGCTGTTAGTCCAGTTGGACACAGGTATTGCCATGCCAGTGCTAGAATCTTTTATTTTTTTATTTTTTTTTCTTCGCCCTACCCAACAGTCCCTTTATACAAGAAAGCTATGTCTAAAAAGAGACAAACATGCAATTATCTTGACATAAGTGCATGCAGCTTACTCAGTGCTGAGTCCTGCAAAGAGCTGGACACATTTTCTAACTAATTCTGATTAGAAGAGAGGTTTACTAGATGCAGGGTCTTTAGCTTGGAGTCTAGGAGTGAAGGTATTGAGGAGCCGTTTGGGTAATTGTTTGGTAAGTCAAAAGCAGAGCTTTGAGCTTGATGCACGCTGCCACTTTCTTTCTGCTGCCCTAAGTCCAGCTCTTTGGTCCCTCAGAACCTCTGTGAGCCATTGAGTGGGAGGTTTCTGTCCAGCTGGTTTGGATACCAGAGTACAGTTTATCCAGAGAGTAGGCGAGTGAGGAGCAGAGTGTTTCCGTAGCCTCATTAACAGATAGTGTGGGAAAGTCTGAGACCGAAGGGAGGTTAGAGCAGACCTCATCAGACAGCTGTGTAGGGCTGATAGAACATAGGTTTCTGCAGTAAGAAACCATCTTTGGAGTCAGGTGAGTGACATGAGGAAGGGAGATGGAAAATTGAACCAGGAAGTGGTCTGAGAGGTTCAGTGGTGTGACACACACGTCAGCTCTAGTGCAATTTCTGGTCAAGGATGTTACCAGCTTTGTGTGTTGGAGGAGTCTGGACCAGTGTAAGATTGAAATAGTGGATGAGAGCCAGAAACTCATTTGCCTGTGTTTTGCCAATGTGAATGTTCATATCTCCCAGTACAATTATTGTAGTTGTTCAGAGATGAACTCATCTATGTGTCCTCCTGGAGGGCCTTATATGACCATAATGTAAGCAGTGAAGGGCTTAGAGATTTTTACTGCGGGATATTCAAGTGATGAGCAGTTAGCAATGGGACAGATGGATGTGAAAATCTTCTTTTTGGACATCAGAATGCCTGTACCACCTCCTTGCAGCTGTTGTAGCCGTGTTTACTGGCAGGATCTGGCGGATCTGGCCAAGATCTAGTGGATCCAAGTCTCTTTCAGGTCCTAGGACCTGAATGTCTGAGAGATGTAACAATGTACTGATGTACAATGTACTGACAATGAACTGATGAACTCTGTTTTGTTAACTGCAGACTGACAGTTCCAGAGACCAAAGGTAACACAGGATGTGGCAGACGGGTAGACCACAGGATAACACAGGTTTTGCGGATTGTGCTGCCTATTTGGAGGCGCTTCTTGGTCTGTACCCATATGTGACCGGGATGATTTTGAGACACATTTTTCACTACTTTGGTTGTACCTCTGCTCAGTTACTCACACAGGCAGATTCACAGGTCTTTACCCTATGTGGTCTTAACCCGAATGGGGCAGTAACAACACTGACGCTTCAGCGTGTGGTGAAATACCAGAAGTCGACCCAGCTGCAATTGCTAGGCTAATTGCAACTGGTTGAAACCGCCCTTTCTGCTTCCCCTGAGCAGTTACAAAACAGTTGATGTGGGCCGCACCTACGACCTCAACTGTTAGGCAGAGAGAGACGCGAATCTGCCTGAATTCCAGTTAGAATGATAGTGTGTAAATAAATAAACATTGTAATGAATGTTGCAGGCACACAGAAGTGATGGACATTATCTCTTTTCCCTTGATGACAGATGGTCCAGTGGTTCCTAAGGAGATAACGAAGAAAGGATTGAAGCTTCTTTGCTTAACATTTACACATTTGACCAGTTCTTATCACAGTTGACACTTCCAGGTAATTTCACTCTGTTGTCACCCCTCCTAACCAAAGATGACTACTTGAACATTCAAATATTATACAATTAAATAAATAAATGAAAGTAGCCACCTGCAGTTGGATGTAAAGCTAATAGAGACTAAAGTCCATCTCCAAAAAGTTTACTTTTCCCATCAAACTCAATCAAAAAGCCAAAGTCGGGAATTTGACACTGATGCCATATTTATTTGGCCTGTATGATCCACCAAATGGAGAGAGAATTTTGAAAAGGTCCCATATTATGCAAATTTGATCCCTCATATTGATCAAGCACAACAACAGTCATTTTACTTTGATTGTGACTCAAAAAACTCTGGTCTGTGTACTCTAAATTCTCAGTTTCTTGTGTGCCGCGGTGAGTTATTCCCACAGGATCAGTGTCATATTGTCATGTTGTTGTGGTCCTAAATTGACCACTTTTTGAGCCTTAATCTTTAGTATGGAATTTTGTGAAATTTGCTATCAACATTGATATGAAACAATTATTCCAAGTAGGAATCTTTTTGAGTCAGATGGAGGGAAATATGTTCAGAAAAGGTTCTCTTGTGGCAGTCGGTGGTATTGCACCTTTAAAAATTCCGCATTGGCTTCACCGTTAAGATGCATCAGCCGGTTGTATTAAACCAAACGTTACCTATTCAAGGCAAGCCTCAGATTTCAAAATTTTAAGGACATAAAACATTAAAAGGAGGTGTGACTCACCTGTCAGGTTTGAATAGTGAGTCACGCCTTCTGCTGTCTGTTTCCCTCCTCCAGGATGCTGCTCCAGGTTGAAAAGAGCAAGTAGGTTCCCTCGTCCCTGTTTTTGGTCCTGGGGCCCCGCTTCCTGATCTCTATGGCCTCCCTGATCCAGCGCTGGTGTTTGTTGTCTTCGGTGCAGATGACTCTGGCCTTTTCCCAGTTCATGATGTGATTTTCCCTTTTGCATTGATCAGTGATGGCTGACTAGTAGTGTTCCTGTTGTGCCTTTTCTTTTGTTGCTCTTGTTTGTCTTGTTGTTTTTAACATCAGCCGATAAATGGTGGGTCACACACACACACACACCATCTTGTGACTATGATGAAGGCGAAAAGAATCGCCGAAAAATTGTAAAGGATTTAAAAAACCTACAAATTCTTGTCCGACAAAAAGAATTAACAAATTTAAAAATTATTCACTAATATTTGCTCTGGGCGGTTTCCTGTTTCTTGTATTCCTTGAATAAGCCTCTTTATGGTCTCTCATTGACTTGACAGACGGTAGAAATCTCTGCTGGCATGCAAAGTAAATTGTTTTGTGATAGGGTGTCATTCCTTAATAACTTGTTCTATGACATTTTTCTCTTACTAAAGTGAAAAATTAAGATGATATTCATTGAATTATTGATATGTGTTTTCATTACGGTTGTTGAATTTGCCAATAGAGCCTCAAAACTCTGTTCTGTGTTCAAATGACTGAAAGAACTACAATAATGTGAATTGGAGGCGAACCCATAAACACATTTCAGTCTTCCCCTCTGTATATCTGTGGATCGCCACTTTAATGTTGCCCCATAACACACACTATATTTCGAACTGTCACTGGCAGCAAACCATAATGGTGCTACTTGGTGTGTCCTATTGATATTTTATGACACCCAAATCCAACAACAGGTAAAAGGAACAAAGATGTTTGGACACAAGCCAAGTGTAGAAGCTGTTTTCTCTTTGGACCAAGATGGTGTCGTGGTGACTGTGTTCGACTGCATGACCTCCAGTGCCACCCAGTGTCACCATTAAAATTCAAAAGGCTGTCTCATGAGCTGAGCATCTTTGTTCATTCAATATTCATGCTCAATCCTTCCCAACACACTGCAGCGTTCTGGTGAGACACTGCCTGCATCAATATGGTTCCCGTGTTTTTTCCTTTTTATCCTCATTCTTGCCACTTTCTTTTTTTGATTTATACTTTACATTTTCATGATCCGGAATACCATATTAAGTAGGCAGATGTTAAAGTTCCATTATAGATCTTTATTTGTCATATAATATACTCATTTTGATCCTGTAGATGGGGTTGGCTGCAGCCTGACATAGCTGTCCTGAGCTCGAGACAGGATACACTCTGGGCAGGGCACCATGTCATCGCAGGGCCACACAGAACAACCATGCACACACTCCTACACACACTTAAGAGTCAGTAACGAAACATGGATGTTACTGAACTGTAGGAGAAAGCTGGGATATCTGGGGAAACGATAAAAACAACCACAAAAACAGCAAATCCTTTGTTACACATAGACTTGATAATAGATCTGTTATTCTGTTTTTTGTCTGGGTTTTTTTCCCAGTTGGCATCAGTCCACTAATATTTACTATGACCCTTGGCTTAATTCAGCAAGTGCAAATGATTGTCTGGCTCATATGAAAAACAGCTTTCAGAAAATGTTTGTATGACAAACACGACAATCTGCCAGAGATGCGCAACATGGATGGATGATGGGCAAACCAACTGTTGTTTACGCTATGCAGAGGGGAGACACAAACAGACTGATAGACAGATGGAGAGAAACAGGCTGGGAGCAAAATGGGCAGTAGTGTATAATGTATTGATTCAAAAGCTATAAGGGTTAGATGGAGACTTTGTGACAGTGAATGAGTCAGCTAAAGGACAACAGAGGATGCTTGAGACCAAAAAGCGTCGTTCCAGATATGAGGTCAGATGATAAATCCAAGGCAAACATGAAGTTAGGAGGGAAGAAACTTCAAAAACACAACTTATGTATGTTACTTTAGATTTCAGTCTTGTTCTCCAGTACATGTGTCATTTTTTACTATAGTGTTGTCTGTGCATAAAGCCTTACATGCACACGTGCATCTGGGTCCTCACCACACCAGTCTTGACAGAACAGAACCACCAGTATGGACCCAGCGGGAGAGAGTTCCGCCTTCTTGGACCTCGTATACCGGGAGGCGGAACTCACTATTGCTGGTTGGTGGCACCCGGATGAGCTGGAATCCCGGGATGAGCTGGAATCCCCTTTCTGGGGAACACGCCTGGCTCGGGGAGGGCCCCGGAGCATTCAGGCTCTGGAGCGACGCCGACGACGGCGTCGACGCCAGCCCCAGCTAGCCGCTGGTCCGGCGGTGGTCTTGGGTGCGTCGTCGGTGGTGGTCCCGGACGCATCAGCCCCTGCTCCGGTGATGGTCCCGGATCCCCCGCAGCCAGCGCCACGGACCCGGGTTCCCCCGCAGCCAGCGCCACGGACCCGGGCTCCCCCTCAGCCAGCTCCTCGTATCCTGAGTTCCCCGCCAAGTCAAGGTTCCCCGCCAAGTCTTCCAAGCCCCACGCCAAGTCTTCCAAGCCCCACGCCAAGTCTTCCAAGCTCCACGCCAAGTCTTCCAAGCCCCACGCCAAGTCTTCCGAACCCCATGCCAAGTCTTTCAAGCCCCACGCCAAGCCTTCCAAGGCCCCACGCCAAGCCTTCCAAGCCCCACACCAAGCCTTCCAAGCCCCACACCAAGCCTTCCAAGCCTTCCAAGCCCCACACCAAGCCTTCCAAGCCCCACACCAAGCCTTCCAAGCCTTCCAAGCCCCACGCCAAGCCTTCCAAGCCTTCCAAGCCCCACACCAAGCCTTCCAAGCCGTCCAAGCCCCACGCCAAGCCTTCCAAGCCCCACGCCAAGCCTTCCAGGCCCCACGCCAAGCCTTCCAGGCCCCACGGAACTTTGGCCGTGTGTTGGCCTGGGCCCCTTGAGAGGGGGGTTATGTCAGTGGTTGACATTTCCCCTAGTTTGTTTCTGTTTTGCCCCGCCTGTGTCCCATCTGCCCTGATTGTCTGCACCTGTGTCTCGTTACCCCATGTGTATATCTGGTCTTGTCATTCCCTTGCTCCTGGTGGTTCCGTTTTCCTCCATGTGTCCTGCCTGTTTTTGCTCCAGTTTTCTGATCCCTGTTTTTGTGTTTTGATCCTGCTAAGCAGCGCTTTGGTTTTTGGTCCTTGCCTTTTCTTTGGAATAAACCCTTTTTGTTGCGAACTCCTGCCTCGCTCTCCTGCATCTGGGTCCTCACCACACCAGTCTTGACAAGTCCAAACTTGCTCAGCACCCGTGTTTGTAATGTAGAAAAATATAAAGGTAAAGACTTTTATATAATGACAACACGCATATTTGGTACCTGATGGTGTTTTTGAGCCCCCAATGGGTCTTTTACTAATTTGTCAAAGCCATGCCATATGGTGTTTCTGCACCATATGGCTCCACATTGTGAAGGAACAGGAAGCAAAACTATAGTGTTTTTCTTGTGCTAGCTAGATAGCCTCTATTCTAAAACCTAACCAAATAGTTTTGGTGGATAAACGTAACCATTTTCTTTTTTCCCTAAAAATGTAACATCTAAGCAAATGAGTTAGAATAAAATTCAATATTGTTACGTGGTACTTCCAGAGGACATGAACTGCTGTCTTCATGTTGAAACCAAATGAAGGGATAATTACCCTAACTGGGAAGTTAAGTCTGTCTTTGTCTCAAAAGATACAAATTTAGTTTGTTGTGAATACTAAACATTATATTGTATGTGTGTGTGTGTGTATATATATATATATATATATTTATATATATGTGTGTGTGTGTGTGTGTGTGTGTGTGTATGTATATAAATATATGTATATACACATAAAATTTAAGTGAACTAAATCTTCTCATAGTTACTAACATCCAGACAATGCAGATGATCATTGAGCCAACCCTCACGTTATACATTCAACTAGACTGAAACTGATGCACATGCCTCACAGGTCCCGCCCCATGCTTTGACCCAGAAGTAATAGAAGAGGCTGATACAGAGAAGAAAGAAACAACTAAGCGAAACAAAAGATGTATCTGTTTTGGCGAGTGGCCTAATAGGTCAACTGGAAAAACGTCAGTGCTAACAAGCTAAAAGCAGCCACATTGGCCCCCCTGTGGTGATGACATTTGGACAGTAGGTCAATTCCCCTCGTTTGCAGGGTCCTTGTGCTCATGTATTTCACAGAGATACTGCCTTCTGTGATGTTGTGAATGAAGATGTTCAAACTTAAACACTTTTATATATATATATATATATATATATATATATATATATATATGATACATAATCACTGATTAGTGTCTTAAGTAAAAAGAGTGGGGGAGGATGCTTTATCTACCGCTAACACGTCCAAAAAGAGAAGTTCCTCAGTGGTGATTTGTGTATCCGTAAAAACATTCTGATGTTTTTACGGATACACGTGATTGGAGGCCAGTATGGAAGTCAACACTAATTAAAAAATCATCAATAGACACCAAAAACAAGAATAAAAAAAAACCTTCTTGAGGTTCACTACAGTCAGTATTCATTACTTCTAAGAACGTTACCTCCTGTCAACAAAGACTTATTGTAGTTTTGGCACATGCCCACATAAAAGTGAATACATACATGAAAGAAAATAGTAAAAAAAATAAAATAAAACATAGAACATGTATGTGTTTGTTGAGAAGGCTTTATTTGAACGACTGTCATTTTGGTGTTCAGTAACCACAGTATTATCTTTCTCACTACAGCATTTTCAAGGCTGTCAGAGTTTCCCCTCATTTAGTTCTTATATAAATAAAAGTAATGTGACACGTGAACCAAAGATCTGAAGAAGGAAGGGCAGTTTCCGATGACACCCTCATTCAAGGATCATAGTATCCAAGAAGCTGCATGATCAACAGCAAATGAAGCCTTGCTCCCATGCAGACAGGCATTTGACCTATTTTAAGATTAAAGATCATTTCTACAACAATGGGAGCTAATGACCAAAAGATCCAACCAAGTCTCAAAACTCATCATTAATTAGCAGGTGGCACCAGCAAGCATTCAAAATCTCTGAAAACTGACTATTTCATAGCACAGCTGGATGGAAAGAAGCTTCATGAGGACGTCTCCATTAAGACACAAAGTATGCTGTCCATCACAATATATGACTTCAACCATACTACAGTAAACAAATAAATAAAACACACAGCATTCAATAAATGCTTACTGTATATTTTGTAGGCTTGACATTGTAACCAAGGAACCAATTTCTGACAATAAACCTGAACCATGTCCTCCTGAAAATGTATTAATTCTGTAAACATTCAACATTTCACATTAAATTTCCATAGTCAGTCATTGAAGACAAATTCCATATAGCCATTAAAACAACCAATAAGGGGACCTGGATAGGTCAATGGGTTGAGCATGTTCCATTTACAGAGGTTATCACCCTCATGCAGGCATCACAGGTTCAAGTCCTGGCCTGTAGCTCTTTACTGCATGTCTTTCTTCCCCCCCTCTTTCTACCCATTTTTCCAAGAAAGGACACTAGTGTCACAAAATCTTTAAAAAAAAGAACATATAAGCTTTTGAAACTGATCATTCAGCACAAAACCAGTGGGGGTGACATTCACACCTTCAAGGACAGAGACTTTCAGACAAGAAAGAATTTCACAATTCTTTAGTCACTTAAGCTCTTTGTGCTTCAAAGACCTCTATCATGAGTTGAGAAGTGTGCCTAGAATGTCATTATTATTGTTTTCTTTTTTCATCCTCTGATGCTTTTATGTCCTGAATTTGGAGAAAATGTAAGTTGTAGAACAAACAAACAAACAAAACCCCCATTGCATTAAGGGTGGTTCTTTATAACAGTCTGTGATTTTGGAAATATGACTTAATTTCTGCACATTATACTATAAGATAATCTACTGCACCTTTTTAAAATAATTTGTTTATAAGGTTGCTGGATATTTATGCTTCCAGTCATCTGTTTAAACAATGCCTCGTTAACTGGCTGATCACTGGTCTTGCAGGATACATTTTCTTTACCTGAAGCTACTTGATTTCTCAGTTCACAACCATTTACTTCTCTTGCATTCAAAATGTGGCTCAGATATTTAGAATTAGGTGAACAGGTTTTAAATTTTGAATTAGTCAGGAGCCGCAGTCATGAACATCAGGAAATAATAGCATTAGATGACTGGGAAATTATAAAGCTCAAAATACCCTTTCTTAATAAATAAAGCATGGAGCACTTTTGATCTCATTAAAACCAGTGTGACTGGTGTGTAATGATAATTACTTAGTATGGCTTCCAGCCTAAAGAGAAGTGCATTGTTTTGGTTAATTAAGTCTTATTTGACCAGCAGGTGTCATTGTTGTGTCAGGATTTATCCGCCCCCCCCCCCCCCACACACACACACAGACACACACACACACAGCCACATCTCGGCGTAAGCAGCCGCTCACAAGCTATGAGTGTTTTGTGGGTGTGTTTCACTGTGATGGCACCCATCGGAGCATCATCTTTAGCAATCGTTCCATGGCATCATCTTCATGGTATGCAAAGCATCATCTCCGGAAAAGCGGATACTGTAAAGGCAACCATTTACTTTGAATTATGTGGAATGTTTGAGTTTGATGCGGATACGGTTTGTTTGGGGTTATGGATACAGGAAAAATGAGATCAGAATTGAAAGCTGTCCCTTGCATTTATAGTGCCTCATTGGGTGGGGGGGTGAGGGAGCAGCTTCCCCGTTTGGCCAGCGTTTCTCCCTGATTCAGCTGTTATCATCTCTGCGGCTGTTCTCCCTGCCTCTCCCTCTCCCCCTTTTACACACTACACACACACACACACACGCACACACACACACACACACACACACACACACACACACACACACACACACACACACACACATACAGCAGTCTGCTCTCTGCCGGCCCTCGTCCAGCTTTATGGGTGCATCCAGACGATGAGCGCAGTAGGGTAAAAAGGAGCTTGAGCCAAGATGCAACTCTGCATCGCCCTGCACATCCAAGCCAAAGCCTGAATATTTCACATCTAATCTCTTCTGTTCTTGCGTCTGTTGAAGACTTTCTCTCATCTTTTTCCAAGTTGTCATGTACAGGTACTCTGTTTATTCTGTTGAGTTCCATCATCGTCTGTCTTCAAGGACTGCTGCAAGTCAAGAAAATTTCCTTCAATTCTTAGGTACCTTTAAACGTGTCACGATCTCCACCACTAGCACAAGGTCAGCATTTGTGGTTTTGAATCTACAAATATCGAATGAATGACTCATTAAAGTTTGCTCAAGATGTTCAGGAGGTGCATCCATTAATTTTCATCTGGTTACATTTTTGATTTATTTGAACATGAGCAGTTCTGTGTGTGCGTGCGTGCGTGCGTGCGTGCGTGAGTGAGTGAGTGTGTCTGTTTGTGTGCCCAAAGCCCTGCTGTGATAGATCCAGCTACAAAGACCAATCCCAGAAAATCATCTAAAGCGTAAAGCAGTATCCTCAGCAACATTACTTTTTTTTTTAATAATGCAATAACAAAATGTTAATTTACATACGTTGTGGGTCACTAATATGTGAATTATAAAAATATTACAATACAAGGAATTCAAGGATGTAGTCTTTGCTACAAAACTAAGGAAAAACAATATCCAGTTGTGACAACAGCATTAACAAAAATGTCTCATGTTACCCCTATTAACACGCTGCTCCTTAGTTTGGTCTTACTTCTGCCTTATCTGTTTTTTTTGTGTGTGTTAAACATAGACTGTATAAAACAATGGCGACGCATGGAGTCACATGACCCATCGGTTTCTGAAGAGGAGTTATAAAGCCTCTTTTTCTTCATACGGGCCATAGTCATGATACTCAGGAAGCCGGCGGGAACCACTGTATATATGTCAATCAAAGTTAGCTTTTCCGACCACCTCCTTCAGCAGATTCCCATCGAAATATTTCCAGAGATGCCGGCAGATGATTACAGCTGATTATACCGTTTATTGTGTTGGCTCAACAGCAAGATAAAAAATGACTGTTGCAAGCTGGGTTATTACAAATGGCTGGTTGCTTCACTAAGCACGATAGCATGAAGTTTACAGGTTGAGAAGTGATAGTGCTAGCCGTCAGCTGAGCCGATTGTCAATTAGTTATAATAGAAATAAATGTAATGCTATATATAAACTCTCCTGGCGTGGCACAAAAAAATTCACCCTCCTCAGAGTCGTCATGGGTGTGAGCGATTGAAACCAAACATTTTTTTAACCCAGGCTGTAAATATGTTTATTTCTGCTTCAAAGTTGGAGATTTTAACATGGGAGTCAATGAGGGTTGACTCGCTTTTGCAGCCAGCCTCTAGCGGTCAGCCGAGGAACTGCAAGGAATCGTAGTTCCGCATGATGAGCCTCAATCTGGACGTTAGATGGTTGGCGCTTGATGCTAACTGTTTGCTTTACTTTCTGTATTATTTTAAAAGTAATATTTCTGATGGTAATTGAATGGGTCGATTTACACAGTATTAGGTTTTAATATGTATAAAACAGGGCCATTTCCTTCATGCTTGGTTTGGTTGACAGATTTAAAGGAGCTTGAGGCCGGATTGTGGCAGGATTTATGAAAAAAAAACGTATACATTTTAAGTTTTCTAGTAATAATGTCAGATGAAGCGTTCCAAACCCAAAAGTATGAGCCCTCTAGTGTATCTCTCCGTTGCCTTGAACAGGCTGTTGCTGCAAAATGTGCTGCAATTCGGTCCCGAATTTCCCGCGCTGGGCTGCGGATGTGACGTCACATGACGCTGCATGTGCGTTCTCCCCGTTCTCCCGTGCCGGCTTCACTGTTGGCCGCAGTACCCCCGAAGCGCCGTCGTGGTGAAGGGTGGCGCTAGAGAGTCTCATTTCTTAAAAGGAGCCTCAAGCTCCTTTAAAGAAGACTTGATACTCCAAAATAGTTGCAGCCAGACCATTCTCATTTGTTACTGAGGAGATATCTGAGAATTTTTGCACTTTGTAAACCAACAATCCACTTCAGTCACCTCCAAAAGGAGCTCAGTCCTGTTAATCAGAGCAAGTTTGATTAATCAAAAATAAAACATGGTTTCCAGCCAGCACTTATGCTGCCACCATACTGTGATATGGACAGCAGTTTAGAAACACAAGAAAGTAATTTCTAGCAAACAGGGTTCTACGGGGCTTCTGGCATAGCAGGAGACCCTTGAGAAGAATTATTTCTGATTTCACTCTGCCTTCCTACCAAGATGTTGATATGTCAAATTATTTTACTTCATAATTCAATATTTTGAACAAATTAAACCATTCCATTGGTAGAAATCTTAGCGTATCTGTCATTCTACAAACAGAGTTACAGTTTTGTCCAATTTTGGTTGTATCGCTCTCTGAGCCACACCCAACTAGGACAAAGCCGAGGAGCAGACCCAGGACGAACCTAACCCAGAGATGCCCAGACATCCCTCTACCCGGCTACCTCTCCACGAGGTAGCCGGGTAGAGGGATGTCTGGGCATCTCTGCATAGGGGACCAAAATCCTGATGAGTGTAAGCTAAAAGGTGGATGGGATTTTCTTGGAACTCAATATGCTTTGTACCCAAGATGTTTATGAATATTAGGTAACAGTATAAAGCAATGCTTTGTGGTGTATATAAAAAACACTCTGTCGGTTAAAGGTTATTTTAAGACATGTAAGTAAAATAGAAGTGATTTATTTACAGTTGAAAAAAAAAGTAATGTCCAAAAAATGAATAGCAAAAGTTCTTAGTTCCTGTGACTGACGTGGGTTGCGGTAAGTGAGTGGTGTAGTGACCGGCAGGCCTTCCTGTGGCTCGATTTGTGTGGATTAACCAGCGAGTGGTTAGGATGGTGTCAGTGGTGCAGAGCTACTGCCCTGACACGGGCTGGTGGACACACAGCTGGCAGACTTGATAGAGACTTCCTAGAGTCAAGAATAATTATCATGAAGTAGTCAATGATAACATTCCAGAAATTTCCCTGAAACTTGGCCAGAGTTGTGCCGCATGATAGAATGAACAATCTAGCAATGAGCATGAAGTCTGGAGCTTGTATGCAGCTGCCACCACACGAGCACAGGCGTTGACGATAAGGATTCGAAGAATCGGGCCACCAGGTAACAGGATCCACTTACATACACACAAACACAAACAGGAGAAAAACCAAAGCCAAATACCGTAACCACTGACACTATCAGCCTTTATTTGTCACAGTAGGCTATATTAGATTAAAATATATATAGAAATGTATATATTTAAAAACATTTGAAGCAAAATTTTCATATTGCTTTTACTTTCAGGATGAAAATAAAATGAACGGAAGAGTGTGACTAATGCAGCCATGAGATATAATTTATCAGTTATCTGCCCTAGTGTGTTGGGGTTCTGGACAGCCGTTCCACAGTCAAGCCTTAACCAGTCATTTAGAAGTACACTGGCCAAGTGCCAGCCGCCACATCGTTTTTAGAAAACATTAGTCATGTGTTTGTGTGGTTCACTAGCCAGACATAAACAGATCACACAAGTGTCTACTCAACGTTGGTAAAAAAATTTAGATACATTTTAAAAAAGGGAGAAAAGCATCCTTACCTTTCTCTGAATAACTGTGGATGAACATAACCCACGGTATCAAGAGCACTGTTACACAGTCTGGGAAAAAGAAAAGAACAACTGGTAGATAGAGCGATTTATGTGTGTCGTATCTTTGTTTTTACATTGGACTCTAATGTTCTGCTTGAATGGAAATGCAGCCTCATGAGTTATTTCTCAGATGGATGGCATGGAGACGGTTAAAAGGAAGATACTTTTGCTGTTGTTGTTTTGAAATACTTGTTACAGGCACATTGAAACATATTGTTATCAAAGTTAATTGTATTTTATTCAGTAAGTGTCCCTGCTCATTATTAAAAACCTCATGAAATGAAAGATTTTAAACAGAATTGACTGGAAAGCTCGAGTGCTTCAAGAAGCCTCATACGGCTTAAAAAAAAGTTTGATTATACTTTTTACTGGTTTATTAATTGTAATTTTTCACACACCATATCACAATTTAGTTTTCTTTCACAGACATAAATGGTCAATAGTCACACCATCACTCCAAATACAAATTAAACAATGCAAATATTTCAAATTAATCTAACAATTATACGGAAGGCTACTATGAATAATTTTTTTTGTGAGTTGAAAAGCTGCAGCACACCATACGAAGCTCCTGCTGTGTGTTCCCAGATCACAGACTGGGAAGACAACAAACCCACTGAAGCTGTGTCCATATGCTGCTGAGTGTTTTAATGCTGATTTATTGTTTTTCCTGGTGGTAGCAGGAGAAGTCTCATTAGTTCAATTACAACGTGGACTATGTGGATGTGTCACATGCCGTACTATAAAGGCCAGGCTGCTGCTTAGAATATCTAATATTTCAGACCAACTTAAATATATCACACCTTTTGCTATGGCCTTCAATGTCATTTTTATTTTACTATTTTACATGTTTCTTTCTTACTTTATCTGTTTATGCACATGGAAAATATAACATCAGCTTATGAAAAGCAGTTTTGTTTTTTGTCTTTTCTTTAAACAGGGACCACATTGAGCAACAACCAATCCTGCAGCTTTCACACCGATGCAGGTATTGTGGCTGCACTATCAGGTATGGTAATACTGGTGGAGGACATATCTACAGCATGCACACACAAAAGGACACTATTTAAGAAAGAAAGCTACATATGAGCTTTCTATTTGTATTGACCATAGTACTGCTACCTCTTCAAGCAAGAGATCCAGGCACTCGAGACGAGGTAGATTAAAAAGATAAAAAAGCCTTTATTCAAAGATGGCTGCCAACATGTTTCGGCCTATCTGGCCTTCATCAGGGCAATAGCAATACAGGGAGAGGAACCCGTATAAATAGCCACAGGTGTGGTAATGAGCACAGGTGAAAATAATCATTCATCATGGCGAAAACACAAGTGAACCATATAGCGACATTTTAAGGTGGTATGGGGCGTTACACTCATCACAAAAAATAATAATTGGAATAAAACATCCATATAGCACACAAAAAAAGCGCCGCAAGTATGAGCAAAAATGTCTCAAACCTGTGTACAGAAAAATCTGAAAAAGAAAAAAACACTACACAATATGAAACCAAAATCAAAAGGAAAGAACATGACACAAGCCGAAAAGGGACGGCATATAATTAAAATAGGCTACAGTAGCCATGACCACAAGGTATAGGCTACAAGGCAAGCAAGTCTATACCGATGGCAGGGAAGCCGTAGGCTACAGTGTACAGTCAAGTGTAACAATAGACATATTGACCAACCCGACCTATACACCATGATTCATAGGAAACATATGAAATCGATATCTTCGTTAAGGCCAGGCTCATTCAGGGCATCTAAACGATGGATCCAGAAAGTCTCTCTTTGGTTGAGCTTTTTCAAACGGTCACCACCTCTAGTCATCGGGCCAACCTGTTCGAGTCCAATGATGCGTAACAGGGAATCGTTACTATTATGCTTGGCTAAAAAATGTCTGGTAACAGGGTAGTCCTTGTTGCTAGTTCTGATTGCGTATTTGTGTTCCGCCAAGCGGTCACGCAGCCTACGTTTCGTACGTCCTATATAAATTACACCAGGACAACAACAGGTTAGACGATAGATAACATGAGTACTATTACAGTTGATAAAATCATTGATCTCATAGGTTTTATTCGTTTTGAAATCAATAAAGGACTTAGGGCCCGATTTACTAAGATCCTAAATAAAGAGTACTAAATTGCGTGTGCACTGAAAAAGTTTGCGCGTGCTGTTGTTGCGTGGTTTGCAGGTGATCAACTAAGATTGCATGTGCAATTGATAACAGGTGCAAACTGCAGTATTTAAATGAGGTGTTGCGTGTCTTAAAGGTATTGTGACATCATTTTTAAAATGCTTTTAACACTATTAAAAGTCTTGGCCAACATCCCTCAAATGTGTCTAAAAGGTTTTAACAAGAAAAACTTCACTCTAGTACTCCATTCCTGGCTTTTTATTACAGTGGTTTTTTGCGCCGTGAAAAACGCTTCCTCTTCCCCCTTTCCTTTCAATCATTGCCCCGCTCCTCCTCCAAACCTCCTCCAACCAACTGCTACACACTTCTGCCGGCGTCTCCACACACACGCGCGCACACCACAAACACCCACACACACAGCCCAGACAGGGCGACTACAGCCCGGGGATGAAGTCCGTGCGCACACCTAACCGGACTTCTAACAGCGGCGTCGGAGAGTTAAGCCGGGAGCGACAGGCGACATGCACGGAAAAGCAGCACGGCGAGCAGTCCACCGCAAACAATCATAAAAATAAAGCCATGCAAGCAGCAGTGTCCCCTACTCCCCTTATCTTAAGTCCAGTCAGTGGCCGCGGGTCTTTTTAGCAGTTGTCCTCCGGTGATGACAACAGAAGAGGCTCTAAACAGCTCCGTGTTAAGCCTGGTTCCGCGTTAAATCGACGCAGAGCCTACGCCGTAGGGTTCAGCGTACGGTGCGCGTCGCCGCGTAACCCGTCGCCGTAGGCTCTGCGTCGGTGTAACGCGGAACCATAAATCAGCCTTTATGGTGCGCTGGAGAGGAGAGGAGGCAGGGAGCTGGGTGGAGGGGGCGGTGATTTAGCGGATCTATACGTAACGATCCGCCAGCAAACCAGATGAGCCGTTTTTTCACAGTTATGCGGAAAATCCCAGAAAGCACACAATACACTGAATGTTAAAAGTTAGTTGTTTTTTGGGTGTAATTGATGTCAAGACACCCAACAAAACACAAAAAATCAAGAAAAATGTGTTTTTCATGTCACAATCCCTTTAAGGTTTGCGAGCGCAAACTCTGCGCCATGGAGAGTCTGGATGGAATGCACAGTCACAAGTCACAAGCGCAAAATGAAATTGAACGAGTTGGAGTTAGAGATATTAGTGGAAGAGGCAAATAAACACATTCATGAACTACAGCAAAGAAATTCAAACATTACCAAAAGAAACGCAATATCGGAGAGAACCTGCGATAGAATAAATGCAGTTGGTAACACAAAAAACGGAAAAACGTCTGGTTTTTCATATTTCAATTTTAGGCACAGATCAAAAATACGAAATAGAAAAACGGGCCACAGGACTGAATTTGATTTTAATATTTAATTGGTCGGGTTTACATGACTCGGCGGTGCTCGGCATGATCTGAGGAGAAAAAGACAATCAGACGCAGAGCTGGAGAGCGCTTTGATTCATCTATTTATGAGTTAAGTTTTTATTCAGATGTCCACAGTATATTGCAAATATTATATATTATATAGCAAACACTGACAGTAAATGTGTGACAGACGGGACCATCATATGGCCGAAAGAAGAGAAGTGTTCAGAACAGCGCACAGAGCGCACACTAAAGGCTGATTTATGGTTCCGCGTCATACCAACGCAGAACCGACGGCGTAGGCTACGCGGCGACGCACACCGCACCGCGACCCTACGCCGTCGATTTAACGCAGAACCATAATTCAGGCGAAGCTGCAGTCTCTGCGCTGATCCTGACACACCGGGTCGGAGCGGATTTGGTCATGATGTTTAACCTGTGTTTTGTGATTAATAAGCACGGGTTTTAATTAAATGTAATTTACGAAGGATGATTTCACGTTCAATAAGATAAGTAATCAATAAAATAAGTTTGGCACAAAGGCTTGGCCTGCTTGTGGGCGAGTGGAGGGGGGCACAATAAGAGAAGGTGGCAAGATATAAGGCGAAGAACTAAAGAAAAAGTGGCCTTTAATAAAACTTGTGCAACCATTTTTAAAATAGCATGCAGCAGAATAAAGACTCTCTCTCTGCATATTCTTTGATTTTGGATGTCGCCTCCTTGCCACAATAACGGCAGCAGCAGATTAGCACCTTCCTTTCGAACGTATTAAATACAGACGCAATCACAATACGCGCAATTACTTTCAGGCTTGGTAAATCTCATTGCGCGTGGTAAATGGAGCAATTTGCATCTTCCCCTCCCAGTATTTAGGATTTCTGGCGGGTACGCCCCATATTGATTATTCATCAGGGCAAAAGTACTAACTGAATTGCGTGTGCAATTTTGCGCATTTCAGAGACGCAGTCGTCTTTGCATGCTGTTCGTAGATCAGCTCGCATATTGGTTTGCGGGTGCTGTCAAGTTTGCACACGTTTTAACACACGCAAACCTTTAGTAAATCAGGCCCTTAGTCTGTAGGACATTATTACAGTGTGGACAGTGGCCACATCTAAAGCACCCCACAGGTCTCTTCAGCCAGGACTGCTTTTTATCAGGTGGCAGATAACCAGGCCGTCCCGCAGAGTAGGCGCACGTCTGAAAGAAACCATAGGTGGATCAGTGAACACTACTCTAAGGGTAGGATCACTAGCAATAATGCCCCAATTGTTCTTAATAATACGTTGGATATGTCGAGCTGCAGTACTATACTGGGTGACAGTATTTGGCGCACCCTAGTGACCATATCAGGTTGATAGGACCTGTCAATGAAGCGTGCAGGCATATCGTCAGCCTGCTGGTTAAAGACAGTATCGCTATCACAAATGCGACGTAGCCTCTGGAATTGTCCAAATGGAATGTTCTTTATCAGATGAGAGGGACGGAAAGAATCAGCTCTTAGAAGAGTATTACATGACGTTTTCTTCCTAAATATAGTTGTGTGGAGTTCACCATTAGTATCTTTTGAAATAGTTAAATCCAGGAAATCAATAGTTTCCAATGAGTATTCAATGGATAAACGTATATTAGGGTTAATGGAATTCAAGTAACGATGGAAAGCAAGTAATTCAGTCTCATTTCCGTCAAATATGACCAGCAAGTCAGCAATAAATCTGCCGTACCATGTAATACACTTGAACCAGGGGTTACTAGGACATAGAACATGAAACTTTTCCCACAGGCCACAGGCATGCGTAATTGGGAGAAAAGCATGAGCCCATCGGGACTCCAATTTCCTGCCTATATATACCATCAGTGAACATGAATACGTTATTATATCAAATCCATCTGGTGAGTGATAATAGGAAGGAGGTAGAGGGAATAGCCTCTCCTCTGCTAGACAAAAAGTGGTCCAGCGCATAGAGCCCTTCTTCGTGATCAATATTAGTATACAAACTCTCGACATCCATTGTTACCAAATAATGTGATTTAAGTGAATGGAGGTTCGACAATTCATTGAGAACGTCAGTAGTGTCCTCAATGAAAGAAGGTAGTTGTTGAACATACGGTTTGATACATAAAATAATCAATATATTTAGAGGCAGGCTCGGTTAACGTGCCGTTGCCAGAGATAATAGGTCGTCCCTGAGGATCATCATAAGGCTGCCTATGTATTTTTGGAAGGAAATAGAATGCAGCCAGTCTTGGGTGTTCAACCACTAAAAACTTGAAAACCTGATTCCTGGGAAGTTTAACGTAATATTTCTACTCTAATTGTCGGTGAGCCTCTCTCACGTACTGGGCTTTGGACAAAACTACCGTAGCACCACCTTTATCCGCAGGGCGGATGATAATGTTGTCATTTTTATACAAGTCATCCAAAGCTTTTTAACTCAATTTGAGACAAATTACGTTTCTGAACAGCAGGTTTCTCAAATAATTTGTTTATCTCAAAGTGTACCCTTTTTGTAAAGGCGATAAGGCAGGGGTTGGGTACCACAGGAGGGAAAGAGATTTCGGCCTGAAGGCAGATAAGTTATCACTAGTGTCAGAAACACTGGGATCAAAGTCATTTTCAATAGGAACCACAGTAGGTCTGGGTGTTCCCGGGTTGTGAAAATACCAGGTTTTCAGGTGTAGATTACGGTAAAACCGAAATAGGTGTATTCTGGTGTTAAACAGAGTGGTATTGTGAGTCGGGGCAAAAGACATACCTCTCGATAAAACTGACAACTGTTCATCGTTGAGCTGGATACCAGACAGGTTAATCACTGATGAGGGTTCAACCTCTGTCGGCTCCTGAGAGCCCTGAGGGGTGGCGTGGATGGGGTAGATAGGCCTCGGCCTGCTGCCCCTCCGCCTGCTGCGGCGTGTCTTACTTTTGGCATCTATTTCCGTGTGGGTACCGGCCATTCGTCTCCCAAAAAATTGTCTCTATCACTCGAAAACGTAGGACCGCCCCTCGTCCTCGCTACTGAAGTTGAAGGAGACATTTCGGCGGATACGTTGGCATGATGGTGGTTCAGGTCGTCTGGAGGAGCGAGGAGTAGGCCTACGAGGCTGGCGTTCCCAGCGGTATACCCAGCCCTGTTGGTAGTCCTGTATGTCTCGTTGGAACTTGCGTCGTTTAGACTCCTTAACAGTAGTCTCAAGTTTGAGAATCTCGTCCTGTATTTTCTGCAGAAGGGGAGCCTGCTGATCAGCCGGGATCAGGAGAGTAGATTCCATTTTGGCGATCTGGATCTGTACAGCCTCTCGTTGAGTCTTGGCGTATTGTATCAGAAGTAACATGAGGTCCATGGAACACTTGTTCAGGATAGATACCCACTTATCTCTGAACGCTGCGTCATCCGTATGTGTAGAGGGGAATTTAGTAATGCGTAGCCCTCTCGGGATGTACTCTTCCCTCCACGCAATATAGACTGCTGTTGATTTGGAAAAAGTCAGGCAGGATGATTAAAACAAACAACACAACTGTATTTTCAATGGATGCAGGTGAAAAAGCGGCATGTCAATGCAATATTTCCATTACTGCAATGACATGCCTCCTCAATGTTCCAGTGAGTCTTCATGTATACTGTTATGTTGTCAGTTGGTTTAGTAAAAGTTAATGGCTACAACAGAGGCTCTGAGTCCGCATTATTCTCTCATTATTCTTGAAGCTGTAAATGACACAACATAAGATATTATCTAAGTCATTGCTTCTGAAGCAGTCTTGTAGGTCAGCAAAAGATTAGGCATATTTTAAAGTGGAAAAGAAAGAAAAGTGCCTCTCTACCTGTAGTTGCTTACCTTCATTCACCTCAGTTGCTTTTTAAAGCCATCTGAGTCATGTTAATGGGGAAAATCTATCAACCTATATGGCAGACACAAATGTACATATTTGAATCATATCTAATTTATGTTCAGATATGAATGCGGCCTGAAACTGGTTTGAGAATACACAAATCCATGTTGTTTTTTTTTTTACTGCTGACATGTTTACCATTCATAGATGATCTGTCATGTGGAAGAATATGCTGCCGCTCACCTCTTTTATTTTAACTCAGTAGCTGCAGCTCTTAGTCCTCGGGAAGAGTTCTGAACCTTCCTTTAGTCAAAACTGTGGTGCAAATTCTCTCATAGCCTGAATACCCATCGTGCAGCACAATATATAGCTATCCAAGTCCTTGCTTCCAGTTGAGATCAAAGACACCTTCAGGGTGGTTCATTGAGCCCTGATGAACTCATGTTATGAACCCTTTACCATATACTGTATGCACACATCTGTAAGAGTAAGCTATAACAGTGAACAAATGAAGGGAGCCCATATCCTGCTGTGTCATGCTCCCAGAGCCCACAGACCACATATAGTAATTACAGGGACTATTGCTCAGCTACTGCTGTTGCTGCATTACAGGCTGTTCCACTGTTGCACCCCTTTACCGTCTTCTGCCAAAAGCCCCAAGCTGCTCAGCTATGAAGTACACCTGCTCCAGCCCAACCCTATCCCTCCATGCAAACAGAGGTGCCAAAGATGAGATACGAGGAATGCGTTGTATTCTTCAGAAACTGCTGCAAACAAGGCTTCTTTTAAGAGCCACCATCTGTCAATAAAGAGCAGTTGAGCAGTTTAATTACAGCCAGTCTGCTTCTCCCTCCTCCGAGTGTTTGGCAACTGTCTATGTCAATGCACATGTTCCCTGCTCAAAATCTGTTTCCACACACACACGCACACGCACACACACACACACACACACACACACACACACACACACACACACACACACACACACACTGTGTCAGCTGCCAAGTCAGATTCCATTTCTCTAATTTTAATCCCTTGTCTCATAGAATCAAAACAGCCCATCCAGGCTCATTCCTCATCCTTTC
Organism: Cololabis saira; assembly: GCF_033807715.1. NCBI lineage: Eukaryota > Metazoa > Chordata > Actinopteri > Beloniformes > Belonidae > Cololabis > Cololabis saira. Next base: position 31,334,018 of record NC_084587.1, read on the forward strand.
ATGCATATTAGTGGTGGTTTCTCTAGATGGCATGATCAGAGCTCTGAACGTGATTGTGTAAATGACACAGATGTTCCCCTGCCGCAGTCCTTTCAGCTCTATTCTCTTATAGGTTGCACTGAGCGAACTCTCAGCTCACTTGTGAAGAGGAGTCTGCACTGTGACTCAAACATCCAATAAAAGGTCTCAGATGTCTACTTTCCATCTCTCCGAGAACTTTTCAATGTGGAAATGCCTCTTTTCTATTAGTGCTAAAGCTTTGATGGACAAATACACAAAGGATGACACTTTTCAGTTTGACCACCACCTCCAACATTCATCGATCCTGACATGCTGAGTCAGCTGCTTTGATGACAGAACTGTCAGAGTTCTTAGAAAAAAAAGTCAATCTTCAGAGTCCCAGAGGCTGAGCCCAATTGGAGTTTTTTTGGAGGCGTGCAGAGTAGATACTTTTTCTGTATCTATTCTGCCGATGTTCTAAGCGTGCTGAGTCGGGCTGCATCTGACGTCATCACACTACACGCCACCGATTGGGTGGGGGGCGGGGCCGTCAGACGTCTGAGTCAGGAGGCGGAAATCATTTTATTCAACCAGCAATGGCAGTGCAAAAGTCTGTTTCGTGATCCAACTCTGAGCTGCATATGTTCATAAACCTGGTGGCTGAGGAGAGAATTAAAAAGGGAACTAGATGGGCGATAAGGAACGACCAGATCCACCAGGAGCTCTGTCACTTCATAGCTGCTTGCGGCTACCAACGGACTTATCAGCAGCGCCGAGACAAAAAAACAACAAAAAAAAAGCATTGCCGCTTGAAGCTTCTCTCACTCTCATTTTTTAACTTAATATCGAACACAAATCACAGACCCAGCAGCACATATATCATCTCCTCCAGGTTCTACATCTTTAGTGTTGTTGTCTTCTCCCTTTAAATCACACAATCAAATATGTCACAGCAGCTTCGCTCCAATTCCGCCTATTTCTCATCTGGGTATCTAAAAAGAAACAAGGGCAAGGCGAGTGGAGGCGAGACAAGGCGTGGCGAGTCGAGTCGCGCTGAGTAGGTACTAGTATAAAAGCGCCAAAAGACTGGATCTACCTGCAGTCTAAATACTATGCAGATGCCCTGGGATCCTGTTATGAAGTTTGTGGTTAGAAATCTGAATTTGTGCATCGGCTGATTAAATGTTTTCCCAGGGGTATCTGAAAATTGTGGGATTTTTTTTCTTTTCTTTTACACAGCCTCTGCCAACCTGTATTCGAGCTAGAGGCATACATCCCCCTGAGATTCTTGTTTCTTAAAGACAGTGTTTCTCTTCTCCTAACAACATCTTAAACAACGTGCTCCGAATCTCTCCATCCTGTCTTGTTATCTGGCATGATGGAAGCACAGCCACTTAAGGGAGCCAGTCCCTGTGTTTCATAGCTACAATTATATCAGTCTCCAGGATCCAGAGTAATTTGTCTGGTGGACATGTTGTCTCATTACGTGTGGTGCACGGCGTCCACTGGATAGACCCAGCAGCTGTTGGTGCATAGAGAAAGAATTCCCCAGGGAAACTTCTGATCAACGGCTAGCTCACTGGAAAAAAGGAAAGGAAAAAAATGAATGTCTGAGGAGACATGTTGGGCTTCTGTGATAATTATTCGTTATCAATTTTAAATGCAGCACCTAACCTTGGTGGATTTGTCAATGTGCTAAGAGTTATCCTACTTAAAAAGGTCCATGTGTGGTTCAACTTCAGCCTTTAGACAGAGGGATTCATACTGTCTTCAAACACTCTCTTACCTGCTGAGCATGTGAAGAAATGTAGGAGATCTTTGATTTTTCTTTTTAAATCAGTTACGTCAGACAGCCAGCTCTGGGCAAATCAGCACCTAATGGAGGTTCGACCAGCTGTTAGCTGTTAGGAATATTACAATATATTATTACAATGGAATATATGTTTGCAGCATAATGGATTTAAGGCTTTACCAGAAGGCAAGAAGGCATGTCAGAATAGGTTTCTATTTTAAGCCTCTGACAGGACTGAAAATGTCATTCCACTAATCTGACAGTGTGGATATGGCCCCTACAGATGAACCAAGGTCATCTTAATTTTGTGAGTGTACAAAAAGTATATTTGGAAAAAAGAACAAAGGGACCATATATCAAACAACTACTATGTACTACTGTCAGTAGATGCAAAATGAGGAGGACAGTTCATGGCCACTGCTTCCCTTGAACTGCCATACTGATCCAGATCTAGGGAAACAGTAGTCACCATTGGTTGGACGTTAAAATGGTGGTGACCTGAAATGTACTGTATGTGTGTGAACAAAACAGTTTTTTTTCCAATGGTTTGCTTATCCTTTCCTAGAGTACTGTAAATGTTTTGTTTAATAAACAAACTATAAAATAGTTCAAACTCATGTAATCATTGGACTCAAAGTCTACAAATGATGATGAATGTTGGCAATTACTGTACCTCCCAATGAAGTAGCCAGTCCATGGGTTCACTTACTTTTTCAACCAGTGCTGTGAACACTTGAGTGTGTGAAATAGAGGCAAAAAAAATCATTGTTTGTCTCATGGGCTCAACCATGTTCATACTGTATGTCCACTATTGTGGTTTTCATGAAGATCAGATCACGTAATATGGTCTATTAGTGGAGAATATTTCACTTTCAGTTTCAATTTTCTATTTTATTTATACAGCGTCTATTACAACAGAAGTTGTCTCGAAGCGCTGTCCAGAGACTCAGAACATGAACCCCGAGCAATTATTACATAAACATAACATAAACAATGGCAGGTAAAAACTCCCCTAGTGGGAGAGAAAAACCCTAAGCCAAACAGTGGCAAGAAAAACTCCCCTTTAGGAGGGAAGAAACCTTGAATAGGACCCAGATCATAAGGGGGGATCCTCTTACCAAAGGCCAGCTGGGCAGAGCAGGGAAAGAGAGAACAGACAACTAGAATGAAGAACAGAGAGAGGAGAGACACAGACACAATGGCTAACTGGTGCACTACAGGTATGACTATATAAACAGATTTAGACAATTCAATTCAATTCAATTTTATTTGTATAGCGTCTAATACAACAAATGTTGTCTCTAGGCGCTTTCCAGAGACCCAGAACATGACCCCCGAGCAATTAATACATAAACAATGGCAGGTAAAAACTCCCCTAGTGGGAGAAAAGCCTTAAGCCAAACAATGGCAAGGAAAAAAAAGGAAGAAACCTTGAGCAGGACCTAGCTCATAAGCTACATTGAGGTGGTCAGAGGGGGGGACTGCAGGTCAGCATGCAGCTACTGAAGCTCTGGCCTGGAAACATGTACAGAAGAGAAAAAGAGGGGTCAGACCAGAACAACACTACATGTTGGTGTCCCCCTGCAGCGTAGGCATATAGCAGCATATCTTCAACGAAGCTATGTTTAAGATGAGCTGCTCTGGCCTCGTCCTATAGCTGCAGCTATCACTACTGGCCCTAACACACTGGAGTTTACACTATCTATAGGCTTTACCAAACAGAAACGTTTTAAGTTTGGCTCTAAAAGTGGAGGTGGTGTCAGTCTTCTTAACACAAATTGGAAGTTGGTTCCATAGTAATGGTGCCTGATAGCAGAAGGACCGTCCTCCAAATCAACATTTGGACACTAGGAACTACGAGTAAACCTGCACTCTAAGAGCAGAGAGCTCTATTAGGAACATAAGGTACTATTAAGTCTTGCAAATATCGCGGAGCTAGGCCATTTTGGGCTTCATATGCAAGTAATACAATTTTGAATTGGATTCTAAGTTTTACGGGGAGCCAGTGGAGTGAGGCTAACACTGGAAAGACGTGGTCTCTCTTGTTGATTCCTGTCAGCACTCGCGCTGCTGCATTTTGGATTTTTGGACATCCTGCTAATATTACATTACAGTAATTTAGCCTAGAAGATACAGACGCGTGAATTCGTTTTTCCGCATCACTCTGGGATAAAGATGTTCCTAATCTTTGCGATATTAAGGAGATGGAAAAACACAGTTTTACAGACCTGATTAATATGCTGTTTAAATGACAATGATACAGCCATTCACACACCATCTAATCCCATCATAAAATTTGGGACCAAAAATAATCTCTGTTTTATCAGAATTTAGAAGCAAAAAATTAGTGGACATCCAGTCCTTGATGTCCCTAAGACATGCCTGAAGTTTAACTAACGGTTCTGTTTCATCTGGCTTCTAAACCTGTTTATTTCAAGGAACTCGTACTTTTCTTACCCAATTGTGTGAAGTTTAGACATTCCGCTAGAGAAACCCACACTCCCAACATGTAATTATTTTATCATTAGCCTGCAAGCTACCTACTACAAGTGTCAATTCAAAGTGTGGCAAAACTGGGGGTGAATATGTGTGCTTCAGTCAATCCATAGTTCCAGGACCAACACCAAACTGTCCAGCGTCAGCAAATGCCCAGGGTAACTTCTGTCTGTTTGGCTTTTTATCTAATTATCTTACTCTAAAATTTAAATAATAATTAAAACAATAAAATGAGTATAAAAAACTGGATCCGCACAAAACGTGGTGATGAGGGTCTTGGAAAATAAGAATTTCCAAAAACTTCAAAAATTTCCCCACTGGCCAAAAAACCTAAAGTGTTGTGTTGTTGAAAGAGTTTAGCTCAATATATTTCCTTTTTTTTTATTAGGGGGTCTGTTTTTCATCAGGGTTCTTCAGTATGGGTTTCTGTGTTTACAAGCCAGGCGTGTCTGGGTTTTGAGAGAAATTTCCAGGATACCGCCTCCAGCTTTCCTCACTGTAAGAACTGTTTGTGGGCTTTGAAAACGTCCACCCTGTGGTCTCTCAGGACATACTTAGAGTGGAAGCTGGTCAGCTACCAAAGGCCGGACTTGGCAAGACAGTTTGACACTTTTGTGTCAATAGTGCCTCCAACGGCGCTGATAGGATAATATGGACCAAACATCTGCATCAATTCACACTTATAAAATATTTGTCACCTTGCAACTTTCCTCCTTTTTTTCTTTTTTATCTCAGGATATCCCTCCAGACCCTTATCTCAAACTGAAAAGCTCTGTTAGTTTACATTGCCGGTAAGCTGGGAAACATTGCCTGAGGCTCAACTTCAACCACAAAATCACATTTTTGTGCTTGTGTATTGATGTGATTTCTGTAGCTGCCCACCTGCTTGGGGCAAGTAAAACACGGGCAAGAGGTTCATTCCACCTTTTAAATATGTCTCACTCCTGGACTAAAATGGCCCGCAGGTTGGTGGTGAGTTAAAAATAAATATAAAGAATGAATTTAACTTATTTGTTTCGTTATTATTGGTTTATTCATTTTGTATAATTTATGTACCTTTATTATTAGGGCCCGAGCACTTGCAGTGCGAAGGCCCTATTGTATTTGCAGGAATTATTAGGGCCCGAGCACTTGCAGTGCGAAGGCCCTATTGTATCTGTAGGAATTATTTGTATTTTTTTTATTATTATGGGCATGCCAAGTAATTATGGGCATGCCAAGTAATGGCATGACCATATTGCAATCGTCCAGAATGGCCCAAAGGGCAATGTTGCTAGCATTTTGCTAACAAGCTAAAGTCGCAAAAGTCCCACGTCACACCAGCGGGTGTACAGCATGACCCCGCTCGGATGTGGAAAAAAAAATTCCCCAAAAACTAAAACACGCCCGAAAAAATGAGGAAAAACATGAAAATGAAGGCGATATATTGGTATACAGAAAAGGTTTCCCTTTTCTTATTATTCTTATTCCGCACTTTTTTTCGTCCGTTAATGCGGCCTGAACCGCAACGTGCACCCATGCATGTCATACATCGTTGGATGCGTCTCCATCGTGATTCGATGGGTATTACTTTTCTCAGTAATAGGGGTTACCGTGGCAACGCTTGTTGCCAAAAAGCAAAAAAAAAGGCGAAAATTCCCGCGCTTATTGCTCGGCCGAACTTTATCGTAGAGACATCGTTCAAACTTTGAAACACTCGGCCCGAGAGTCTTTAAAGGACCATACAACTTCATCATTCTAGTTATTACGGTTTTTGCGATATTTAACTTTCAATTTAAAAAAAAAATCACTTTTATTTTGGACGCTTGTTGCTAGGCAACGGTTTATCGTACAGACATCATTACAACATTGACAAACCCGGGACGCTTTGTACTGCAACATATTTTAGTCTCGTCATGCTTGCTATTACGGTTTTTGAGATATTCCACTTTGCTCCTTTTGACGCTAACGGAATTTCGGACGCTTGTTGCGCGGCAACACGATATCGTAGAGACTTTAATTTAACGTTAAAAGACTCTGGTTGCTGAGGAATACAACATACTGAGGTCTCATTACGCTGTCGTTTACAGCTTTTGAGATATTGAAGCCTAATTGTCCCATTCTATCCTATGGAGCTTGTTACCATGGCAACAAAAACCTATGCATTTGTATGGGGGAGCATGTGAATAAAACATCTGTTAATGCTGCCCAGACCGGAACGTGCACCCATGCATGCCATACATCGTTAGATGCGTCTCGATCGTGCCTCGATGGGCATTACTTTTCTCAGTCGAAAGTGTTACCATGGCAACGCTAGATGCCAAAAAGCAAAAAAAAAGGCAAAAATTTGAACGTTTATTGCTCGGCCAGACTTTATCGTAGAGACATCGTTCAAACTTTCAAACACTCGGCCCGATTGGCACTAACGGACCGTCCAAGCTCATTATGCCAATTATTACACTTTTTGCGATAATGACCTTTCATTTTTTTTTTTTTTTCCGTTTGACTTTGGTAGTTGTTGCTAGGCAACAGGTTATCGTAGAGACATCGTACAAATGTCTCCTGACTCGGCACGCTGTGGACTTCAACATACTCAAATTTCATGAAGCTGGGATTTAAGGAAATTTTAATAAAAAAAATCCAGGCCAAATGGCCCCATTCATTCGGATGGGGTTTTGTACCATGGTGAAAAAAAAACCTATCCGTTAACGTAGCCTGAACCGGAACGTGCACCCATGCACGGCATACATCATTAGATGCGTCTCCATCTTGCCTCGATGGGCATTACTATTCTCAGTCAAAAGCGTTACCGTGGCAACGCTAGATGCCAAAAAGCGCGCCCCATTAATAACTATTGGGAGCACAGGAATGAATGAAATACAAGCGTAAAAACACCTCAAACTGACATTAAACCACCCCAAACACAACCACTACAGCCCCAAACCAAAGCGGCCAGAGGGGACGAATGGGCGGTAGGGCATGCCCATATCAAAATTTCCAGAAATTTTCTAGTTATTATTAGGGCCCGAGCACCTTCAGTGCGAAGGCCCTATTGTATCTGTAGGAATTCTTTGTATTATTTTTCTGACAAAAGGAAGGCCTTTTTGCCCCCCTAAACATGCCCAAAAAGTCACCAAATTTTGCATGCAAGTCAGGCCTGGCGAAAAATTTGATATTTAATGGTTTACATTAATGGGCGTGGCAAAATGGCTCAACAGCGCCCCCCGGAAAACTTTGTGCCTCAAGCCCCACAATGCGGTTTGTCGTACATGCACGAAAATCGGTACACACCTGTATCATGGCCCAACTTAAAGAAAAGTCTCTGGGCGTCATGTCGAGAAACCGAACAGGAAGTCGGCCATTTTGAATTAATCGTGTCATTTTGGCGAAATTTATGCCTTCCTTCGGCAGTTAATACGGCCCGAACCGTAACGTGCACCCAGGTGTGTTATACATCAAAATGTACGTCTCCATCCTCCGACACCACGCATTACTTTTCTCTTTCAAAAGCGTTACCGTGGCGACGCTAGACGCCGAAAGGCGCGCCCACCCTTCATCTGATTGGTTCAGACAGAAAAAACTTCGCGCCTCAAGCCCCTCAATACGGTTTGACGTACATGAACTAAAATCGCTACACACCTGTATCATGTCGCAACTTAAAGAAAAGTCTCTTGGCGCCACGGCCGAAACCGAACAGGAAGTCGGCCATTTTGAACATTCTGAATTAATCGCGTAATGTTGGAGCAATATATGCCATTCCTTCGAGAATTAATACGGCCCAAACCGTATCGTGAACCCAGATGTGTTATACATCAAAATGTGCGTCTCCATCCTGCAACTACACGCATTACTTTTCTCTTTCAAAAGTGTTACCGTGGCGACGCTAGACGCCAACAAGCGCACCCCCCCTTCATCTGATTGGTCCATATTTGATAGTTCCCCAAAAGGCACCAAATTTGGCACGCAAGCCAGGACTGGCGATAAATGTGATATTTCATGGTTTGCATTAATGGGCGTGGCAAAATGGCTCAACAGCGCCCCCCGGAAAACTTTGTGCCTCAAGCCCCACAATACGGTTTGACGTACATGCACCAAAATCGCTATACACCTGTATCATGGCACAGCTTAAAGAAAAGTCTCTTGGAGCCATGGCCGAAACCGAACAGGAAGTCGGCCATTTTGAAATCTGATTGGTCCATATTTGATAGTTCTCCAAAAGTCACCAAATTTTGCATGCAAGACAGACTTGGCGATAAATTTGATATTTCACAGTTTGCATTAATGGGCATGGCCTAACGGCTCAACAGCGCCCCCTAGAATACTTTTCTCTGCCATAACTTTTGAATGGTTTGACATAGGAAGTTGTGGGTGGTGTCATGGGACTCTGTATGGAGTCCTTGACCTTCATTGGCCTGAATTAGCCCCACCCCTTCTTCTGATTGGTTGTCCCTTTTTTCTGCTATAACTTTTGAATGGTTTGACATAGGAAGTCGTGGGTGGTATTATGGGACTCTGTAATGAGTTCTTAAGCTTCGTTGGCCTTAATTAGCCCCGCCCCTTCTTCTGATTGGTTGTCCCTTTTTTCTGCTATAACTTTTGAATGGTTTGACATAGGAAGTTGTGGGTGATGTCATGGGACTCTGTAATGAGTTCCTAAGCTTCGTTGGCCTTAATTAGCCCCGCCCCTTCTTCTGATTGGTTGTCCCGATTTTCTGCTATAACTTTGGAATGGTTTGACATAGAGAGTCGTGGGTGGTGTCATCAGATTCTGTATGGAGTCCTTGACCTTCATTGGCCTGAATTAGCCCCGCCCCTTCTTCTGATTGGTTGTCCCTTTTTTCTGCTATAACTTTTTAATGGTTTGACATAGGAAGTCGTGGGTGGTGTCATTTCTGATATGCTAATAGGGGGCGGTGGCCCTGAGTGCGAGGGCCCGTTCATCGCTGCTTGCAGCTTTAATTAGGGCCCGAGCACCTTCAGTGCGAAGGCCCTATTGTATCTGTAGGAATTATTTGTATTTTTTTTTTTATTATTATTATTCTTATTATTTTTCTGACGAAAGGAGGGCCTTTTTGCCCCCCTAAACGTGCCCAAAAAGTCACCAAATTTTGCACCCAAGCCAGGCCTGGCGAAAAATTTGATATTTAATGGTTTGCATTAATGGGCGTGGCAAAATGGCTCAACAGCGCCCCCTTGAAAACTTTGTGCCTCAAGCCCCACGATACGGTTTGACGTACATGCACGAAAATCGGTACACGCCTGTATCATGACGTAACTTAAAGAAAAGTCTCTTGGCGTCATGCCCGAAACCGAACAGGATGTCGGCCATTTTGAATTAGTCGTGTCATTTTGGCGAAATTTATGCCATTCCTTCGGCAGTTAATACGGCCCGAACCGTAACGAGCACCCAGGTGTGTTATACATCAAAATGTGCGTCTCCATCCTCCGACACCACGCATTACTTTTCTCTCTCAAAAGCGTTACCGTGGCGACGCTAGACGCCAAAAAGCGCGCCCACCCTTCATCTGATTGGTTCAGACAGAAAAAACTTTGTGCCTCAAGCCCCATAATACGGTTTGACGTACATGAACGAAAGTCGGTACACACCTGTATCATGTTGCAACTTACAGAAAAGTCTCTTGGCACCATGGCCGAAACCGAACAGGAAGTCGGCCATTTTGAACATTCTGAATGAATCACGTAATTTTGGAGCAATATATGCCATTCCTTCGAGAATTAATACGGCCCGAACCGTATCATGAACCCAGATGTGTTATACATCAAAATGTGCGTCTCTATCCTGCGACTACGCGCATTACTTTTCTCTTTCAAAAGTGTTACCGTGGCGACGCTAGACGCCAACAAGCGTGCCCCCCCTTCATCTGATTGGTCCATATTTGATAGTTCCCCAAAAGGCACCAAATTTGGCATGCAAGCAGGGCCTGGCGATAAATTTGATATTTCATGGTTTGCATTAATGGGCGTGGAAAAATGGCTGAACAGCGCCCCCCGGAAAACTTTGTGCCTCAAGCCCCACGATACGGTTTGACGTACATGCACGAAAATCGCTACACACGTGTAGCATGGCACAACTTAAAGAAAAGTCTCTTGGAGCCATGGCCGAAACCGAACAGGAAGTCGGCCATTTTGAATTAATTGTGTAATTTTGGCTAAATTTATGCCATTCCTTCGGCAATTAATACGGCCCGAACCGTAACGTGCACCCAGGAGTGTTATACATCAAAATGTGCGTCTCCATCCTGCGACTACACGCATTACTTTTCTCTTTCAAAAGTGTTACCATGGCGACGCTAGACGCCAAAAGGCGCGCCCCCCCTTCATCTGATTGGTCCATATTTGATAGTCACCAAATTTTGCATGCAAGCCAGGCCTGGCGATACATTTGATATTTCATGGTTTGCATTAATGGGCGTGGCCTAACGGCTCAACAGCGCCCCCTAGAATACTTTTCTCTGCCATAACTTTTGAATGGTTTGACATAGGAAGTTGTGGGTGGTGTCATGGGACTCTGTAATGAGTTCTTAAGCTTCGTTGGCCTTAATTAGCCCCGCCCCTTCTTCTGATTGGTTGTCCCGATTTTCTGCTATAACTTTGGAATGGTTTAACATAGAGAGTCGTGGGTGGGGTCATCAGATTATGTATGGAGTCCTTGACCTTCATTTGGCCAGAATTAGCCCCGCCTCTTCTTCTGATTGGTTGTCCCTTTTTTCTGCTATAACTTTTTAATGGTTTGACATAGGAAGTCGTGGGTGGTGTCATGGGAATTTGTACTGAGTCCTTAAGCTTAGTTGGCCTTAATTAGCCCCGCCTCTTCTTCTTATTGGTTGTCCCGATTTTCTACTATGACTTTGGAATGGTTTGACATAGAGTCCTGGGTGGTGTCATCAGATTATTTATGGAGTCCTTGACCTTCATTGGCATGAATAAGCCCCGCCCCTTCTTCTGATTGGTTGTCCCTTTTTTCTGCTATAACTTTTTAATGGTTTGACATAGGAGGTCGTGGGTGGTGTCATGGGACTCTGTAATGAGTTCTTAAGCTTCGTTGGCCTTAATTAGCCCCGCCCCCTCTTCTGATTGGTTGTCCCGATTTTCTGCTATAACTTTGGAATGGTTTGACATAGAGAGTCGTGGGTGGTGTCATCAGATTCTGTATGGAGTCCTTGACCTTCATTGGCCTGAATTAGCCCCGCCCCTTCTTCTGATTGGTTGTCCCTTTTTTCTGCTATAACTTTTGAATGGTTTGACATAGGAAGTCGTGGGTGGTGTCGTTTCTGATATGCCTAGGGGGGGCGGTGGCCGTGAGTGCGAGGGCCCGTTCATTGCTGCTTGCAGCTTTAATTAGGGCCCGAGCACTTGCAGTGCGAAGGCCCTATTGTATTTGCAGGAATTTTTATTATTAGGGCCCGAGCACCTTCAGTGCGAAGGCCCTATTGTATTTGCAGGAATTTTTATTATTATTATTATTATTATTATTATTATTTTCCTGACAAAGTGAAGGCCTTTTTGCCCCCCTTAACATGCCCAAAAAGTCACCAAATTTTGCACCCTAGTCAGGCCTGGCGAAAAATTTGATATTTAAAGGTTTGCATTAATGGGCGTGGCAAAATGGCTCAACAGCGCCCCCTTGAAAACTTTGTGCCTCAAGCCCCACGATACGGTTTGACGTACCTGCACGAAAATCGGTACACACCTGTATCATGGGACAACTTAAACAAAAGTCTCTTGGGGTCATGCCCGAAACCGAACAGGATGTCGGCCATTTTGAATTAGTCATGTCATTTGGGCGAAATTTATTCCATTCCTTCGAAAGTTAATTCAGCCCGAACCGTAACGTGCCCCCAAGTGTGTTATACATCAAAATGTGCGTCTCCCTCCTGCGACCACACGCATTACTTTTCTCTTTCAAAAGCGTTACCGTGGCGACGCTAGACGCCAAAAAGCGCGCCCACCCTTCATCTCGTTGCTTCAGACAGAAAAAACTTTGCGCCTCAAGCCCCATAATACGGTTTGACGTACCTGAACGAAAATCGGTACACTCCTGTATCATGTCGCAACTAAAAGAAAAGTCTCTTGGCGCCATGGCCGAAACCGAACAGGAAGTCGGCCATTTTGAACATTCTGAATTAATCGCGTAATTTTGGAGCAATATATGCCATTCCTTCGAGAATTAATTCAGCCCGAACCGTATCGCGAACCCAGATGTGTTATACATCAAAATGTGCGTCTCCATCCTGCGACTACACGCATTACTTTTCTCTTTGAAAAGTGTTACCGTGGCGACGCTAGACGCCAACAAGCGCACCCCCCCTTCATCTGATTGGTCCATATTTGATAGTTCCCCAAAAGGCACCAAATTTGGCATGCAAGCCAGGCCTGGCGATAAATTTGATATTTCATGGTTTGCATTAATGGGCGTGGCAAAATGGCTCAACAGCGCCCCCCGGAAAACTTTGTGCCTCAAGCCCCACAATACGGTTTGACGTACATGCACGAAAATCGCTACACACCTGTATCATGGCACAACTTAAAGAAAAGTCTCTTGGAGCCATGGCCGAAACCGAACAGGATGTCGGCCATTTTTAATAAATTGTGTCCTTTTGGTGAAATTTATGCCATTCCTTCGGCAGTTAATTCAGCCCGAACCGTAACGTGCACCCAGGTGTGTTATACATCAAAATGTGCGTCTACATCCTGCGACACCACGCATTACTTTTCTCTTTCAAAAGTGTTACCGTGGCGACGCTAGACGCCAAAAGGCGCGCCCCCCCTTCATGTGATTGGTCCATATTTGATAGTTCTCCAAAAGTCACCAAATTTTGCATGCAAGCCAGACTTGGTGATAAATTTGATATTTCATGGTTTGCATTAATGGGCGTGGCCTAACGGCTCAACAGCGCCCCCTAGAATACTTTTATCTGCCATAACTTTTGAATGGTTTGACATAGGAAGTCGTGGTTGGTGTCATGGGACTCTGTAATGAGTTCTTAAGCTTCGTTGGGCTTAATTAGCCCCGCCCCTTCTTCTGATTGGTTGTCCCGATTTTCTGCTATAACTTTGGAATGGTTTGACATAGAGAGTCCCGCTTCCTGATTCAAACGTCTGCCGGCCCCGCCCCCCGACCAATCAGTGGCGAGTAGGGTGATGACGGCCCCGCCCCCCGACCAATCAGTGGCGAGTAGGGTGATGACGGCCCCGCCCCCCGACCAATCAGTGGCGAGTAGGTGACGGCCCCGCTCCCCGACCAATCAGCTGCCTGTAATATGGTGACGTCAGAAATAGACCCGTGCTCAGCCCGGTTGGAACCACGATAAAATGGTTACAGAAAAAGTAATAAAAATAGTAGTGTTTTACTAATATTTATACCTTACAAATATTTAAAAAATTAGGAAAAAAAAGTTCCAGACATTTTATCGCTATGTTGGTCTTAATGGGCGTGGCCTAATGGCTCAACAGCGCCCCCTAGAAAACTTTTCTCTGCCATAACTTTTGAATGGTTTGACATATTTGAAATATGCTGCTAATGTGTCAGCCAACCACAAAAATCTCTGCAATTTTGGTGGAATCATTTATTTTTTGTCCTTGCCCGGTGCAAATGACATAAATAAAGTGCGTGGTTTGGTTGTGAAAAAATAAAAGTAATGTTATGTGAACAATAAATCAAACGCTCCCTTCCATGCAGTGTGTGTGTCTAGGAAGTAAAGACTGGAACATGCTATTCACAAAAGCACAAATAGTGGTGTTTTACTAACATTTATATCTTACAAATATTTAAAAAATTACGAAAAAACAATTCGGGACTCAGATTATATCGCTATGTTGGTGTGTCCTCAATCAGTCAGTCAGAAAACGGCCAAGCTGATTCGTGGCTCAGAGGTAACGTCACCGTCTTTCATGTGAGAGGTCGCGGGTTCGATCCCAGCACAATGCAAAGTTTATTGTCAGCTATTTTTGTGTTTTTTTTAACATCAAAATATGCGTCTCAATCTTGCGACGACGCGCATTACTTTTCTCATTCAGAAGTGTTACCGTGGCAACACTCGACGCCAAAAAGTGCGCCCCCCTTCATCTGATTGGTCCATATTTGATAGTTCCCCAAAAGTCACCAAATTTTGCATGCAAGGCAGGCCTGGCGATAAATCTGATGTTTCATGGTTTGCATTAATGGGCGTGGCCTAACGGCTCAACAGCGCCCCCTAGAATACTTTTCTCTGCCATAACTTTTGAAAGGTTTGACATAAAGAGTCGTGGGTGGTGTCATGGGAATCTGTATTGAGTCCTTGACCTTCATTGGCCTGAATTAGCCCCGCCCCTTCTTCTGATTGGTTGTCCCTATTTCCTGCTATAACTTTTGAAAGGTTTGACATAAAGAGTCGTGGGTGGTGTCATGGGACTCTGTATAGAGTCCTTGACCATAATTGGTGAAAATTAACCCCGCCCCTTCTTCTGATTGGTTGTCCCGATTTTCTGCTATAACTTTTGAATGGTTTGACATAGAGAGTCGTGGGTGGTATCATCAGATTCTGTATGGAGTCCTTGACCTTCATTGGCCTGAATTAGCCCCGCCCCTTCTTCTGATTGGTTGTCCCGATTTTCTGCTATAACTTTTGAATGGTTTGACATAGGAAGTCGTGGGTGGTGTCATTTCTGATATGCTTATGGGGGCGGTGGCCGTGAGTGCGAGGGCCCGTTCATCGCTGCTTGCAGCTTTAATTATTATTATTATTATTATTATTATTATTTTCCTGACAAAGTGAAGGCCTTTTTGCCCCCCTTAACATGCCCAAAAAGTCACCAAATTTTGCACCCTAGTCAGGCCTGGCGAAAAATTTGATATTTAATGGTTTCCATTAATGGGCGTGGCAAAATGGCTCAACAGCGCCCCCTTGAAAACTTTGTGCCTCAAGCCCCACGATACGGTTTGACGTACATGCACGAAAATCGGTACACACCTGTATCATGGCGCAACTGAAAGAAAAGTCTCTTGGCGTCATGCCCGAAACCGAACAGGAAGTCGGCCATTTTGAATTAGTCGTGTCATTTTGGCGAAATTTATGCCATTCCTTCGAAAGTTAATTCAGCCCGAACCGTAACATGCCCCCAAGTGTGTTATACATCAAAATGTGCGTCTCCATCCTGCGACAACACGCATTACTTTTCTCTTTCAAAAGCGTTACCGTGGGGGCGCTAGACGCCAAAAAGCGCGCCCACCCTTCATCTGATTGGTTCGACAGAAAAAACTTTGTGCCTCAAGCCCCATAATACGGTTTGACGTACATGAACGAAAATCGGTACACTCCTGTATTATGTCGCAACTAAAAGAAAAGTCTCTTGGCGCCATGGCCGAAACCGAACAGGAAGTCGGCCATTTTGAACATTCTGAATTAATTGCGTAATTTTGGAGCAATATATGCCATTCCTTCGAGGGTTAATTCAGCCCGAACCGTATCGTGAACCCAGATGTGTTATACATCAAAATGTGCGTCTCCATCCTGCGACTACACGCATTACTTTTCTCTTTGAAAAGTGTTACCGTGGCGACGCTAGACACCAACAAGCGCACCCCCCCTTCATCTGATTGGTCCATATTTGATAGTTCCCCAAAAGGCACCAAATTTGGCACGCAAGCCAGGCCTGGAGATAAATTTGATATTTCATGGTTTGCATTAATGGGCGTGGCAAAATGGCTCAACAGCGCCCCCTTGAAAACTTTGTGCCTCAAGCCCCACGATACGGTTTGACGTACATGCACGAAAATCGGTACACACCTGTATCATGGGACAACTTAAAGAAAAGTCTCTTGCCGTCATGCCCGAAACCGAACAGGAAGTCGGCCATTTTGAATTAATCGTGTCACTTTGGCGCAATTTATGCTATTCCTTCGGCAGTTAATTCAGCCCGAACCGTAACGTGCACCCAGGTGTATTATACATCAAAATGTGCGTCTCCCTCCTGCGACCACACGCATTACTTTTCTCTTTCAAAAGCGTTACCGTGGCGACGCTAGACGCCAAAAAGCGCGCCCCCTTAATCTGATTGGTCCATATTTGATAGTTCTCCAAAAGTCACCAAATTTTGCATGCAAGCCAGGCCTGGTGATAAATTTGATATTTCATGGTTTGCATTAATGGGCGTGGCAAAATGGCTCAACAGCACCCCCCGGAAAACTTTTCTCTGCCATAACTTTTGAATGGTTTGACATAAAGAGTCATGGGTGGTGTCATGGGACTCGGTATTGAGTCCTTGACCATAATTGGTGAAAATTAGCCCCGCCCCTTCTTTTGATTGGTTGTCCCTATTTCCTGCTATAACTTTTGAATGGTTTGACATGGAGAGTCGTGGGTGGTGTCATCAGACTCTGTATGGAGTCCTTGACCTTCATTGGCCTGAATTAGCCCAGCCCCTTCTTGTGATTGGTTGTCCCTTTTTTCTGCTATAACTTTTGATTGGTTTGACATAGGAAGTCGTGGGTGGTGTCATTTCTGATATGCTTATGGGGGGCGGCGGCCGTGAGTGCGAGGGCCCGTTCATCGCTGCTTGCAGCTTTAATTATTCTTATTATTTTTCTGACGAAAGGAGGGCCTTTTTGCCCCCCTAAACGTGCCCAAAAAGTCACCAAATTTTGCACCCAAGTCAGGCCTGGCGAAAAATTTGATATTTAATGGTTTGCATTAATGGGCGTGGTAAAATGGCTCAACAGCGCCCCCCGGAAAACTTTGTGCCTCAAGCCCCACGATACGGTTTGACGTACAGGCACGAAAATCGGTACACGCCTGTATCATGACGTAACTTAAAGAAAAGTCTCTTGGCGTCATGCCCGAAACCGAACAGGATGTCGGCCATTTTGAATTAGTCGTGTCATTTTGGCGAAATTTATGCCATTCCTTCGGCAGTTAATACAGCCCGAACCGTAACGAGCCCCAAAGTGTGTTATACATCAAAATGTGCGTCTCAATCATCTGACACCACGCATTACTTTTCTCTCTCAAAAGCGTTACCGTGGCGACGCTAGACGCCAAAAAGCGCGCCCACCCTTCATCTGATTGGTTCAGACAGAAAAAACTTTGCGCCTCAAGCCCCATAATACGGTTTGACGTACATGAACGAAAATCGGTACACACTTGTATCATGTCGCAACTTAAAGAAAAGTCTCTTGGCACCATGGTCGAAACCGAACAGGAAGTCGGCCATTTTGAACATTCTGAATTAATCACGTAATTTTGGAGCAATATATGCCATTCCTTCGAGAATTAATACGGCCCGAACCGTATCATGAACCCAGATGTGTTATACATCAAAATGTGCGTCTCCATCCTGCGACTACGCGCATTACTTTTCTCTTTCAAAAATGTTACCGTGGCGACGCTAGATGCCAAAAAGCGCGCCCCCCCTTCGTCTGATTGGTCCATATTTGATAGTTCCCCAAAAGGCACCAAATTTGGCATGCAAGTCAGGCCTGGCAATAAATTTGATATTTCATGGTTTGCATTAATGGGCGTGGCAAAATGGCTCAACAGCGCCCCCCGGAAAACTTTGTGCCTCAAGCCCCACAATACGGTTTGACGTACATGCACGAAAATCGCTACACACCTGTATCATGGCACAACTTAAAGAAAAGTCTCTTGGAGCCATGGCCGAAACCGAACAGGAAGTCGGCCATTTTGAAATCTGATTGGTCCATATTTGATAGTTCTCCAAAAGTCACCAAATTTTGCATGCAAGACAGACTTGGCGATAAATTTGATATTTCATGGTTTGCATTAATGGGCGTGGCCTAACGGCTCAACAGCGCCCCCTAGAATACTTTTCTCTGCCATAACTTTTGAATGGTTTGACATAGGAAGTTGTGGGTGGTGTCATGGGACTCTGTATGGAGTCGTTGAGCTTCGTTGGCCTTAATTAGCCCCGCCCCTTCTTCTGATTGGTTGTCCCTTTTTTCTGCTATAACTTTTGAATGGTTTGACATAGGAAGTCGTGGGTGGTGTCATGGGACTCTGTAATGAGTTCTTAAGCTTCGTTGGCCTTAATTAGCCCCGCCCCTTCTTCTGATTGGTTGTCCCGATTTTCTGCTATAACTTTGGAATGGTTTGACATAGAGAGTCGTGGGTGGTGTCATCAGATTCTGTATGGAGTCCTTGACCTTCATTGGCCTGAATTAGCCAAGCCCCTTCATCTGATTGGTTGTCCCTTTTTTCTGCTATAACTTTTGAATGGTTTGACATAGGAAGTCGTGGGTGGTGTCTTTTCTGATATGCTTATGGGGGGCGGTGGCCGTGAGTGCGAGGGCCCGTTCATCGCTGCTTGCAGCTTTAATTATGGGCATGCCAAGTAGTGGCATGACCATATTGCAATTGTCCAGAATGGCCCAAAAGGCAATGTTGCTAGCATTTTGCTAACAAGCTAAAGTCGCAAAAGTCCCACTGCGCACCAGCGGGTGTACAGCCTGACCCCGCTCTGATGTGGAAAAGAAAAATCCCCCAAAAGTACAACACGGCCCGAAAAACCTGAAAAATGAAGGCGATATATTAGTATACAGAAAGGTTTCCCTTTTTTATGGGCATGCCAAGTAGTGGCATGACCATATTGCAATCGTCCAGAATGGCCCAAAGGGCAATGCTGCTAGCATGCTAAAGTCGCAAAAGTCCCACTGCGCACCAGCGGGTGTACAGCATGACCCCGCACTGATGTGGAAAAAAAAAATCCCCAAAAAGTAAAACACGGCCGAAAAAATTAGGAAAAACATGAAAATGAAGGCGATATATTAGTATCTAGAAAAGGTTTCCCTTTTCTTATTATTATTAGTGCCACGGCTGCGCCACGTGGCACGCCTCCTCCATTGAGCTGCGCAAGCTCAATGGAGGAGGAGTGCCTCGTGCGCAGCACGAGGCACTCATACTATTGCTCAGGCTTATTATTATTTATATATTCTTCCGTAAAAACTTTGTCCGGCTACTCCTCCTACAGCTTTGAGAAAACGCGAAAAGTAAAAACGTAGAAACGTGCGCCTTAATCGGGAATCGATGGGTATGACTTTTATTAGCGATTGGCGTGCACGTTTTTGCGCAACGTGCACAAACGTGCGCTTTTTGCCCCATCCGGAACGCATTGCGTGAAGTTTGGGGCCTCACCACTCGCACACCGTTACTCGAAAAATTCTGAACCGATTTAGAAAGTTGTAGGCCCTGAATTTAACTACAGTCCTGTGGATTTTCAGAACGATGGCACGAATAGTTTTTGCACGAAGTGCAAAAACATTTCCAAATTTCCAAACTAATGGGGAGATTTTCCCATGTATTTGTATGGGGCAGCATTTCACACTTTGGGTGGGAGGAGGTTAAAAAAAAAAAAAAATCACCTTTTTTCTGAGTCACGTATCTTTCTCATACTTGCACGTAGAAACGTCATTCAAACTTCAAAACGGAGGAAAACTTCTCTTCTCTCTCCAAACCCCGGACTGTTTTTTCCTAAAATGTACACTTTTCAAGATATGAGCCCTCAAGCGAGGACTGGAAATCACTTTTTTTCAAATCTAGAGCACGGGAGTCAGTTTGCTAGAGTGTAGTTACACTGAAAAAAAAACATGATTTCTTATTTGTAACTCGAGGTCACGGCCAAACCGTAAAAGGTAGACAGATAATTTTTGGTCAGAATATAGACATAGGTGTTGTGATTTATAAAATGTGACTTTGACAGGCGTGGTGTGCACAAAATTTTAACGGGGGAGCCAACAGACACGCCAGTTCCTGTCTCTCTCTTCATTGACTCCCATGTTAAATGAAGTTTTCTTAAAAAAAATCTCATTTTTGTTTTCAAATTGCCGTTACTAACACATTTTAAGGAATATCTGTATGAAAATAACATTTAGATAATCTGGTAGGTTCTCTGTTTCTCAAAATGTTTTCGTTTTTCTGCTAAGAGCTACGGTTTGAGCGCAAAGTGGAGTGATTTCAGGTTTGTCACAACCAAAAATCCAGCTGAGTCATTCCCGCTCCCTCTGTATCAGGTTCTTGTTGCCCCTAGCAACCAGAGCTCAGCTGTTGACTGATTAGACTGACCCAGAACTGGTCACATGACTCACTCAGTACAGACTTCATAGTATAACCTGGAAAATGGAGAAATCTGAACCCTGACCTTTTAACCTTAGATGAACACACACACACCCACACACACACACACACACACACACACACACACACACACACACACGATAGGTGTTATTATGGGATGTCAGGTGTTTTTATAGGATGTTAGTGTTATTATGGGATGTCAGGTGTTTTTATAGGATGTTAGTGTTATTATGGGATGACAGGTGTTTTTATAGGATGTTAGTGTTATTATGGGATGTCAGGTGTTTTTATAGGATGTTAGTGTTATTATGGGATGGCAGGTGTTTTTATAGGATGTTAGTGTTATTATGGGATGGCAGGTGTTTTTATAGGATGTTAGTGTTATTATGGGATGTTAGTGTTATTATGGGATGGTAGGTGTTTATTATGGGATGGTAGTGTTATTGGTGTTAGCGGTCCCGTTAGCGGTTCTGTTAGCGGTCCTGTTAGCGATCCCGTTAGCGGTCCCGTTAGCGGTCCAGTTAGCGATCCCGTTAGCGGTCCAGTTAGCGACCCCGTTAGCGGTCCCGTTAGCAATCCCGTTAGCGGTCCCGTTAGCGGTTGTTAGCGATCCCGTTAGCGATCCCGTTAGCGGCTTGGTTAGCGATCCCGTTAGCGGCTCGGTTAGCGGTCCCGTTAGCGGTTCAGTTAGCGATTCCGTTAGCGGTCCCGTTAGCGGTCCCGTTAGCGGTCCCGTTAGCGGTCCCGTTAGCGATCCCGTTAGCGGTCCAGTTAGCGACCCCGTTAGCGGTCCCGTTAGCGGTTCCGCTAGCGGTTGTTAGCGATCCCGTTAGCGGTCCCGTTAGCGGTTCAGTTAGCGATTCCGTTAGCGATCCCGTTAGCGGTCCCGTTAGCGGTCCAGTTAGCGATCCCGTTAGCGGTCCAGTTAGCGACCCCGTTAGCGGTCCCGTTAGCGGTTCCGCTAGCGGTTGTTAGCGATCCCGTTAGCGGTCCCGTTAGCGGTTCTGTTAGCGGTTCTGTTAGCGGTCCTGTTAGCGGTTCCGTTAGCGGTCCCGTTAGCGATCCCATTAGCGGCTCGGTTAGCAATCCCGTTAGCGGCTCGGTTAGCGGTCCCGTTAGCGGTTCAGTTAGCGATTCCGTTAGCGATCCCGTTAGCGGTACCGTTAGCAGTCCAGTTAGCGATCCCGTTAGCGGTCCAGTTAGCGACCCCGTTAGCGGTCCCGTTAGCAATCCCATTAGCGGTCCCGTTAGCGGTTCCGCTAGCGGTTGTTAGCGATCCCGTTAGCGGTTCTGTTAGCGGTTCTGTTAGCGGTCCCGTTAGCGGTTCTGTTAGCGGTTGTTAGCGGTCCCGTTAGCGATCCCATTAGCGGCTCGGTTAGCGGTCCCGTTAGCGATCCCGTTAGCGATCCCGTTAGCGGTCCCGTTAGCGATCCCGTTAGCGGTCCCGTTAGCGGTCCCGTTAGCGGTCCCGTTAGCGGTTCCGTTAGCGGCTTGGTTAGCGATCCCGTTAGCGGCTCGGTTAGCGGTCCCGTTAGCGATCCCGTTAGCGATCCCGTTAGCGGTTCAGTTAGCGGTTCTATATTTTCTGTAATAACTTTTGAATGGTTTGACATAGAGAGTCATGGGTGGTGTCATTGGAATCTGTATCGAGTCCTTGACCTTCATGGGTGCAAATAAGCCCCGCGATCATCCGGCAGTAGTCCGTGGCACTTCAAAATTTCCCGGGAATTTTGTCTAGTTATTCTTATTATTCCGCACTTTTTTTCGTCCATTAATACGGCCCGAACCGCAACGTGCACCCATGCATGGCATACATCGTTGGATGCGTCTCCATCGTGATTCGATGGGCATTACTTTTCTCAGTAATAGGGGTTACCATGGCAACGCTAGTTGCTAAAAAGCAAAAAAAAAGGCGAAAATTCCCGCGCTTATTGCTCGGCCGAACTTTATCGTAGAGACATCGTTCAAACTTTGAAACACTCGGCCCGATAGTCTTTAAAGGACCATACAACTTCATCATTCTAGTTATTACGGTTTTTGCGATATTTAACTTTCAATTTAAAAAAAAAATCACTTTTATTTTGGACGCTTGTTGCTAGGCAACGGTTTATCGTACAGACATCATTACAACATTGACCAACCCGGGACGCTTTGTACTGCAACATATTTTAGTCTCGTCATGCTTGCTATTACGGTTTTTGAGATATTCCACATTGTTCATTTTGATGCTAACGGAACTTCGGATGCTTGTTGCGCGGCAACGCGGTATCGCAGAGACTTGGTTCCAACGTTAAAAGACTCAGGTTGATGTGGACTACAACATACTGAGGTCTCATTACGCTGTCGTTTACAGCTTTTGAGATATTAAAGCCAAATTGTCCCATTCTATCCTATGGGGCTTGTTACCATGGCAACAAAAACCAATGCATTTGTATGGGGGACCATGTGAATAAACAATCTGTTAATGCTGCCCGAACCGGAATGTGCACCCATGCATGGCATATATCGTTGGATGCGTCTCCATCGTGCCTCGATGGGCATTACTTTTCTCAGTCAAAAGTGTTACCGTGGCAACGCTAGATGCCATAAAGCAAAAAAAAAGGCAAAAATTCAGACGCTTATTGCTCGGTCGAACTTTATCGTAGAGACATCGTTCAAACTTTCAAACACTCGGCCCGATTGGCACTAACGGGCCGTACAAGCTCATTATGCCAATTATTAAAATTTTTGCGATATTGACCTTTCATTTTTTTTTTAAATTTCCATTTGACTTTGGACGCTTGTTGCTAGGCGACAGATTATCGTAGAGACATCGTACAAATGTTCCCCGACTCGGCACGCTGTCGCCGTCAACATATTCAAATTTCATGAAGCTGGGATTTAAGGAAATTTTATGTCAAAATCCATGCCAAATGGCCCCATTCATTCGGATGGGATTTTTTTACCACGGTGAAACAAAAACCTATCCATTAATGTAGCCTGAACCGCAACGTGCACCCATGCATGGCATACATCGTTAGATGCGTCTCCATGTTGCCTCGATGGGCATTACTTTTTTCAGTCAAAAGTGTCACCGTGGGGGGCGCTAGACGCCAAAAAGCGCACACCTTTAATAACTATTGGGAGCACAGGAATGAATGCAATACAACTGTAAACACCTCAAACTGACATAGAACCACCCCGAACACAACCACTACAGCCCTAAACCAAAGCAGCTGGAGGGGTCGAATGGGCCGTAGGGCATGCCCATGTCAAAATTTCGTGAAATTTTCTAGTTTATTATTATTATTATTCCGCACTTTTTTTCGTCCGTTAATACGGCCCGAACCGCAACGTGCACCCATGCATGGCATACATCGTTGGATGCGTCTCCATTGTGATTCGATGGGTATTACTTTTCTCAGTAATAGGGGTTACCGTGGCAACGCTAGTTGCCAAAAAGCAAAAAAAAAGGTGAAAATTCCCGCGCTTATTGCTCGGCCGAACTTTATCGTAGAGACATCGTTCAAACTTTGAAACACTCGGCCCGATAGTCTTTAAAGGACCCTACAACTTCATCATTCTAGTTATTACGGTTTTTGCGATATTTAACTTTCAATTTAAAAAAAAAATCCCTTTTATTTTGGACGTTTGTTGCTAGGCAACGGTTTATCGTACAGACATCATTACAACATTGACAAACCCGGGACGCTTTGTACTGCAACATATTTTAGTCTCGTCAAGCTTGCTATTACAGTTTTTGAGGTATTCCACTTTGCGAATTTTGATGCTAACGGAATTTCGGACGCTTGTTGCGCGGCAACACGATATCGTAGAGACTTTAATTTAACGTTAAAAGACTCGGGTTGTTGTGGACTACAACATACTAAGGTCTCATTACGCTGTCGTTTACAGCTTTTGAGACATTGAAGCCTAATTGTCCCATTCTATCCTATGGAGCTTGTTACCAGGCAACAAAAACCTATGCATTTGTATGGGGGAGCATGTGAATAAAACATCTGTTAATGCTGCCCAGACCGGAACGTGCACCCATGCATGGCATACATCGTTGGATGCATCTCGATCGTGCCTCGATGGGCATTACTTTTCTCAGTCAAAAGTGTTACTGTGGCAACGCTAGATGCCAAAAAGCAAAAAAAAAGGCAAAAATTTGAACGTTTATTGCTCGGCCAGACTTTATCGTAGATACATCGTTCAAACTTTCAAACACTCGGCCCGATTGGCACTAACGCATCATACAAGCTCATTATGCCAATTATTACACTTTTTGCGATAATGACCTTTCATTTTTTTCTTTATTTCCGTTTGACTTTGGACGCTTGTTGCTAGGCAACAGATTATCATAGAGACATCCTACAAATGTTCCCCGACTCGGCACGCTGTGGACTTCAACATATTCAAATTTCATGAAGCTGTTATTTAAGGAAATTTTATGTCAAAATCCATGCCAAATGGCCCCATTCATTCGGATGGGTTTTTTTACCACGGCGAAACAAAAACCTATCCATTAATGTAGCCTGAACCGCAACGTGCACCCATGCATGGCATACATCGTTAGATGCGTCTCCATGTTGCCTCGATGGGCATTACTTTTCTCAGTCAAAAGTGTCACCGTGGGGGGCGCTAGACGCCAAAAAGCGCACGCCTTTAATAACTATTGGGAGCACAGGAATGAATGCAATACAACTGTAAACACCTCAAACTGACATAGAACCACCCCGAACACAACCACTACAGCCCTAAAACAAAGCCACGAGAGGGCTCGATTGGGCCGTAGGGCATGCCCATATCAAAATTTCATGAAATTTTCTAGTTCTTTTTCTTCTTCTTCTTCTTCTTCTTCTTATTGTTCTGACAAAAGGAAGGCCTTTTTGCCCCCCTAAACGTGCCCAAAAAGTCACCAAATTTTGCATGCAAGCCAGGCCTGGCGAAAAATTTGATATTTAATGGTTTGCATTCATGGGCGTGGCAAAATGGCTCAACAGCGCCCCCTAGAAAACTTTGTGCCTCAAGCCCCACGATACGGTTTGACGTACATGCACGAAAATCGGTACACACCTGTATCATGGCGCAACCTTAATAAAAGTCTCTTGGCGTAATGCCCGAAACCGAACAGGAAGTCGGCCATTTTGAATTAATTGTGTAATTTTGGCGCAATTTATACCATTCCTTCGGCAGTTAATACGCCCCAAACCGTAACGTGCACCCAGGTGTGTTATACATCAAAATGTGCGTCTCCATCCTCCGACACCACGCATTACTTTTCTCTTTCAAAAGTGTTACCGTGGCGACGCTAGACGCCAAAATGCGCGCCCAGCCTTCATCTGATTGGTTCAGACAGAAAAAACTTTGCGCCTCAAGCCCCATAATACGGTTTGACGTACATGAACGAAAATCGGTACACATCTGTATCATGTCGCTGCTTAAAGAAAAGTCTCTTGGCACCATGGCCGAAACCGAACAGGAAGTCGGCCATTTTGAACATTCTGAATTAATCGCGTAATTTTGGAGCAATATATGCCATTCCTTCGAGAATTAATACAGCCCGAACCGTATCGTGAACCCAGATGTGTTATACATCAAAATGTGCGTCTCCATCCTGCGACTACACGCATTACTTTTCTCTTTCAAAAGTGTTAACGTGGCGACGCTAGACGCCAACAAGCGCAACCCCCCTTCATCTGATTGGTCCATATTTGATAGTTCCCCAAAAGGCACCAAATTTGGCATGCAAGCCAGGCCTGGCAATAAATTTGATATTTCATTGTTTGTATTAATCGGCGTGGCAAAATGGCTCAACAGCGCCCCCTTGAAAACTTTGTGCCTCAAGCCCCACAATACGGTTAGACGTACATGCACGAAAATCGGTACACACCTGTATCATGGCGCAACTTAAACAAAAGTCTCTTGGGGTCATGCCCGAAACCGAACAGGAAGTCGGCCATTTTGAATTAATCGTGTCATTTTGGCGAAATTTATGCCATTCCTTCGGCAGTTAATTCAGCCCGAACCGTAAAGTGCCCCCAAGTGTGTTATACATCAAAATGTGCGTCTCCATCCTCCGACACCACACATTACTTTTCTCTTTCAAAAGCGTTACCGTGGTGACGCTAGACGCCAAAAGGCGCGCCCCCCCTTCATCTGATTGGTCCATATTTGATAGTTCTCCAAAAGTCACCAAATTTTGCATGCAAGCCAGGCCTGGTGATAAATTTGATATTTCATGGCTTGCATTAATGGGCGTGGCCTAACGGCTCAACAGCGCCCCCTAGAATACTTTTCTCTGCCATAACTTTTGAATGGTTTGACATAGAGAGTCGTGGGTGGTGTCATGGGACTTGGTATTGAGTCCTTGACCATAATTGGTGAAAATTAGCCCCGCCCCTTCTTCGGATTGGTTGTCCCGATTTTCTGCTATAACTTTTGAATGGTTTGACATAGAGAGTCGTGGGTGGTGTCATCAGATTCTGTATGGCGTCCTTGACCTTCATTGGCCTGAATTAGCCCCGCCCCTTCTTCTGATTGGTTGTCCCTTTTTTCTGCTATATCTTTTGAATGGTTTGACATAGGAAGTCGTGGGTGGTGTCATTTCTGATATGCTTATGGGGGCGGTGGCCGTGAGTGCGAGGGCCCGTTCATCGCTGCTTGCAGCTTTAATTAGTTTTGTCATCTGATAAAATGTCAAAAAGCAAGAGTCACCATTTTTTTCAGAGATGGAAATGTTTGTCTGTTTACCATTTATACAGTGCTGAAAAATTGTTGAAATGTCTCATTATAAATGTGGGGAAGAACTCTTATGGAACCCAGATATTTCCATTAGGTTCATAAATGCTAATATTGTTTACATTATATTATTTTTCATTACACTGGAATATAAAATGTCAAAGAAAATGGGAGACATGTGCCCTCAAAGACATATGTGTTTTGGACTGTGGGAGGGTGCCGGAGTACCAAGCAGCACAGAGAACATGCAGACTCCTCACAGAAAGACTCCTGCCGGGCCCAGGAATCAAACCAGGAACCTTCATCCTGTGAGGCAACAGTGCTACTGCGCTGTTCTTTATAGGTTAAGTTTTCTTATCATCATAAATTGTTGAAATAATTTCTGTTTACAGTGTCAACTTTTCTTGATGTCCTCAATGGGATTAAGTTTGGTGGTGTTTCCTGGCCACAGATGAACTATTACAATGCCACTTCATTACCACTTTTGCTGTGCCTGTGTGACATGGTGCTCCGCCATTTTGGAAAATCCACAAATTGTCACCAAATAGAAACCTTTAAAAGACAATGGCCCGGTTTCCCAGATCAGTTAAGTAGCTCTTAACAGCGAAAGACTTCTTTCAAACCTTCTTAAGGAGCCTGTGAAAGAAAATCGCGTTTCCCAGAGTCGCTCTTAGCTTAAGAATCTCTTTCATTAAGAAGGAAATGAAAGATGCTGCTGACCCAGTCTTTACAATCATCTTAGTGAACAAAGACTCACAGATCCAGCCGCGTCAGGCAAATCAATATCACACCAAGCAATGAGATATTAAAACAATGCACCCCGCACAAATTTTGATTTATTTTATACTTTAGATTTATATTGTTTAGCATTCATTGGTGACAGCAAATGGGGAAAAAAAGAAAAATAAGGAGTAACAAGTGTGTTCCTGTAAATATGTTATGCATTACGCAAAAATAAAAGAATCATAATTTATCATAATTTTTCTGCACACATCCCACATCTGCGTGCACATATGAGATAATGTACCACACTCAAAAATGCTTCAGGGCACATCAAAAACACATCCACCCTCCAAACTTGCCACATTTAAAAAATCAGGCAACTGACAGGTGTAACTGAGTTTAGCTGGAACCTCTTTACGGGAGACTTCATCCACTGCTCCATAAAAAGGCGTTGCAAAATCACATGTGTGAGATACCATGGCTGCTATAGCATATTCTCGCTGCAAATCAACCGCGTTGCCGTCGCGAAGTCACGGTTCCGTTGTATCCGTCGTTCATCGGGGGGGCTGCGCCTGTCACCTGCCACCTGCCAAGAGTTGTAGTGTCATCGTAGTCACCGCCATGCTCAACGACATGTGTCTGTGCGCGCCGGAGCAGATGAGCCGCCTCCCTTGGATGAGGACCAGGATTCTGAAGACGACGATGCCCCACCTCCGGTCCCCGGACCTCCGGTCCCCGGACCTCAGAACGATGCCCGAGCAGCACTCCACCAAACCGGTGTCCAGAGAAGACAGGAGCTCATCGACCTGTTTTTCTGATTTCACTTCCCTTTCACCAGTCACCAAGCAGTCAGCTGAGCACCAACCAACTCCCCTAATCCCCAAACATTGAATATGAACATGAATATAAACACAACATGTCAGGAAATGAATCAATATAATCATGATTCACAGGGAGGGTCGCCCTCCGGAGGGTCAGCTGTACGGCGCCTCGAGAAGTGGCATCTGTCTCCGCTGCAGCTCTAATCATCTGCTGCTGGAGGGCAGTGGACCTCT
The DNA here is from genome assembly GCF_033807715.1 of Cololabis saira. Taxonomy (NCBI): domain Eukaryota; kingdom Metazoa; phylum Chordata; class Actinopteri; order Beloniformes; family Belonidae; genus Cololabis; species Cololabis saira. Next base: position 31,362,871 of record NC_084587.1, read on the forward strand.
CGAGGTGGACCTCCATACGCCGCAGCACTCCGAGCTTCTCCCTGCAGGTCCACCAGCGTCTCGCTGCAGGTGCAGGTGGTGATAGCAGGCCGCTGTGTGCGGCTGCCCCGCATGCGGACGCCAGTTCTTGCTGGTGCAGGTTGGAGCTCGGGGACAGGCGGGAGTGGGTGTAGGGTGACGTATTCCTCGGACTCGGTACTTGGAGCCGGGGAGGTTGGTGGTGCTGGTCTGACCCCGCTCCCAGATGGCTCATCCACCGGTTGCGACAGGTCAAGCAGCTAAATAAACTTCAGAATATTTTTTTGAGGTGAAGGATTCTGTTTTACTAGTCACGAGAATACAATGTGGTCCTATATGCTGATCGTTAAGTTAATTTGTCCTTTCGTCCATCTTTCACATTTAATAACAAAACAATACATTTCCTCATTATTCTCTTACCAAGACTACTTCTTATTTAGTTGCAGTCTTGTTTTCATCATGAAAAAGGGTCATTAAGGTATATTTATCATCTTAGTTTTTCATTATAACACACATAACGCACAGGCAGCAGGGAATTAGTGCGTTAGGTAGCAGTGCTGCGTGTGAAAATGCGCTGATAGTGATCGGTGATCGATTTGCCTGGCATCGATTGATTTGGTTTCAGAACCGGACAGCTCCTCCAAAGAGCTTCTGAAAGAGCGAAACTAAAGAACGGTGTTAAGAAGTCATCTGGGAAACACCCGTATCTTAGGGTTCTCTCTTAGTTGAAACCTTCTTTGAACCTCTCTTAAATCCTTAAGAGAGGTCGGATCTGGGAAACCCGGCCAATTACCGTATTTCTGACAACGTCTCTGGCTGGGGTTATGGTTAAAGAAACCGCTGCTGCGCCCACCTGCCTGCTGTGTGCTGCTGACGTCTCCGACTCCTCAGTCTGGCCTTCGGCAGGAGGGTCCCCCCTTATTTTATATATATATTTTTTTGTATTTTTTATATATTTTTTATTTCTGACTTTTCAGTCTTTTTACCCCTCCCCTGCATGTGTGTGCTAAGTGTACTGCTGATTCTGATAGACAAAAAATTGTTAAGGTCAATGTTAATCTTTTTTGGGACAGTCTGTACACTTAATCGCCCATGGCTAAATTTCTGCCGCTCTCTGCATTTTTAGTTTAATCAAGTGGCCGAAGCTAAATTTTCCAATCACAGAAGGTTAATCAATATAGAAAACTTACAATACTTACAGTACAAATAGAAAATACTCACACCAATGAAAAATTGTTATATTTCAGCCAGAGTTAGTTACCTTTCACTGTCTCACAATACAAAAAACCTTTCACAGTGAAGTTTTTTTCTAGCTCCAAAAGCTCTTTCCCTAATGTGGTAGTCATTTAGAGAGTGAGCTTCTGTAGTGTTGAGTATTTCTCTTTTTTTTTTTTCTCAAGGACACTTTAACAAGAGCGGTTTTATCCACTTTTGTGCTCATTAGTTCCTTTAAGGGATCAAAGAGGTGGCCTGATAGTTACGGTTCAACTGTGTCTTTATACACATCAGCCCTTTCTTTGCTTTAATCATTTTGTGCATGTGCTTACTTTGTGAAAGCCATCTTATTATTCGAAAGAAAAATGCTGCTTCAAGATGGTTTGAATTAGGATTGTTTTAAAAATAAATTACATGTTTTTTTGTTTTATTAAGAGGACATTATCCAAGACCGGTGTGATATAAATCGAATCCATTATTATTATTATTAGTATTATCATTATTATTATTAGTAGTAGTATTATTGTCCTGCTTTTTATATTGAGTGGATACATAAAAACTTGTACAGATATATTTCATGATAGGCTTTTGAAAATGTTATGATTTTTTCCCCCCCGTCACCATTTAAGCTGTCAATTGGACCTGTTAAACCTTATTTATACACTTGACTCAACTGAGTGAGGCGGTATAACTAAGCAATTAAATAGCGTCTGTGGGAAATCGTGACAATAAAACACAGAAATAAGGGTTTTTGTAGAACCCAGCAACTTGCAAAATATTTGAACCATCACATTAAATATGATGCAGCCACTTCATTGCACAATATTGAAGTAAAAATGAGACAATTGTTTGCCTCTTTGAGAATGAAGGAGTTTAAAGAAATGTTGCTGATGTCCTTTTTTCACTGTGGAGGGGGACAGAAATATTGTGTCTTTCCATTATAGCAGACAGACAAAGATGTTGGACCAGTTGCACTAGTTTACCTATTGTTAATAGCTTAGCTGAGGTTTAAGGTTAACTCTCTGTTAAACTCGTGTGTCATGTCAGTTACGTGATGTCATAAACTTCATTGCATTTACACATCTGATTTAATCTCCACGTGAGGTTTCTCCCAAACCAGTGCTTGAAGTGGGCCGGTATGCAGGACCAACAAATTGATGTTTATGGAGAGACAATATGTATAGCTGCTCAATATATTGAGTTTTTGAAGACATATTAGTTAACTATATTAGTTAAAAAGTAAACTTATATTAATGAAGTGGCATGAGTTTGCACAGGACATGCCCTAATACTGAAATTAAATCTATTTTACAGACGGAAACTAATAATATTTCACTTCTTTGTGTTTGTATTTTATATCTTAAATTTTTCAATATTTTCCATGCCATGATAACACCATGAAGGTTAAAGCTGTGGCTCCATGACACTTTGAATTTGGCTCATATGGATTTGATTTACTGTAAAACTGGCTTTGTTCTTTGTAATATCTGTACAATAAAACAATAGATGATAGATGACAGACAGACAGACGGACAGACGGACAGACGGACAGACGGACATACTGTATACATATCACTTGTGCTTTTGTCCCATATTTGTATGATAGACAGCAGGTCAATAGGGGGAGTACTGGATCTTATTTGTTTCCCCATTAAGCACTGTTCTAAATTTAACTGCAGTGTCCTCAAAAACAAACATACAGTAAGAGGTATTTTATGCTGCTTGTTTGCTTATATCTCATATGAGGAAGCTGACAAGGTTGATGTGATAGAGCTAACAATAATTCCTGACTGGATTTGACCTGTTAGGGGATGACTGCCACAGTGTCTCCAATGCCATCAGAAGATTCACCAGGAGCAGTGATATTCCTAGTCAACAAGTGCAGTGTGCCTTTAAAGGAGCATGAGGCAGGATTAAAGCATTCAATTTGTTTTTAAGTCTTAGTAAAGCACTTGTAACCACCTTGTTGTTGAATTTTGCTGTACAAATAAACTTGTCTTGCTTTGCCTTAATTTATTTCTAATAAGATTGATTGACAGTCGGCTCAACCAATGGCTCGCCGTTATCAATTCCTCATCTGTAAACAACATGCTATTGCGCTCAGTGGAGCAACCAGCAATTTTTACAAACCCAGTATCGGCTAAACGTAATGGTCATTTTTGGATTTAGTTGTCGACTTTGACATATTACACAATATATCCTGCTGTAAATGTTTAATGGAAGCTCTGCAGACATTTTGGCGGGTGTAGGAGCCGAATGCCTCTAGTACTATTTGAGCACTTTATTGGGTGATGGGCTTAATAGGTGTGTCATGGTTTCCCAGTGTAGTTTTTTAGTTTTACTCACTCCCCTGTTTTTCCAGATCCTGCCACCCTAATCAGCCAGAGATCCACTCATTCCCTTCACCTGTGCTTCCCCACCCAGCTCCACACCTGGTTTCCCTCATCAGCAGTTCCCCTCATATACCGGCCCATTTCCACCTTCTTGTTTGCCAGATTGTCGTGTGCTTTTGCCTCGCTTTCCAGCCTTCCTGATTTCTGTCCTGTTCCTGCCTGCCTGCCTGTAACCCTGCATGATTCTTGGTTTATGGATTTTTGCCTGCCCGTTTTGGTTTTGGTTGCCTGATCTGCCTGACTACCCGGTTTGACCCCTGCCTGCCTTTTGACAAAGATTAAAGCCTCTTGGACTCTGATCCTGCCTGGTGTTGTGCATTTGGGTTCTCTGTCCTGTCTGAGCCGTGACAGTACAATCTGGCCAAGACTGAACCCAGCCAACATGGACCTACCACGTAAGGAAGAGGATTTGTGGGATTTTTTTTATGGGGACCATGTGGCGTTCTACCACCGTACGGTGAAGGGGACGGGGACATGCCCCCAGTTCCGGCCTGTTGCTGTTCCCGAGGTGGTCCCAGACCCACCCCAGTCCCTTCCCCCTTTCTGGGGAACACGCCTGGCTCTGGGTGGGCCCAGGAGCCTGCAGGCTCAGGGGAGGCAACGACGAAGGCGTCAGCCCCAGCCCCAGCTTGCTCCAGCTCCAGCTCCTGCTCCGGCTCCTGTTCCAGATCCGGCTCCTGTTCCAGATCCGGCTCCTGTTCCAGATCCGGCTCCTGTTCCAGATCCGGCTCCTGTTCCAGATCCGGCTCCTGTTCCAGCTCCGGCTCCTGTTCCAGCTCCAGCTCCAGCTCCTGCTCCGGCGCCGGTTCCGGCTCCCCGCATCCTGTCTGCCCCTGTTCCGGCTCCCCGCATCCTGTCTGCCCCTGTTCCGGCTCCCCGCATCCTGTCTGCCCCGGTTCCGGCTCCCCGCATCCTGTCTGCCCCGGTTCCGGCTCCCCGCATCCTGTCTGCCCCGGTTCCGGCTCCCCGCATCCTGTCTGCCCCGGTTCCGGCTCCGCGCATCCTGTCTGCCCCGGTTCCGGCTCCCCGCATCCTGTCAGCCCCGACTCCGGCTCCCCGCCTCCTGTCAGCCCCGACTCTTGTTCCTGAGGCGGTCCCGCAGCCCTCGGTTCCTGAGGCGGTCCCGCAGCCCTCGGTTCCTGCAGCGGTCCCGCAGCCCTCGGTTCCTGCAGCGGTCCCGCCGGTCTCTGTTCTGGAGGTGGTCTCTGTTCCCCTTCCTGAGGCGATCCTGGATGGATCTGCCGCAGTCCCAGACCGACCCTCTGACCAGCCTGCCGCAATCCCAGACCGACCCCCTGACCAGCCTGCCGCAATCCCAGACCGACCCCCTGACCAGTCTGCCGCAATCCCAGACCGACCCCCTGACCAGCCTGCCGCAGTCCAAGACCGACCCCCTGACCAGCCTGCCGCAGTCCCAGACCGACCCCCTGACCAGCCTGCCGCAGTCCCAGACCGACCCTCTGACCAGCCTGCCGCAGTCCCAGACCGACCCTCTGACCAGCCTGCCGCAGTCCCAGACCGACCCCCTGACCAGCCTGCCGCAGTCCCAGACCGACCCCCTGACCAGCCTGCCGCAATCCCAGACCGACCCCCTGACCAGCCTGCCAAGCTCCCAGACCGACCCCCTGACCAGCCTGCCAAGCCCCCAGACCGACCCCCTGACCAGTCTGCCAAGCCCCCAGACCGACCCTTTGACCAGCCTGCCGCAGTCCCAGACCGACCCTCTGACCAGCCTGCCGCAGTCCCAGACCGACCCCCTGACCAGCCTGCCAAGCCCCCAGACCGACCCCCTGACCAGCCTGCCGCAGCCCCAGACCGACCCCCTGACCAGCCTGCCAAGCCCCCAGACCGACCCCCTGACCAGCCTGCCAAGCCCCGAGACCGACCCCCTGACCAGCCTGCCAAGCCCCGAGACCGACCCCCTGACCAGCCTGCCAAGCCCCCAGACCGACCCCCTGACCTGCCTGCCAAGCCCCGAGACCGACCCCCGGATCCGCCTGCCAAGCCCCGAGACCGACCCCCGGATCCGCCTGCCAAGCCCCGAGACCGACCCCCGGATCCGCCTGCCAAGCCCCGAGACCGACCCCCGGACCCGCCTGCCAAGCCCAGAGACCGACCCCCTGACCCGCCTGCCAAGCCCCGAGACCGACCCCCTGACCAGCATGCCAAGCCCCGAGACCGACCCCCTGACCAGCCTGCCAAGCCCCGAGACCGACCCCCTGACCAGCCTGCCAAGCCCCCAGACCGACCCCCGGACCAGCCTGCCAAGCCCCCAGACCGACCCCCTGACCAGCCTGCCAAGCCCCGAGACCGACCCCCGGATCCGCCTGTTACGCCCCAAGGGCGACCCCCCCGAACTGCCTCACCGGTCTGCCCGGCACCGAGGACGGCCCCCGGAGCTTTGGCCGTTTGTTGGCCGGGGCCCTCCTCCGGACCCCCTCCTCCCGCCCTGGGTGGGTGGTTTTGGGACATCTGGAATCTGTCCCTTGAGGGGGGGGTTCTGTCATGGTTTCCCAGTGTAGTTTTTTAGTTTTACTCACTCCCCTGTTTTTCCAGATCCTGCCACCCTAATCAGCCAGAGATCCACTCATTCCCTTCACCTGTGCTTCCCCACCCAGCTCCACACCTGGTTTCCCTCATCAGCAGTTCCCCTCATATACCGGCCCATTTCCACCTTCTTGTTTGCCAGATTGTCGTGTGCTTTTGCCTCGCTTTCCAGCCTTCCTGATTTCTGTCCTGTTCCTGCCTGCCTGCCTGTAACCCTGCATGATTCTTGGTTTATGGATTTCTGCCTGCCCGTTTTGGTTTTGGTTGCCTGATCTGCCTGACTACCCGGTTTGACCCCTGCCTGCCTTTTGACAAAGATTAAAGCCTCTTGGACTCTGATCCTGCCTGGTGTTGTGCATTTGGGTTCTCTGTCCTGTCTGAGCCGTGACAAGGTGAAGGCACCCCATTGACTCCTTTAGGTAGGAGTGTCTCTGTGGGTGGCCTTTGGGCGTCTACAATTAAGGCTTCTCCTCCGCTCCGCCTCGAGGCTGGCTGGACTATGGAGTTGGGGTGAGCTGGAAGAGAACATACTTTGTTGACCGCACTTTATTATTTTGATATCAATTCACGCTAATTTGCTCACAGTTTGATTAGGCAATTTGCCCATATTTATGATTACAAGTATTGTATTGTATTGTGATAATTGGTGCACCGAAATAGTAAACCTTTTAAACTTGAGCTTATTGTTTGGACAGTGAATTATTATGATTAATGTGCACGTCATACAGTTTCAGTATCTCCCATGCTTAGCCTGACGGTTGATCGATCAATTGGGGTCTCTATCAGCCACTATAGCGGGGTTTGGCTGAAGGAGCTGGGAGCAGACCTAACTTTGATTGACATCCAGATGGCGAGTTCCTGTTGGTCTGCTGAGCAACATGGTACGAAGTATGAAGAAAAACGGGCCTCAAAACTGGTCTTCAGAAACGAATTGGTCACGTTACCAAATGCTTCCATTACAGTCTATGCTCGCACCTTGCTCGCAGCTTGCTCTCTCCACATCCTATCAGTGGAACTTTTTTCTCTAACAGAGGTGTAATTATGGTTGTAAAAAGAGCTGGTGTTCTGTATTTGGTGTACTGTGTCATGAACTTTTAACCAAGGCATATCACAGACATTTTATTATGACCTCAGGAAATTGTGTTAAAATTTAAGAGAGAAAAAAAGGATAAATAATTTAGCTTAACATTTTACATTAACATTTTAAGTGTACTGTAGGTCACAGATGGTGTCATAGTGTCTTTGATGTTGCTGCCAGGCAACAATATCAGCAGCACTATGGAGGCTCGGGGGAGACTTACACCCTACCATTTATATACACACATGAACTTAGCAGTTTAATGTTGACTTTTACTTTGTAGCAGCAGTTGATGTTTTTGTACATTTACTGTTACTGCACTTTACTGAGCCAAACTCATTCTTGTACCTAACTGCCTGTTTTCAAAATGACTACTTATGTATCTTGTAAGAATATTTTTTAAGTATTAGCTGCATGACCACTTGAAATAATAACATGTGGAAACCCAAGTGAAAAAAGAACTATACCTTACCTGTTAAGGAATATAAAGGCACTCGAACCAGGTGTCATTCACGATGCTCCAGTATCTGCTCAGCCCAGGTATTGTTTCTCAATATGTGTTCTTTTCTTTATGTGTGCTCTCGTGAAACATCAGTCGCATCCAAAATACTCTCCCATTTCAAAGTCTCTAATGTAGCTAACAAAAACCCCCAGATACATTCCTCTACTCATTTCACCAAGGATGTATTCAGTAGAGATTGCGTAGAGAAGGCAGAGTAGTAGAGATGGGCACGTCAGAAGTGTGATGCACTTTGAAGAGTTAAAGGATGAGGAAAATAAACAATTAAGAGTAGAAAAGGTGACTGTCGTAGACCAGGAGGTAGCAAAGATTAGTGATGCAGAAGGAAGGAGGACATTGACAAGGATGAAGACTGGAAAGACAGTTGGCTCTGATGATAAACCTACCTATATGTTTTTAAGCACTTTTCAAATATATCCGTGAAAGTTATACAGTACTTGGGCCAAACACTGAATGCCACATTTCATTGGCTCATAACTGTGTACATAATGTATTCCACATTATTCCAGATATTCTGTATTTTCTTTTCACATATATCATTTTTAGAAAAACGCAGCTTATTTACCACTTGCAAAAAACTCCTGTGTTTTTTGAGAGAAACCATACCAACATATTGTGGGGGAAAAGCTAATCCCATGTTCATGTTTGTTTCTCAAAACCAGTAATTCTTTGTAGCTTACTTCTTTGTAGCTTACACTGTAAACTAAGAGATTTAAAATGTTTTGCCATTGCTTCAAAAAGCTTTGTCTTTGCTGACAGCTTCCCGCAGCAGGACATCCAAATGGGGTGACATATTTTGTTAATGATGTAATTGATGTTAGCTTTGAGAACACTGATCGCATCAAACAATACCTATGCAGCAATCTTCATCTGCATTTGAAGCAGCTAGTGATTATAGATATGTTTATGCTGAAAGCTTTGTTTCACTTTTTTATGTAAAGAAACATAAATCTGGGGAGTACCGTGGATTAGGGGTTGGCACTGTTGTTTCACAGCAAGAAGGTTCCTGGTTCAATTCCCTGGCCCACCGGGAGTCTTTTCTGCGTGGAGTTTGCATGTTGCATGTTCCTCCCACAGTCCAAAAACATACTAGATTAACTGATGATTATAAATTGCCAGTTAGTGTGAGTGTGCCTGGTTGTCTGTGTGTCTATGTGGCCCTGATAGACTGGTGACCTGTCCAGGGTGAACCCCTGCCTCTTGCCTGTAATGAACTAGGATAGGCTCCAGCAGACCCCCCTGACCCTGCAGAGGATAAAGCGGGTGTAGAAAATGGATGGATGGATAAACATAAATCTTTAAGCTCCATGCTTCGCAAGGTGCTGTTTGTTATGCACAACAGGCTCACACACAGGCCAAGCCTGTCACTTTTGATAGTGTTTTCAGCCATGATTGCACATTTTCAGATGAATAATGGCCAGATAACATTCAGTCTGAATCACACCGATGCCTCAAATATTTACAATTTTAAACTAATGAAAGAAATGTTACTTCTTGACACTTTCCTTTGAACACAGCAAAGTCTACATAGCTGTTGTCCTACATCCTATTCAATAATAACTTTTATCTTGTTTTGTATTTGCTTGTTAAAGAGACAGAGCGTGCTGGTTTTCCAGTAAATATGACATCAACATTTGCTGATATGCTAAAATAATTATTAGAGACAAAAGAACTTCTGGACCTTCGTCTTCTCTCTCTTTTTCCAAGAGGAAAAAAGTTATCAGCTTCAATCCTTTCTATCCTTCTATTGTCCCTTAAGAAGCTTTCATTTGTCTGATTGAAATACGCAGGGCTAGCAGAGAGATTCTGTCCTGCCAAACATATTACTGATGCATGAATAGATCGCTCCAATACTCTGTTAAACCTATAGCCGGCTGCAGAAGACATAAGTCAGAGCAAAATTCACAAATGGCTATTTAAATTCTCACACGGCAATGGTACACATAAAAACAAAAATATTTTAAATGCAATAAGACATGCAAATGCATCGGCAAGTGATTTGCTTTAAGGCAGCTTATTACAACATCACTTGCAAGCAAATTATGCAAATTACATGGTAATATGTTCTCTCAGCTCACTCCAGGAACATCATTTAAATATCACCTTAATCATGGCTTTGCAATACAACCCACATGTTAACTTTGTTAATGAGGTACAAGTCAAGAAGTCTTGAAGCCTCACTTCGAAATGCTTTTTTATTCATTTATTTTAAATTTGTTTCTGCATTTTAGATTTAGTTGTTGGACCTATTCCAGGTTCAAGAACATGGTTTTTGACATCTTTTTATCAAAATGGAGTTGGGCACACGCTTACTGGCTGAAGTGCATGCAGTCAAACACACCCTTAAACTGACTGAAGCACCTGTTACTTAGGGTATAATGTTTTTTATAAGTCCATAAATAAACTGAAATTCTTAACCCCCCTGGGTAATTGTTTTTCCATTTATGTCAAATATGACACTAATATACAGTATGCGCAGCTTGACGCACTGGCAAGGATCATTAAGGGTCGCTCACTCACTAATTACGTGTGTGTGTTTACTTTCAAAGCACAAGAGGTAAATATTAACCTGTATACTTTGCCTCTAAGTCAAAGCAATATAGTTCAAATGCACAATGAGCATTGAGTGTTCACTTGCGTTTCTTCCTGGATCCCTGCATGTTAGTGTTTTTAGATTGGTGAGTTCTGGGATTCCATAATATCTTATAATTAAATAAAGGGAACAAGGGTGCATGGACAGATTTAAGGAGAGGAGACAAATACTCTAGAATATTATTTTCAAATTAAAACAGTATTAATTCTGTATAAAATATACCACTGGGTCAACCATAAACTATTCTTTACCCCCTGAGTCAACCCACCAGAAGACTTAAAAGTAAAATGTGGTAAAAATTGAGAAATGTGCTTTTTAATCTGCTGTTAAAACTCATTGTAAAACTGTAGTCCAGAAAGGAAACATCTAACTTACATACTGTATGTCCAGGTTACATTTGGTGTATTTCAAACACAGATTCATCTCTACTATTCACCACTTACTCGCATCTCCCTCAGACCTCTGCAATAACGTTCAGTCTCTCTCTCTCACTCATGGTTAATCAGTCTACCAGGAACTTTGAATTATTGATGCAAGAGCCATGAAAAAAGGGGAGCAGAAACAGCAGGAAGAAGGATAGAGGGAAGAATGAGTGAAAGCAGAGATGGAACATTTTCCTAATTTGTCTAATGCATATTAACAGATTAGAAGATGGGGCAGAACAAGAAGCATTCTTCAGAAAAAGACACAGGAAACAATCTGACAGGAGAATACAGATAGGCTGTAAAAACTTGACAAGGGAGTTCAGTGACAAAACCAGCACGCAGACATGAGGAGTCATGCTGAGAGTGATGCAATGTCACCAATGAAGCACGAACTCACAGTATCACAAAGCCATAAAGAAAAGAACCAGCCCCAACATCTTTACCTTTTAATGTCTTGTCAAGCTATTGCAATACTTTTAAAAAGAATGATACAATTTCATTGTTTGCTCAAAGATAACCTAAAAACCCAGGACCTCATATTATTACATTGTGACAACATTTTGGAAAACTGTTAAACTAATGAATCTGAATTTAAAAGCATGGTATTGGAGTATAAGATGAGTGGGCGGGAAAGGTTTGTGTATTCAAGCATGTTACAAAAATCATTGTTAAAGCAATGTTTATCTTCCCTTGCAACTAATTTCTCCACTTGAAAAAGACACGTTATTGTAAATGAGGGAGCGAATATACTTGCTGTTCGGAACGCGTATGCATCATGGCCGACATGCATATCCTGCGTTCGTTTGACGCGCCGACATGCATGTTCTGCAAAAGACACTGAATGCATACGTGACCTGCAGTTCTCGCTCTGCCCGCGAGTGGCGCTGGTCCCATTCAGATACCAGCTGACCACAAGAGACTTGACGCGGAGGTCGGACAATGGCGGACTGTTTTGAAAAGAGGCTGCTGAGCAACTGTTATCCTCACATTTATGATGTGACATCGCCACCACCAGTAGCGGAGCCAGAGGGGGGGCAAGGGGGGCGGTCGCCACGGGGCCCACAAGCTCATAGGGCTCAATGATAGGGCCCTGTTTTGTGTGATACGTTCATCTATAATCGTAAATTGTAGGCTATAATAACGATAAAATGTGCTTTGTTCCGGCCAGTGTAGGCTAATTCCTACTTTACAACTGTCATGAACGCATCGGGGCAGTGAGCCAACGCTGATTGGCTGTAAAGCCTGATTTATGGTTCTGCGTTAAATCGACGCAGAGCCTACGCTGTAAGGTACGGCGTAGGGTACGCTGCGACGCGCACCGTACGTACCCTACGCCGTAGGCTCTACGTCGTAGGGGCTGCGTTGGTGTAACGCGAAACCATATATCAGCCTTAACAGGTACAGCCAATTTGCCAACTCGGCAAGTTTGCCATGAGGGAGATGAGTGCTAAACTTTAAAAGAGGACTATGCATGTACAAAGTTTTGAATGTTACCCTGTTTTCCACGTTACCTGGATTATTTTGTTCGGGCCAAGGGTTATGGAAGAGTGCCATTGGTGAGTCAGTGTAACCTTCATAAATAATGTCTTTATCAGAATGTTGTGGTATTCTTGACCACCTGCCTATTTGAATGAGCTTTGTGTTGTTGTCAACTAGACCGCCGAGTCTATTCTCTATTATAGAGCTCAGAAATGATGTTATAGGCCGCTGTGTCTATATCTATCTAAATAGATTGTGTAATTTTAGACCAGTTATATTTTTTTTGTATTTAAGATGTATCAAAGATGGAACTGAGTCAGTCCGTGACTATCTGAGTTTTCAGTGCCAGGTGATTGACAGCTACTAGTCCTGTGTGTGTGTGTGTGTGTGTGTGTGTGTGTGTGTGTGTGTGTGTGTGTGTGTGTGTGTGTGTGTGTGTGTGTGTGTGTGTGTGTGTGTGTGTGTGCTTCTGAACAAGTTTGTGACTTTACTCTGCTTTCTGCAACATAGGCCTATAGGCTTGCTTGGCTAAATAAAAGTGAGAATAAATGTTGTTTGATGGGTAGGATGAGGTGTTGTTGAACGTTAAAATGACTATCATAAGGGCCCATCGAGAATGCTCCGCCCCCTCTGTACTGAGACCCACGCTCCGTCACTGGCCACCACACAGTGACAAACTTGCGTGTCAAAACAGCGGGCGGTAAATAAACACAGTCCTGGGTGCAGATGCAGAGTCGTGCTTGTTGGAATATGCAGGGAAAACACAGCGGTGGTGATGCTGGTGGGCTTTTTTGTCCTCCGATGATCAAACGTCTGAGCTGGATACAGTTCAGTTATCGCTCGACCGACACTGACTGTATTCCAGATATTTCGGTAAATTAATCTCCTGACGACATGTGCGTGCATGCTCCAAGCTTGTAACTGGCTGCTACAGCTCAATAGCTCGTCCCAATTGCCGCGTAGTGCAGGATGACAGCCAGCCGCTCTGCTGTGGTCTCAGACTCGCCTTTTGTGGTTTTGAGCTGAATTAGCGGGACAATCCCATCTAACAAGTCGTCAAACGAAACGGAGGAAAGGCGAAAAATATTGCAGCTGTTTCTCATCAACGATTGCCCGCATCGGCAAGATGAACGAGCTCTCCAGTCTCCCGTTAAACGGCCTGACAAAGCATCTGCGATGGCTCCGTTCTCTTTACCGAGATCATAAGAAAAGCAGTGCAGTGATATCCTCTTCATCCAGAGTTGTTGTCTTGTTTATTTATCCATTATTCCACCAGCTGGTTTATTATACTACTTCGAAATATTTTATTACTTTTCTAACTCTGGCTCTGCTTACTGCCCCAATCAGTTACCGCCGGTACAACGCGCTCTCCTCGCGTACTACGCGAGTGAGGTTGCAGTTGGTTGTGAACACAGGCTCAAACAGCAAGTATATTCGCCCATTAAGGAAAGAAAAGAGGCCAAAACAGAAGTTGGAGTACTTGGATGCATGTTGTGGAGAATTACTCTGCATAAGGATGGTTGCCTTCTTCATATCTGCAGTCTTATTTTCCTTTACCACTGTATAAGAAAAGTGCCTTCCAGAAACTGACTTTCATTTTAGAAGGTAACATTTTAGCCCATCATTGACCCCAAATGATCCAAGTAGCTTATCCCTCATGACAACAACCCATGCAACATTAAAATCCTCCCCCACCACAGTGGATGGACTCGAAGTAGTCCATTAGTAATCCTGGCACTCTCATTTCAACTACTCACTTGCAATTCTTATTCAGGGGTGGTCGTGTGTGCTCTATATATTGGGGAAAACTGGTATTTGCAGATGTTACGTTTCATTTTCTCCCATGTCCATAAAATTCAGCTTTTTCAAAGTTACTGTGGAAGAGATGAACATTTCTTTTCTCTCAACTTAAGTACAAAATAAATCAATAGAACTTTCTTTATAGCACTTTTCTTACAAATTATGCACACAAAATGCTTTTACAAGATTAAAACAAAAACAACCAAGTAGTTGGGAGGAACAAAAAAATCTCCCAAACCCTACCTCCAAAACACATACCTGGACCCAAACCAATAATCTGAATGAGAATGATTTCAAATTTAAACCTCCAAACAGCAGCAAGCCAGAGAACCTCTCACTACATTTCCCTGTGTGCTCTGTGTGTGTTCTACTAGTTGGGTCATCCACCTCTGTGATGTATGTGTTGAGTTCTTGCCCTTTAGGTGTGGAGTGGGCAAACTTCCAGATATCCCTCAGCTCAGTAACAAACATGGTTATAGAGCCGGTTTCCATAAAGAAAGTCAGAAGACCAGAGTCAATCTTACTCTGAAGAATTCCAAGTTAGCTTACACTTTGAGTTTTTTTTTTTTCTTTGTTCAAATATTGAGCTGCTCCAGTGTTGCACTGGACACTGTCTAATACTTATACACCCATTTATAAAAATAATAAATTAGCATACTACATTTAAAAAAGTTGTCTAGCATTGTACTAAATATGCTGGACCAAAGCTGTATGTTTGATTTAAATAAGGAATCAGCTGAGTCACTAGCTGGAACAAATCTTCATCCTCTGGTTAAAGAATGCTGTAAAAGACGACCAATAAATAGAATATCAAGTGTTGTCAGTGATTTGGATAATTTTAAAGTGAAATTTAATTTTCACTTTACACTTTACACAATTATTATGTCGCACAGAACATTGCCTTTTTATCCCTAGGCACTTGCCAGAAACTGAGATATTAATTATCAGCCATACTTGCAGCCATTTACATGTAGTGTTAAGCCTGGCCATCTTGAGAAGCAATATTAAGCAACTTTACCAAGTGTTAATAAGAAATTGGCAAGGACACACTGGCAGATTGAAAGAAATGTATGAAAATTAAGATGGAAAACTGCCCAATAACAGGAACACTTCTTAGCTCATATCAGTTATTAAAGGTATTGTGACATGATTTTTAACATGCTTTTAACACTGTTAAAAGTCTTGGCCAACATCCCTCCATGTGTCTAAAAGAGTGTAACAAGAAAAACTTCACTCTAGTACTCTTTTCCTGGCTTTTTATTACAGTGTTTTTTTGCGCCGTGAAAAACACTTCCTTTTCCCCCTTTCCTGTCAATCATTGCTCCGCTCCTCCTCCAAACCTCCTCCTCCTCCAGCCATACGCTCACAGCGGCGTCGGAGAGTAAGCCGGGAGCGACAGGCGAAGCATGCACGGAAAAGCAGCAGGGAGAACCACAGCAAACAATCATAAAAATAAAGGCATGCAAGCAGCACTGTCCCCTTATCTTAAGTCCAGTCAGTGGCCGCGGGTCTTCTTAGCAGTTTTCCTCCGGTGATTAGAACAAAAGAGGCTCTAAACAGCTCCGTCTTAAGCCTCATTTATGGTTCCGCGTTAAATCGACGCAGAGCCTACGCCGTAGGGTTCAGCGTATGGTGCGCGTCGCCGCGTAACCCTACGCCGTAGGCACTGCGTCGGTGTAACGCGGAACCATAAATGGAGAGGAGAGGAGACAGGGAGCTGGGTGGAGGAGGCGGTGATTTAGCGGATCGCTACGTAACGATCCGCCACCAAACCACATGCGCCGTTTTTGCATAGTTATGCGGAAAATCCCAGAAAGCACACAATACACTGAATGTTAAAAGTTCGTTGTTTTTTGGGTGTAATTGATGTCAAGACACCCAACAAAACTCTAAAAAACAAGAAAAATTTGTTTTTCATGTCACAATCCCTTTAAATTGTGCTGTCTTTCATTGCGGATATTGGGGAGAATCTGAGTGGGTGGCATTATTTAACTTTAACAAAAAATTGAAAAGAAGGGCATTGAGTTATGAGTTGAAACACAAACCTAAAAACAAAATCTCCCAGTTGAGAGTTTTGTGGAATATAATTATCTAAGTATGATTATTCATCCATTGATCATCTGTACCTGGTTCTTCCCATTCAGGGCCCCTGGGGCAGACCAGTGAACACTATCAGTAGCTAAAGACAAATCAAATCACACTGGGGCATCATGCAGGAACAGAAAGTTGTTAGTATCGTTACTCAGTAAGAAACTTTGTATTGGAATGCCTTAGATCAAGCATCTAAGGAGAATACATTTATTTAAAAAATAGTGGACTAGCAGTGGATGTTGTCAGTACCTCTATTTTGGATAAACATTGTGTATATGGCTAACAATAAACAAGTGGGAGAAAAATGAAGGTAAAAAGGTATCTGAGTTTGGTGACTTTTAATAAAAGGCAGTACATTACTTGGTATAGACAGTCCTGGAAAATCAATTGAGAGAATGACGTAACACGTAACACCAATGCCCCTTGACTAGTAGCTCTAATAGATGACAACAGCCATCTCATACATCATGAATTTGTCTCCATCATAATGGCAGACATCCAAGAAAGGATCTCAAGTATGAAAAGTTGGACGACCTCAACATGAAGCATCAAATCTCCCCTGGATGTTATGCTAACAAGATGCTCTGCCCCCGCTACCCCTCCCCCGTCACCATGGCACCCGTTGAACTTAACCAGAACTTATACCGAAGCCGGCTTATGACACTCTATTGCTATCAAGGACAATGGCTGAAATAAACTAGAACAGAGTTAACAGATTTACTACTCACATAAACATGCACACACATCTCACATCCTGTTCCCACAGGATACAGGGTGCGACCACCCCCCCCCTTTCCTAGTGTCATCCTTTTCTTATCTAATGAAGGTCAGTGCCGACCCATTGCTGCAGGCTCAGGCACCTGTCTACCCATGTCCTATGTTGTTTGTTTGTTTTTTGCTCTCTCTTGGATGGGCTGTACTGGAAAATCAATTTCCGTTCAGGGATTAATAAAGTACGGTATATTGAATTGAATTGAATAAAAACTAATACATTTCACATTATTTATATTCTAATTTCTTTTTATAAGCTTTTTGCGTTTATAAACACTTTTATTTATGAGTGCTTAAGAAAAGCCGTGCATGGGAGAAACATTAGAAGAAGAAATTTGTGTGTGAATTTGGCAGAGAGGCAGATGAAAATAAAAAAAAAAAATCAAATAAAAATAATAAAACATAAACTGTGATTTCTCGAAGCCAAAACCACATCCTAATATGGTTTCATTATGCCGTAGCCCAAAGTGTTCTGACCCATTTAAAGTTTGAAGCCGTTTGTATGATAAAGTATGGCCAAGTTACAGAGCTGTTAACTGATAACAGCCTCATCCCATTTATTTTGAATGGGGAGTTACTTTACATCTGACATTTCTGTAAATTTTGTTAACACCCCATGACCGATTGTTACCAAAGGTCATTGCACACCGATCCTAATCACGTAGTTTTGTAGTATTAAGTGTTATTTGTTAGGTTTTCTAAACCCTATGTGCTGTAAAAAAAAAAAAAAGGCTGAAATTTTGGCAGAATATGGGAAAATAATTAGAATATGTCCACGGTATTGTAAAAAGGGGCTGCCCATGTTTTACATATTTTACATTTTCTGTAAGGTAGACCGGTCAGCTGTACATCTGACATTTTTCTGGAAGTTGCTATCTATCGGGGTACTTCTTGCATACTACATACTATGCTATGTTACATGTAGTTTTTGCTATGTTAGCAAAATCTGTATGCAGTAGAAGTATATTAATAGGACCTTAAAAATAGTCGTGCCTCATTTGCCGTTTTGCTATGTATGAGCTACATAAAGGAGCTCAACAAAAAGAAGCTCACTATTTCAAGATAAAGCTCTGTAGAAAAGCTGCCACTCATACAGCCACTTAGCATTTACTGGAGTAATTACAGAGTGACATATACAAAGATGGGCAAGTATTAGAGATGCACAATATTGAAATTATGACCAATATCCGATATTTTCAGGGTCATATCTGTCGATACCGATTCCAATACTTAATATATTTGTATTTTTCATGTTAGGCTTACTGAACACTATACCCAGGACCACAATGGAAATAAGCCCATCTGCCCTAAAGTCTTGGCCCAAAATATTAAATCAATCAATATTCAGTTTCTAAGTGTCTGCTTTCACTACTGAAAAGACATCTGAAAAGTAGCACCGGCTATGTAGATTATAGCGGGGCTCTAGTTGTGAAACCACACGGCGGAATCCCGAATCTTCCACTACTGAAAAGGGTTGATTATCGAGTGCAATAAACTCCATCACTTTAGCGTTATATACCTTCGGGTTGTCATGGGCGAATGGTTTTGCTTTTTCAAGTAACTCCCCAACAGACAGCTATGTGGAGGGAGTGGGGCGGCAGTTGACGGTTCTTTTTTTCTGTTTCACTGCCTCAGTCTCTGCCGCTTTCAACTCATTGTACTTGTCAAGGTGCCTGCTCTTCAGGTGGGTCTTTAAATGAGACCTATTATGGCATCTAATCCCTATTTTAAACAGGCCTTGAATGTCTTAAAAACAAGCTTTTGATTGTTTTTGCTAAATAAATTAGAAATTCAGCCTCTGAGCCATGTCTTTATCTTCCCAGTTACTAACCTCCTTCTCTATGCGGGATTCTGAGTGGGCGGGGAGGCTATGATAATGCGGCACTGTGCTGATTGGCTGCCGGACGCGATGACGCGATGGCGCGAATGATGCAATACACCGCTACGAAAAAATGGTGGAAGCTCCGGCCGGCGGAGTTACCGTGTCCTAACACCGTGTCATAACTGCATGCGATGCAAGCGAGCGTCAGCGACAAAATCAATTCCATTGCTTTATTTTCTATTGGACTGTCCTAACTGGCCGCAGCGACGCAGCCACGCAGCGACGCAGCCACGCAGCCACGCAGCCACGCAGCCACGCAGCGACGCAGCGACGCAGCGACGCAGATCTCTTCAACACCACCAACCACCAGGTCTACAATTTTAATAGGCATAACATTTAAATATCATAACAAAAGCAGGAAGGTTATACAAATCTGAAAAGGTTTATTGATTTTTTTCAATCAAAATTTAGATTTTTAAACTATTTTCAATATTGGGACCTGGTCTAAGCTGGTCTAACTGCCAAAAGCTGTAGAATGGTCCCTAGTCCCTAAGGTTAATCAGAAACTAACTTTAGCGTTGTGTTAACCTGCAATCAGAGATCTCTCCTGCTCAATTTCAAAGTGGGAAAGTTAAACTCACCAAATAGAGAAATTGAATACAGATCTGATGCTTTGATACATTTTAGGATCTCTTTTCAATGTCACACTGAAATCTTCCTGACGATGCTGATCTGTAAACTGACAGACTCACAAGTGACGTCTGTGCCTCCCTTGAATAAAGATCCAGAAAAGTCAGTGTACTGATATTAATTAGTTCTAAGATCTCTGATAATCAGTTAAGGTTCTTAATGTCCAATATTCTGCCACAAAAAGACCCATAATAGAGTTTACTTGACGTAAATGTTGATTTCTTTTTTTTTTTAGAAGGATTTTTTTTAAATTGCAAATCATAAGAAATGTTTAGTGTTCATTATGTGTCTCACAATTCAGCACTGCATTATGTGCCAGGATTCAGCATTAGACAGCCTGGCCCAGTTTAACCCCTGAATGAACATGATACAACTTGTGGGAAATGGCTAATTAAATCAAATCAAATTATACACAAGAGATGGCTTTAACATAAGCCAGCCCAAGTGATAAATGTCATAAGGTGATGTAGTATGTTATGTCATGTTATATTGAGGAAATGTCCTTTTTGAATAAATGAGCAACGTAGAAAACCTAAAATCTGAACATTATCATTTGTTTTGATCTTTTCGAGCAGTGGCTCTTAACTCTGTCTATGGACTACACCTCCATTGGTTTTGGACTCTCTCACAAGGGGCATTTAATATTAGGAAAACACAGTACGCATATAATAGTTTGCGCAACACACAATTATTATAGTTTTTTTGAATCTCTCTGGTGAGCACTTGCAGGATCTCTGGATAAGACCTGCGCTGTAACGCCCGCCAATGTAATATTGCCCACAAACGTAATAAACCACAAACGTAATAAAAATATGCAGCTTTTAATGTAATAATCCTGCAAATGTAATAAATTTCCCACAAACGTAATAGTCGCTGCCTACTACAAACGTAACACGCGATTTCCCACAAATGTAATAACTATTACGTTTGTAGACATTTATTACGTTCGTGGGGAAGTGAAAATCTTCAACTTTCAATGTTGTAATAACTTCCCACAAATGTAATAATGCAATGAACACTCATTTATCAAATGAATAACATGAATGAACTTTATGAATAAACTTTTACTGCTTTTTATTGTGTTTTATTGTAACGTTATATGTAGTTTCTCTCGTCTCTTTTTGGCGAGGCGAGGCAGAGTGCTTGCAACTGTGTCAGATTTTCCATTTAACTTTAAATAGTTTTCTCTGGAGGAGCCCCAGAGAATGTGATGTTTTTTTTTACGTGATATTATCTGAAAAAGCCCTAGTTACAACAATAGCATAACAAGTAATTTGGCTCTATGTGTGTAAATAAACATCATTAGTTTCATGCAATGACATGTATCACTACACTTTGTTCTTTCATATTACCATTTATAGTATGGGTGAAATTAACCTTGTGCTTAGAATTGCAACATTAACTAAATAGTTCAAATGGACATGCTTACTCACCCTCCACTTTATTAGCTACACACGGTATACCTCATAAAATGGCCAGGGAGTGCAGATACTATATATTATGTGTTATTTTTTTAGGGATTCTGGCAGCTTTGATTCTCCAAGGGCATAATTGAAGTCCTCCAGATAAAAGATGTGTCTGGCTTCTCACCACAATTGTTGGTCCACCAGCTTGTTATAGTCATTCATTCCTATCAGTCAAGTTTATTCCCATGGATGAGAAATGAAATCAGTCACCTGAAGACAACTTGTGTGAAATACAAAAAAAAAAAAGGAAAAAAATGCAAGGAAAAAATCATATTGTGTACGCCAAGACAATACTGACTTCAATGAAATCTTTGATTCTCAGGATGATGAGAAACCTCCAAGATCCTGATCAAACAAATTCCTGACACGCAGTAAAGTAACCCCACTGAGAAACCTTTCACATATGAAATTTCACTGTGGAGTTCATGATCAGAGCAAACATTCCCTGGATTTCTCAGCTAAAGCCATTTTCTTAACGCAAATAAGTTTGATTTTTGCAGTCATAATGCATTAAAAGGCATATTGTGAAGCTACTACTAGACAGTTTTCTTGAGTTACTCTTAAATAAAGAAAGTGTAAAAGAAGTTATTCCGCTGTATTTACAGCTCTACTTTTAGACATACTTCTCTGACATGGAAACTAGGCTGCAATAATCCTTTATTAGTCACAGTGCTTTTGCTATAATCACCCAGATTTATATACAGCGAGACTAAGCAGTGTTTTGTTGACTTTTTTTTTCTTTGAATAAGTGCCATTTAATTAAAGCTGCTCATGGGTGTCCAGTATTAACTAGTAAGCAGAATAAAAATAGTGCAGTTGATTTGATAGATTTAATTTATGCTTATGAGCCACAGGAGTGTTAGTGCAATGGAATTATGTATATTCATCAGAATTGTCTTTCTTCATGTGCGCAGTTATTTAATTTAATCACTCTTAAACGCTCACTTTGAGGAATTTATATGTGACTTACTGTAAGGAGATGTTCAAGTTCCAAAGCAAGTTTTGGCTTTTGATGATGCTAATATCGGTGCAGATTAACTTATTTACATAGAAGCCTTTAAGCATTTGACTGTATCTGCTCCCATTTTGGATATTCAGCAAAACAGCATCATATGACATCAGCCATGCAAGACTCATCCATCTCATCCTGCCAGCTCTGAATTTTTAGCTTTAAAATTAGTTAGAGCATCATACTTGTTTAGTGGCTGAGACGTTTCCAGACTACTACACTCCAGATTAAGAAAAAAGAGAGAGAAAAGCTTCAAACAATTTAATTAAGCAACTCACATTTTATGGTTAAATAAGGGGGGCGGGGGGTTGTCAAATATGAACGCAAGCATACATAACGGAATGTATCCTTGTGTGTTGGTCTATACTATAGGATGCTCCTGTGAGCCAGAGAATTAAATATTCCTCTGCCCATCACACAGCACAACAAATGTGAAGGAATTTGTCATCAGTGACATGTGCAAAGTGGTGTTCTTGGCAGCCAACACAATAATGCAGATATTACTAACATCCATGAGGAACATATATTAACAAATAAGTCTGTTTAGATATGATACATATAGACGAATCCGGCGAAACCCGGAAGTCGAGCGGGCCGCCATTACTGCGGTGGCGGCTCCGCTCCTCCGCTCCAGCCCATAGACATATATACGTATGGATCTATTACTCCGCTCCCTGCCAGGCTCTCTTAATGTATTTGTATCATCGGAACACTCCTGTCCCGGTCACGTGCATTTGTTTTGATAGTGAATGAAGAAGGGATGGACTTTAAAAACTACTTTTCTGTTTCACCAAGTGAACAGACGGAACGCAAAAAAAGATGTTAAACTGCTGGAAAGGAACTGGAATTTACCTGGATACCTTAAACAAGGAAGCCAGGGAGCGGTATATGGAGAAAATAATGATTATTAATGGTTTGGGTTCATATGAAATCACTACTAAAGAGTGAAGCTCCGATGAGGATTTACTGCCGCAGTTCTGCAACACCCACGTCTTACTACATTAGTGTTTGGCAGCTGCTTTGGTAAATGTTTGACTCGCCATGTGTTTCAATAAATTAGTATAATAGTACAACATACAGTACATCTTTTTTATTACTCTTACTTCTCTTTTCTTTTTTTTTATGCTGAAGAGGCGTGAGCAATATTTTTCTTTTCCTCGTGAGATTATTTTTTTCTTCTGCAGCTACAAATAAAGTTAATATTTTTTCCTCAACAAACTAGTTTTATCTGAAGATTGGGGTTATGTATGTATTCTGTATCATCCGGAGCTGAGATAGTTCTGCCCTTCAATTAGAGACCTGTAATTGCGTTTTTTTTTCGTCATTGGACGCCAGGCGATCAATAAAATATTCTTGGATACCTAAAATTAAACAAAACATAAACAGGTAATATTTAATTGTGCAGACATGCCTCGTAAGGAGAGGAGGTGGAGAGAGCTATATTACAGTGTTTAATCATACACTCCCTTATCTCCCTATTCCTCTATTCTTTCCTGCTTATCGCTCAAACAAATCATTATTTATAAATTAACATCAGCATTAATTTAAGATACCTTCATTATTTATGGAAGGCCACTGTCTAACATCATCAATCCAGCTATAATGATGCTGTAGCGTCAGGTTACAATAACAGCGCTGCGGTGGCAGATTGACACCTGCCACCGCAGCAATGGCGCCGCCGCAAGATGGCGGCGCACACAAACCGGTCGCCGGATTCGTCTATACAGTCAGCTCTAGATCAAAAGGCGTCCCTCTCACATATAGCAATTGCAATGCCTATGCTACTTGTTGTTTCAGTTTATTCAGATGTGTCTTACTGTACTTTGTTCCGTTTAAGTCTTGGACAGAGCAAACATAACTAAAGCTGGGCATACACTGTGAGATATTTTAAATCGTTTGATCCAGCCCCATCTCAAACAACACGACTACATCGCTGAGTTCAAAAGTTCGCAGCCCATGATTTATGGTCTCACACTGTACGACCCGATGCTCTGATGCGACCCATCTGCTCACACTATACGTTCATAATCCTCACGTCGGACTTCTGTGTACTGGAACTGCAACGTCAAAAAGAAGTGGAAGAGGAGGAACCCCGAAGTGGGAGACACCAAAGATGCTCGGCAAAAACAAACGCACTGTCTAAAGCTTGAATTATGGTTCTGCGTCAAAACAACGCCGTGCACACGGCGTCACCGTGACGCCATCATGAACCCTTCAGACTTGTCCGTCACTCCATTTCGCCGCGGTGCAGTACCCCCCGTGGCCGCGATCTTTTCCTGAATGGTTTATCCGACTTTTTCCGGTCACAGTGAATCAAAGAGATAAGGACAACTATTGTGCAAAAAAACAAAACCAAAAAAGTCACACATACACGAAGAAAAGGGCGCTGAAAGTTCACGACTGCTTCAAACCGGAAACCGGAAATGCGTTGCTACCAAGCGAACCAATCACAGCCCTCTTGGTCTGCGTTTGGTCTGCGCCGCCTCGACGCGTAGTTACAATTTTTGGGAGGTGCGCGTCAGTGACGGCGTCAATGACGGAGTGTGGTACGCGTCGACGTGTACCCTATGCCGTAGGCACGGCATCGTTTTGATGCAGAACCATAACTCAAGCTTTAAGCCTGATTTATGGTTCCGCGTTAAATCGACGCCGTAGGCTCTGTGTTGGTGTAACGCGGAACCATAAATCAGCCTTTAGCAATTTGTGCCATTCTGTGTGGCGATAAATGAAAAAAGATTAGACAACGTCGTGATTGGACAAGGAATTGTGCGATTGTCGGCTCGTTTTGAACCGTTTTTCAAGGCGTGCGACAATTATTTAGATCGGGCCAGATTTCAACCCAATCGTTGGTCATGTCTTGTGCAGTATACGTGGGGTAACGACGAGAGATTAACATCTCACGACGAGGTCCCGATCACAAATCGTGTGCTCGCAAAAAAATCAAACGTGTTTGAAATCCTGGTCGCTCCTCGTGAAGGTATCGCACAGTTGAAGCAGTGCTACGACCCGATTGGACTCATCCTTTCGTAGAGAGCATGCGCAAACTCTGATGTAACGTCAAAAACTATTATTTGTAGTTTAAAGTGTTGCAAATTCACTGTACAAATCATGTTTTAATAGCAGAAAAAAAGACAGCATTTCCCACGTCTGTCCAGCCAATTCCTTGTCCAATCACGACGTTGTCTAATCTTTTTTCATTTATCGCCACACAGAATGGCACAAATTGCTAAAGGCTGAATTATGGTTCCGCGTTACACCAACGCAGAGCCTACGGCGTCGATTTAACGCGGAACCATAATTCAGGCTTAAGGCAGCGCGTTTGTTTTTGCTGAGCATCTTTGGTGTCTCCCGCTTCGGGGTTCCTCCTCTTCCACTTCTTTTTGACGTTGCAGTTCCAGTACACAGAAGTCCGACGTGAGGATTATGAACGTATAGTGTGAGCAGACGGGTCGCATCAGAGCATCGGGACGTACAGTGTGAGCATAAATCGTGGGCTGCGAACTTTTGAACTCAGCGATCTAGTCGTGCAGTGTGAGATGGGGCTGAATAAAACGATTTCAAATATTGCACTGTGTATGCCCAGCTTAAGTAGGCTAACAAGAATTCATAAGAAGGCTAAGAAGAATTCATAAGAATTCATCCCTTACAAACACCAGGAAACTGGACCACATTACACCGGTCATGAAATCACTACACTGGCTTCCAGTGAGTCAAGGGATAGAGTTTAAAATCTTACTGCTGGTCTACAAAGCACTGAATGGTCTTGGACCAAAATACATGCTTGATCTGTTAGTTCCTATGAAGCTCCCAGACCCCTGAGGTTCATCTGGATCTGGTTTGTTGTGTTTCCCAAGAACAAGAACCAAGCAAGGTGAGGCAGCGTTCAGTTATTCTGCTCCTCACATGGCACAAGCTTCCTGTAGACCTGAGGTCTGCTCCAACTGTCAGCTCCTTTAAATCAGGCCTAAAAACATTACTGTTTACTGAAGTGTACTCTTAAATAAATACCTACCTGCTGTACTGTACTGCCCTTATTTTTAACAACTTGTTCTTTTTATTATTTTACCTCTTTTCTTATCATTTTATTTAATTGATTTGTTATTTAAGCGTACTCTTAAATCAGCAACTTGTGCTTTTTATTATTTTACCTTCTTTTCTCATAATTTAATTTAATTTTTATTTGTTATTTACTGTCTAATTATATCTTGCCGCTTTTAATGTCGATGTAAAGCACTTTGAATTACCTTGTGTTGAATTGTGCTATATAAATAAACTTGGCTTGCCAATAATGTTTTAGAGCTAAAACAAAAAGATGTGTTCAATGGAAACCATTTTATTATGAAAAGCAAATTGTATAATCCAACTCGCATGGTATGATGTCAGTCATGTTATTTCTGTTCTGTGATTGGGTTTTAAGAAACGGACAACCAATCCAAGCCTTCCTCTTGTTGGGGGCGGGCTACTGCTGCGCGTTAGTTGGAGTTTGTGTGGAGCGCGAGGCCGACATGCGGCTGGAGAAGGAGAGGCCTCGGGCTGCGGAGAGCATCCACTTTCCTGTCCTCGAGGTCGACTACGCCTGGTCCTGAAAATAACTTTTTTTTTTCATCTGCAACAAGGTAAAGAAGTATGTGCCTTTTTGAGTTTTGTGCTGTAACAAACTGTTGTAGTGATAAGGACATGACATGTAAAGCTATTTAGTGGTGAGCGCAGGCAGCATACCATGTTAATGTGCCAATTATATTGTAATGTTTATTTAAACAGGCTGGCGTTAGTTCGTCATGAAGTTACATTTGGTATAGTGGCTCCGTGAACTTAATATGATTTTAAAGGAGATGGATGCCGTGGAGAGGATGAGGTGAAGAGGTGTGTCTGGTGGATGGGCCCTGCTGTTTCCACTCCTCGTGGTTACCTGCTTAATATGGGCGTATCCATCGATATATCGACACTCACATGCTACTCATTTGGCATTAATTTCACAAATATCGATATTAACTAACAAATAAGAACTGGGGGTGCATGCATCACGTCCACCTGTTTTCGGTAGCTTACTTAAATTGGTATGTGCCGAGACACCCCGCACCTGGCGGTGGATTGACCTGGCCCGTGTCACGTGACAAGGGAACTTGAAACATGAGCATTTGCAGCGTGTGCGACTCGCCCTGCATTCACACGGAAAGCGTCACGGGCATCGCGTGTCGGGGGCAGCGCGTCAATTTTAAGTTGAAAAATCTCAACTTTACCCTGCACCCACACTGAAAGCGTCAAAAATCTCCTGATGCCAGCACCACGCTGCTTGGTAGATTCACACTGAAAGCAGCATGCACTCAGTGTTGCTAACTCCTCAGTAAGGAAAGTCGCTATTGGCTGTCCCAAAAGTCGCTAGAAGTCGCTAAATGACGTCATCGCCTAATTTGCATAATTGGCAATTTGCATATAACTGTAATGGACGCTGTAGGAGAGAGGAATAACGTCGTGGGAGAGACAAAAGTGAGTAAAAAAACACCCTAAATATGTTTAGAACTACAAATGTACAAAAATCATTTCAACATTAACAACATTTAATGATTTCAATGCTTTGTCTAGATCCACATTACACACATCAGTTTTTTCCTGTATTGTTAAATGTTATAACAGCAAATTTAATCAAAAGATTGTTATGTAGGGGGAAATTCCTAGCTCTATAACCAACCCTCCTTTATCTGTGCTTGGGACCGGCAAAGTGACCCAAAAGACGCACTCTGGCAGAGTTACTTAGGTTTTTTTGTATTTTTTTTTTAAGTTTTTTTTTTTCATAGTTTTTTGTTATTTGTTTTTTTTTAGGGGGGTTTGTTTAGTTATCGTTTATAACTTAATACTCTACTTACCTGTAGGAGCCTACAACAAGTCACAGTAAACCATGAACATAATTTGCAACAACAATAACATGTTTAAATTTTTTTTGTATAGACTGTTTTAACTTGACAACATTAACAATCTAAATGGACCAAAAAGAGACAACAGAAAAAAACTGTCAGTGGCAAAGAAAATAACTAGTTTGGCCCTAATTCAGGTTCATTGTTTTTTACAGGTTCCTCGGCCTACACACACACACACACACACACACACACACACACACACACACGCTGTCTCTGCGTCGATTTAACACGGAACCATAAATCAGGCTTTACCCATTCATTTATGTGCTACCGGCGCTGAGCTCAGCGGCGGACGAGAGGCGCCTGTCGCAGGGTTTGCGCTGAAACATTGTCTCCAATAACACCAGAAAAAGTCGCTAGATTTGTCGCTAGTCGCTTTTTTGAAAAAAAGTCGATATAGGGGTCTGAAAAGTCGCTAAATCTAGCGACAAAGTCGCTAAGTTGGCAACACTGGGTAGATTCACACTGAAAGCAGCATGCACTGTCGACGGCTGCAGTGGGCGGGGCTAAAGCTGCGCTGCAGAAGTGGAGGGAACAGTGTATATAGCCTACACATATCTATATATATCTGCACATCTTCAGTTTCCTATTTCACCATGGATCACACTTCGGGAAGCCTTCTTTATATTTTAGCGTTATTTCCGCGTAGATAAGAGTGAGTTTGATGCTCCTTAACAAGTTTGGTTCACGGATCAACAGCAACCGTCAGCGAGCCGTTGGTCCCGGTGAAGCTGCAGTCTGTCTGCGGTGAAACGCCGGGTATGGCCGAGAAGAAGCGAAGCACTGTGTGGTGTTTTTTTTCCCCAGTCGATAAAGTTATGACACGGTGCCAAGTATGTGATAAGAAAGTTGCACACAGCAGCAACACTAGTAATCTACTCAAACATCCCAAGAGACACATCCCTAGAGCCACAGTGAGCTTGAAAAATGACAAGCTGCAGAGAAAGCCCAATCTCCTGTACCACCTGCTGTCCGGCATAAAAAAACCTGCTAGAGAGTTTGCAAAAAAGGCAAAGCGTATCCAGGTACAGACAGCACTGTTAATAGTGCCGGTGTAGTGATTTAAAGACAACGCTTGTGTTGTGTCTGTTCCCGAATCCTTAAATATCACAATCTAAATTTAACACAACACAGTTCAGGTGTAGAGGAAATTATATTGTCCAGTTGTTGATTACTTTAAACAGACATTGATTTAAGTAATGTTTACTGAATATTTTTCCTTAAGTAATAATGCAAAACTTACATGTGGAATGTGCATTTATTTTCAGAAGTCTGAACACTTGATTAAGCCTTATTTTATTATGTGGATAAGTAAGAGGCAAAAGCTTCTACAGAGAGGATTTAAGTCATCTTGATTTCCATAAGGATGAACTTACCGAAATTGAAACTTTCTGTATTAATTTTTGGGATTTTTCATCTTTGCAAGACATTTTTTTTAATTTTTCCATTGAAAAGAAAATATTAGATATTTACAAGGAAAAAAAGAAGAAAATATTTAAATTGTTGTATGTAGTGTAAAAATGTTGTGATATTGGTTTTAATCTGTAAAACGTTTTCATACATCTGGAAAACATGTTTTTCATATTTCATTAATTATAATACTGTTTATCACAAAGTTTAAAAAAAAATAACTGCAGCTTCTTGTGATTTAAATATTGTACTTAGCCATATTGTGATTTGGATTATTTCACAATTAATTGTAAAGCCCTGATATCGTATCAAATTCTTAATATCTTATATAGCAAATAAATTTCATCTTCTCTATTGTGATGTGAAAACGTTATCCTTTCCAGATGAGTCTCAAAGAGCCTGGGAGATCACGAGGAGCCTATCCCAAATGATTGTTAAAGACTTGCAACCCAACCCATCGGACCAAGGTTTCCGTCATTTCATGAAGGTGGTGGATCCCCGATACCAGATCCCTAGTCGGAGATCCAGGATGACAGGTGAAATTCCAAAACTATATGAGCAAGCACAAAAAACAGTCCCTTACCCAAAAAAAGTATATTCCAAGTTTATTTTATAAAGTATACTTTTATGTACAAATATACTAATTTCAATATACTGGTAAGTATACTAAAGTATACTTTTTAATGTATGTATGTTACATTAATATATGTAAGAAAAGTAAACTTTAAGTGTATAAGAACAGTTTAATTACGTAGTGCAAATATACTACAAATAAACTAATGGATATACTACTAGTTTACTAATAATAAACTTCCAGTCCAATTTTTAGTTTATTAAAGTACAATTTGAGGTATACTGCAAGTAACCTTCTAGGTATACTTACTACTAGTTTACTAATAATACACTTCTAGTCCACTTTTTAGTTTATGAAAGTACACTTTATTTTTTTTGTAGTTTTTAAAATTTTTTTGTCTACCTTGTCTACACACATATTAATGGTTGATACCATGCCTGTACAAACCTAAGGCATATATATGTGCATTATTACTATATTTAATATATATATATATATATATACACACACACAAACCCTGTGAGTTTTTTATTTTTTTTTTAAGTACACTTTAAAGTATACTGGAAGTAGTGATGCACCGAAATGAAAATTTGTGGCCGAAACCGAAACCGAAAATAATAATAAACACTTGGCCGAATACCGAACAATACCGAACATGGTTCTAAATTTGATTTAGGCATGCTTTTAAAAGAAAAAAATATTTTACAAAATTACAAGGTAGAAAACATTTGTTGAACATAAAAAACTGAACATTTTTTAATTTCCCAGCATTTCTTAAATATTCCAGCAGACATTATACCAGCAAAGAACAATAACTTAAAATAAATAAATTAGCAAAATACATTTTTTGGCCATCTTTGAGCTTACGTTAGGCTTAACTGACTGAACATTGTAACATAGGCCTTAAAACAATAAAAATGCATTAAAGCGCTCAGGGTTTTTTATCATTTCAAATGATAAATCAAACTTGTAGTGCTGAAAGACTTTGCAGATGTGCCCCCTCTAGATATTTGAGCAGAACATTCATTGCAAACAGCCATTCTTGTATTATTCTTTGCCACTCTAAAATAATTCCACACTGCTGACATGTTTGCACCACTTCACTCACGCTATTTATATTACAACGCCGTTATTAATGCCGCGTTCCATTTACCTTAGAAATCGGAACTGGGAACTGGGAATGGCAGCCATCTTGGAATGGTAACTCGGGGGTGGTGAAGCTTCTCCCACTTTCCCAGTAGGAAATACCACTTCGAGGGGCGTTCCAGTTGAAAATTCCGACTGGGAACTGGGAAATTCCGACTTCCGAGGACAAATGGAACGCGGCATAATTGTTCGTTTTTTTCCCCACTTATTCCACCGAACACCGAAGTGTTTTTTTTGCCATTTTCGGCCGAACAATTTCGGTTACCGAACAATCGGTGCATCACTAACTGGAAGTAACATTCTAGGTATACTACTAGTTTACTACTAATAAACTTCCAGGGCTCCAGACTAACTTTTTCCACTAGGACCACCAGTGCTCCTTACTGGAAAATATTAGGAGCACGAGCACAAAATTTAGGAGCTTCTAGATCGACACAACATATTCATAATTTTGTCTATATTAACTGCATTACTGATAATTTAGCAATAAACTCAGACAATTTACAATAATAGCAATGTAATAATAATAATTTCAATTTATATAGCGCTTTTCACCTGAAACGACAGATCTCAGAGCGCTTTACAAAGAAGACTAAAAACAAGACTAAGAAACTAAGACAAAACCTAGCTACTAAGATAAAAGTAAGAAACTAAGACAAAACCTAGCTACTAAGATAAAAGTAAGATAAAAAGTTGTGGGCAGCAAAAAGATAAAAAAAAAAAAAAAAATATTTGAATAAAAGGGGGTCAAGGAGAGTAAAGGGGAAAGCCTGCTTATAGAAGAGTGTTTTAAGGCCCGTTTTAAAGGACTCCACAGAAGGTGCATTCCTGAGGTCGTCAGGTAGAGAGTTCCATAGGCGTTGGGCGGAGGCAGAGAAGGACTGTACTGCTTTATTTCAAATAAGTGCAGTAGGCTAGAGCTTAAGAAAACACCATTACGTTAAATTAAAGGACTTCCTTCAACAGAGGCACCAAATAAATTAACAAATGTAAACATTAAGTATGTGGTCAGTAACTTGTAACTTACTGTCAATACAGCATGACCACAACAAAACAAGTAAACAAAGAACTCTCATTTTCATTTTCCTTCCTTTTTGTTTTGATATTTTTATTAGGGGGTAAGGCACAGTTGAACAGGAATAAACAAAAAAAAGATATACAGTCTACCTCCTTTTTTTTTTTTTTTTTTGGAATTAAGAACAGAACAAAAAATCCACACAAAACAATGACAAATACACGAAAATTATTATATTCTTATATACAAGTAATATTTAAGTATTTAAGCTAAACAGTATGAATTAAAAAAATAGATGAATAAAAAGGGGAAAAAAAAAAAAAAAAAAAAAAGAAAAAAAAAACCCAAAAACAAAAGAAAAGTAAAAAGATAAATAAAAAGGAGGAAGAAAGAAAGGAATGAGAGAAGAGAGGGAGGGGGGGGGATCCGTCAATCAGGAGGCAGGGACTGGAGAGAGTGGAAGAATGTAAGAAAGGGAAGCCACTTATTATAAAATTTGTTGCAACTACCCTTCAGTGAATATTTAATTTTTTCCAGCTTCAGAAAAAACATGGTGTCGTTGAGCCACTGGGTACTAGAAGGAGCCTTAGTCGACTTCCAGTGGAGAAGAAGGTGGCGTCTTGCCAGTAAGGAAGTAAAAGCCAAAATGTCTTTTTGGTTTGAAGTAAACCGGCCATGGTCCTCTGGGAGCCCGAATATGGCAACATGGGGGGAGACTTTTATATTCACCGAGAGTATTTTTGACATGGTGTCAAAATAATTCGACCAAAAGCGAGAAAGTAGTGGGCAAGAGTAAAACATATGGGTTAAATTGCAGGACGAGGCATGACATTTGTCGCATTCGTCAGTGACACTGGGATAGATCTGTGAGAGTCGAGCTTTAGAAAAGTGGACTCTAAACAGTACTTTAAACTGTATAAGTGTAAGACGAGCGCAGGATGAACTTGTGTAAATTTTTTTAAGAGCAGCGTCCCACCAGTCATCCTCCAAATTTAGATCCAGTTCATCTTCCCAGGCAGCCCTAACTTTAATAACTGGAGAGAGATCGTAAGACAGAAGGTCATCGTAAACCTTAGAGATCAGTGATTTTTGAAGTGGATCATGGTTTAAAAGCACCTCCCACTGTAGAGTCGGCGGAGAGGATGGAAAAACTGGAAACAAAGCTTTAGCGCAGTGTCTAATCTGAAAGTATCGAAAGAGATGAGAAGGCGGGAGATTAAATTCACCTGAGAGATCTGCAAAGCTGCGAAAGATACCATCCTTGTAAAGATCTCCAAAACTTTTCAGGCCCTTATTATGCCATATGAGAAAGGTTGAATCTGTAAGCGGAGGTCGAAATAAATGATTGTTCAGTAATGGAGCTAAAGTAGATGCTGACTTAAATTTGAAGTGTTTCCTAAATTGATACCAAATTTTAAGTGTGGAGTGAACCACTTGATTATTTGTAAAGACAGAGAGGTTGGATGGAATAGATGAGGTAAGTAGAGCAGGTAAAGAGGATGAAATGCATGACTGTGCCTCCAATTTACACCATGGCATATTCACCGATTTGAACCAAAATGAAATTTTTTGAATATGTGCTGCCCAATAATACAGTTGGAAATTGGGAAGTGCCAGTCCGCCATTGAATTTACATCTCTGAAGTGTGGATTTGCGGATTCTAGGAGCCTTCCCACACCATAAGAAGTCAGAAATAGTTTGATCAATTATTTTAAAAAAGTGTTTTGGTAAGAAAAGTGGAAGACAATGGAACAGAAATAGAAATTTGGGCAAAATATTCATTTTAACTGCGTTAATTCTTCCAATTAATGAAAGAGGTAAGCTTTTCCATCTATGGAGGTCAGATTTAATTGTAGACATTAAAGGTGAGAGATTAGCAGAAAAAAGAGAGCTTAACGTTCTGGTTACGTTGATCCCAAGATACCTAAAGCCGGAAGGACTAATCTTAAAAGGGATATCTGACTGTACGAGCTGTGTTGCTGAGTCATTAATGGGATAGCATTCACTTTTAGATACGTTCACTTTATAGCCTGAGAAAGACCCGAATCTCTGGAAAGCAGATAAAATTGAAGGAATGGAGAGGACAGGATCCGAGACATATAACAGTAAGTCATCAGCGTAAAGTGACAGCTTATATTCTGTTCCCAATCGGGAGATCCCAGTAAAAGTGGGGGAGGACCTCAGAAAGATTGACAGGGGCTCTATAGCTAGTGCGAATAATAGGGGAGAGAGGGGACACCCCTGTCTGGTGCCACGGGCTAGAGTAAAAAAATTGGACTGAATGCCATTAGTGGAAACGCTTGCTTGTGGAGACGTGTAAAGGAGACGAATCAAAGAAATGAACCCATTCCCCAGCCCAAACTTCTTCAGTACAGTAAATAAATAGTCCCATTCAATCCTATCAAATGCCTTTTCAGCATCGACTGAGATTACGACTTCAGGTGTTGTGGTGATAGTTTTAGAGTGAATAATATTTAAAAGTGTCCGCACATTAAAGAATAACTGTCGCCCCTTAACAAATCCTGTCTGTTCATTTGAGACAATAGTTGGCACAATGTTCTCCAAGCGATAAGCCAAGGCTTTAGCAAGGATCTTAGCATCTACATTTATTAACGAAAGAGGTCTGTATGAGCCGCAGAGAGTTGGATCCTTATCTTTTTTTAAGAGGAGACTTATGGAGGCTTGCCTTAAAGTGGGAGGGAGAGTGCCATGTTCCAGTGATTCCTTATAAACAGCATGCAATAAAGGGGACAATTTATCCTGAAATTTCTTAAAAAATTCCACTGGAAATCCATCAGGGCCAGGAGCTTTGTTATTTTGCATACTTCTCACAGCGAGATTAATTTCTTCTACCGTTAATGGCGAGTCAAGATTTTTAGCAGCATCGGAGCCTATAACAGGAAAGTTGAGGCTATCTAAGAATGAATTCAATTCAGTGGAGCCAGATGGAGATTCAGACGTATATAAAGAGGAATAAAATGAGTGAAAGACAGAATTAATGGCGGTGGGATCCTGATGCAATGAGCCTGATGAATCTTTTATCTGAAGGATCATACGTGAGGCTGCCTGGCGACGTAGCTGATGAGCCATGAGCCGACTTGCCTTGTCTCCATGTTCATAATATACGGAGCGTGATCGTAAGAGAAGTCGCTCTGCGTCATTAGTGGTAAGGAGATCAAATTCAGTCTGTAAATCGACACGTTGCTTAAGAAAACTGGGAGAGGGGCAAGTAGCAAGTTGTTGGTCCAATTTTGTGATCTTAATAGAGAGTTCTTGTAATTTGGCTTTCCGGGACTTATTCAAGTGAGCAGAGAAGGAGATAATTTGTCCCCGCAAATATGCTTTTAATGATTCCCACAGCAGTGAAGATGAAATTGGTTCCATATCATTTTGATTTATAGAGATGTAATCATCAATTTTAGTTGTAATAAAATTGGTGAACTTATCATCTGAGAGAAGTAATGTATTGAACCTCCAAGATGTTGAGTAGCGTGGCTGTGAAGAGAACTGAATATCCAAAGAAAGAGGAGCGTGGTCGGAGATCACAATAGGATGATAATCAACAGACAGTACTTTGGGAATTAGTTTAGCATCAATAAAATAATAATCAATCCGAGAGAAAGATTGATGCATCTGAGAAAAGAAGGAATATTTTTTGGTACAAGGGTTATAAAATCTCCAAGGATCGGTGCAACCGTTCTTGGACACAAAATCTGAAAGAGACCTCGACATTGAAGAAGGAGTCAGATTTCGTGGGCTGGAGCGGTCTAGTTTGGGGTCAATTACGCAGTTCATATCCCCGCCAATTATAAGAAGACTGTCGTTCAATGAGGGGAGACATTCAAAAAGCTTATTCATAAAGTGTGGGTTGTCAAAATTGGGGGCATATATATTAACTAATAATATGGGAATATGAAATAGCGTACCCGCCACAATTAAGTATCTGCCGTTTTTGTCTGAAATCACCTTAGATGCTGAAAACTGCATTGACTTACCAATTAATATAGCAACCCCCCTGGCCTTAGAGTTGAAATCAGAGTGAAACACCTCAGAAACCCAGGGACATTTAAGTCTGACCTGGTCTTTGGTGCGCATGTGGGTTTCCTGAAGGAACACTAAGTCAGCTTTAAGACGTCTCAGGTGAGCAAATATTCTCGATCTCTTAATTGGACTCCCCATGCCTTTAATATTCCAGCTCAACAACCTCACAGAAGTACCAGTATTAGTGGCCATATGTTAAATTCCTAAAGATAGAGATGTACCGAATGCGGATCCCCAAGGAAGGAAAGGAAAGAAAGGGATGGAGGGAGGAAAGAAAGAAAGAAAGAAAGAAAGAGGAAAGAAGAAAAAAAAAAAAAAAAAAAAAAAAAAAAAAAAAAAAAAAAGGGGGAAAATTGAAAACAACAACAAACTTAACCTACTGAACCCCCCACCCCCCACCCCCCAATTGCACTTACAACGACCCCATCCCCAAACGATGGAGAACCCAGTGCAAACTCCAGAAGGAGTCAGATCCCTGAAAAGAACACTTACGGCTTTAAGCATAACTAACAAGATAATTCAATTCAATTCAATTCAATTTTATTTATATAGCGTCTAATACAACAGAGTTGTCTCTAGACGCTTTACAGAGACCCATACCCAGAACATGACCCCCGAGCAGATATTACATAAACAATGGCAGGTAAAAAACTCCCCTAGTGGGAGAAAAACCTTAAGCCAAACAGTGGCAAGGAAAAACTCCCCTTTAGGAGGGAAGAAACCTTGAGCAGGACCAGGCTCATCAGGGGGGACCCTCCTGCCGAGGGCCAGACTGGTGGGTCAGGGACGGCAACAGCACAGCAGGCAGGTGGAAGCAGCAACGGGATGACCGGGGGTGGGGACCGCAGGCCAGCACACAGCTCCCGAAGCTCCGGCCCAATCAGCAAGTCCCAGGTTGGGGTGCAGGGTCAGGAAAAGACTTGTGCTCCGTAATGCAAGCTACAAGCCACCCACGGCCACCTGCAGGACAAAAGAGAGAAAAGGGAGGAGAAGGGGGGGGCAGCAACGGGATGACCAGGGGTGGGGACCGCAGGCCAGCACACAGCTCCCGAAGCTCCGGCCCAATCAGCAAGTCCCAGGTTGGGGTGCAGGGTCAGGGAAAGACTTGTGCTCCGTAATGCAAGCTACAAGCCACCCACGACCACCTGCAGGTTCCGGTGTCCGGCAAAGGATGCTGCAACATGGACAAAAGAGAGAAAAGGGAGGAGAAGGGGGGGCCAGCACAAGAAACTACAGGAGCGACTCTGACACACTAAAGTTTACACTACCTAGAGATTTACCAACACCAGCTAGAGGTTTACTAAACACTAACTATAGGCTTTACTAAACAGAAATGTTTTAAGTTTAGTTTTAAAGGTGGAGGTGGTGTCAGCCCCCTTAACCCAGATTGGAAGTTGGTTCCATAGTAGTGGTGCCTGATAGCAGAACGCCCGCCCTCCAAATCTACATTTAGATACTCTAGGAACTACGAGTAAACCTGCACTCTGAGAACGGAGAGCTCTGACAGGAACATAAGGCACTATCAGGTCTTGCAAATAATGCGGAGCTAAGCCGTTTTGGGCTTTATACGCAAGTAATAAAATTTTAAATTGGATTCTGAATTTTACGGGTAACCAATGGAGCGACGCTAACACTGGAGAGACGTGGTCTCTCCTGCTAATTCCTGTCAGTACTCGTGCTGCTGCATTTTGGATCAGCTGGAGCCTATTCAGCAAATTACTTGGACATCCTGCTAACAACACATTACAGTAATCTAGTCTAGAAGATACAAACGCATGAACTAGTTTTTCTGCATCACTCTGTGAGAGGATTTTCCTAATCTTTGCAATATTACGGAGATGGAAAAAGGCTATTTTACAAACCTGATTGACATATGGTTTAAACGACAAATCCTGATCGAAAATAACACCAAGATTTCTCACAGTTGCACTGGAAGCCATCGCAACACCATCTAATCCCTTCCTAAGATGCTCTGGACCAAGAATGATAACCTCTGTTTTATCTGAATTTAGAAGCAGGAAATTTCTGGACATCCAGTCCTTGATGTCCCTAAGACATGCCTGAAGTTTAACTAACGGTTCTGTTTCATCCGGCTTCATAGACAAATAGAGCTGCGTATCATCAGCATAACAATGAAAGTGTATGCCGTGATTCTGGATTATACTTCCCAACGGCTGCATGTATAAACTGAACAAGATTGGCCCTAGCACTGAACCCTGCGGAACACCATAACAGACCCTTGACTGTTCTGAAGAAACCTCATGTACATGAACAAACTGGAACCTGTCAGATAGATATGATTTAAACCAACATAGAGCTGTCCCTTTAATCCCAACAACATGCTCTAACCTGTGCAGTAAAATGCCATGATCTATAGTGTCAAAAGCAGCACTGAGGTCCAGTAGAACCAGTATGGACACTAATCCCTTATCTGAGGCCATAAGGAGGTCATTCGTGACTCGAACAAGTGCTGTCTCTGTGCTATGATGCATTCTGAACCCTGACTGAAAGACTTCAAACAGATCATTTCTATACAAATAGTCACATAACTGGCTTGAAACTGCCTTTTCCAGAATTTTAGACACAAATGGAAGGTTGGAAATTGGTCTATAATTAGCTAAGGTGTCTGGGTCAAGAGAAGGTTTTTTAAGTAAAGGTTTAATTACTGCGACTTTGAAAACCTGTGGTACATATCCTAAACTTAGGGATAGGTTAATTTGGTCCAGTATTGTTGTACCAATAAGAGAAAAAACATGTTTGAATAGACGAGTCGGGATGGGGTCTAACATACATGTGGTTGACTTAGCTCTATTAACGAGTGAAGTCAGCTCAGGGAGGTCTATAGGATCAAAACAGTCTAGAGACAAGTCAGAGCCTAGGGAAGTCGCTAAAGCTGAAGAAACACCTACAACCGGCTGGTTGATTTCTTCTCTAATTCTCGCGATTTTACTGTTGAAGAAGCCCATAAAGTCCTCACTACTGAGAGCTGCAGGAATGCACGGCTCAACAGAGTTGTGACTCTTTGTCAGCCTGGCTACAGTGCTGAACAGAAAACGTGGGTTACTTTTGTTATCCTCTATCAGCGTTGAATAATAAGCTGTTCTGGCTTTGCGAATGGCTTTTTTATATACTATTAGAATATCTTTCCATTCACGATGAGAGTCTACAGACCTACAAGAGTACCACTTCCTTTCCATTTTACGCACGTTTTGTTTCAACATGCGGATATCTGAATTGTACCAGGGAGTTAAGCTCCTGTGGCTAGAAACCCTCCTTTTCAAAGGAGCAACTTCATCTAAAGCTGAATGCAACAAATCAGCAGTGTTACTAGCAAGGAAATCAACATCTGCAGAGGTAGAACCCAGGTCACTGGCCTCGACTACATCACTATTTCGCACTGTCGTAAGATAAGCAATGGCCTCCCTAAATTTAACAATAACTTCATCAGACAAACATCTGCTAAAATAATACCTCCTATTTTGCACTTCAACATCAACAAAATTAAATTCAAACGTTATTAAGTAATGGTCGGATAAAAGGGAGTTTACAGGTGACACCAACAGACCATCAGTTTCAACACCGTAGGTGAGAACGAGATCGAGAGTATGATTAAAACAGTGCGTCGGTTTATCCACTTTTTGTGAGATACCCATTGATTCTAGAAGAGAATCGAAGGCTAATTTAAGATTATCGCTTTCAACATCCATATGAATGTTAAAATCACCCACTATGATGAATTTATCTGTGCTGATCAATAATCCAGAAAGGAAATCTGAAAATTCAGACAAAAACTCCAGATACGCACCAGCAGGGGGCCGGTACACTACCACTAACACAACTGGCTTCTCTGATTTCCGGCTCGGAAATTTCAGACCAAGCATGAGGCTTTCAAATGTATTATAGTTGCACTTGGGTTCAATTTTTGTTTGGAGACCGGAGTTATA
This sequence comes from Cololabis saira, assembly GCF_033807715.1. Classification (NCBI taxonomy): domain Eukaryota; kingdom Metazoa; phylum Chordata; class Actinopteri; order Beloniformes; family Belonidae; genus Cololabis; species Cololabis saira. Next base: position 31,402,833 of record NC_084587.1, read on the forward strand.
AATTGCTGCGACTCCTCCGCCTCGGCCCGTGCTTCTAGGAATGTGATGATTAAAGTAGCCGGGCGGAGTTGATTCATTCAAACTAACATACTCTTCCTCCTGTAACCATGTTTCTGTTAAGCAGAAAATATCACTCCTGCTCTCTGTAATTATATCATTTACTAACAGAGACTTAGAGCTTAATGATCGTATATTTAGTAGTCCGCATCTAATTTTTCGGTCTGTAATTGGTACCAAATGTGCATTGGTTTTAATTTTTACAAGGTTATCTTGGTTAACGCCTCTATAACGCTGCACCTGGTGAACTTTTGGAGGGCGGGGAACTGCAACCACTTCTATTTTGCTAGGCACCTGGCCAGAGTCGCCAATATCATGTAATCCTACAGTTTTAGAGTCGCTAATTACATAATGCAATCCTACAGTTTTGTTGGCAGGCGTTGGTCCTTGAGAAGCAACAGATGTGTCGCTGAGCCCTTTAAGACTACCCTTCCTCCGAACCGTCACCCAGCTGCCCTGCCTGGCCGGCTGCCGGGGAGCTGCAGGGGAGCGGTTACGCTCAGCTGCTACGGGCCGGTCCGCAGAGGATTCTATCGGACTATGGTCTAGTTGGCCAAACCGGACCTCTAACTGACTAAGCCTCGCCTCCAGCCCTGTTAAACTACAGCTCTGCATCCTGGCCTGGACCCTGCATTGTCAGGGGGAGTGTCTAATAACATTGGCCAGATTTCTAGACATAAGAGCTGCACCATCCCGGGTGGGATGAATGCCGTCCCTTCTAATCAGACCGGGCTTTCCCCAGAATGTCTCCCAGTTGTCAATAAAGTCCACGTCGTTTTCTGAACACCACTGAGACAACCAGCGGCGGAGCGAGAGCATGCGACTAAACATGTCATCGCTGGTCAGATTGGGGAGGGGGCCAGAAAAACCTACGGAGTCTGACATGGTTTTGGCGAAGTTACACACCGAGACAATATTCATTCTGGTTACTTCCGACTGGCGAAGACGGGAGTCATTAGCTCCGACATTGATGATAACTTTACCATATTTACGATTACCCTTTGCCAGTAGCTTCAAATTTGCTTCTATGTCGCCCGCTCTGGCCCCCGGGATGCACCTAACTAAGGTCTCTGGAGTCGGCTTCACATGTCTGACTATGGAGTCTCCAATCACCAGGGTCGGTTTCTCAACAGATGTGTCGCTAAGTGGGGAAAATCTGTTAGACACATGAAGCGGGTGGTGGTGTTCCGTGAGCCCTTTAAGACTAGTCTTCCTCCGAACCGTCACCCAGCTGCCCTGCCTGGCCGGCTGCTCGGGAGCTGCAGGGGAGCGGTTACGCTCAGCTGCTACGGGCCGGTCCGCCGCTAGCTTAGCCTGGTTAGCTGAGGAGGCTCTCGGACTATGGTTTAGTTGGCCGAACCGGACCTCTAACTGACTGAGCCTCGCCTCCAGCCCTGCAAATAAACTACACTTTAAGCACTTACCGTCTTCACTAAAGGAGGCAGAGGAATAACTAAACATTTCACACACTGAGCAGGAAAGAGGTGAAGCGGTGGGAGCCGGAGCGGCCATGCTAAGATGCTAACGGAGGCTAACGGACAGAAAATGTATCGGTGATTGGTGACAGTGAAAGTTACGGAAGAGAAAATGAGCGAGTGTTGAAATAAAGACAGTAATGTACCAGATATAGTGCTATTTTACCAGAAAACAGTCTAAGTTTTAGATAAAAAGTCGGGAGAGATCTGAGCCTGCAACGCCGTGAGACGGCAGCAGCACAGACCGCAAACACCAGGAAGTGACGCGATGCGTGACGCAATACGTTACCCAATCAGCAAGCAAGCAAGATAATAACTAACAAGCTTCGTGTTGAGCTCCTGCAAGCCCAGCAACATTAACAGAGAGGTACAACCAATCACGACCAAGTTAAACTGAAAACCACATACCGTGTATATATGGGAGAGAAAAAAAAAAAAAAAAAAAAAAAAAAAAAAAAAACCGACACTGATGAACTGAAAAAAGTTCAACTAGACTTTGAGCGACGTGATGAAAGCGCTGGCCTCCTCTGCCGACCTGAACTCCCTTTCTGCGCCGTTGTGGGTGATGCGGAGGCGGGCGGGGTACAGCAGACCGTAGCGGATCCCCGGTATCTCGCGGAGCCGGCGGCGGACGTCATTAAAGGCGGCTCGGGCACGGGCCGTCTTCTGGGTGTGGTCGGGAAAGACGGAGAAAGTCAACTCTCCACACGTAATCCGTTGCTGAGCCCTGGCTCGGCGCAATATATCCACACAGTCTGTATGATAGTGCAGACGGGCGATGATGGGACGAGGGCGCTCTCCGGGCTTCGGCTTCGGCTGGAGGGTGCGGTGCGCCCGGTCCAGGAGAGGCTCCTTCTCCAGGCTGAAAGCCTCCTTGAGCAGAGAGGGAATATCCGTAACAGCAGAAGAGGTGGAAAAATCTTCAGGAATTCCCACGATCCGTATGTTATTGCGCCGGGATCTCGCCTCCAGATCCTCGCATTTACCATCCAGCCTCATCAGTTCAGCTGACAGATGCTCCACTTTAGCCTGTAAGGTTGTGATGTCATCGGTGCAGGATGAAAGAGATGTTTCCATTTCAACCACGGTGTTCTTCAGAGCGCGCACATCAGACTGGATGTTTGTAATGCTTTTTGATAATTCCGACTTCACCGCTTGCAGCTCAGTCTTGATGCTCGACAGGTTTTCAGTTAAAGCAGCCTGAAGCTCCGATTTAAAAACAGCCGCCATCTCAACGCGGAGTGATGCGAGCAGCTCGGCCTTAAAGTCGTGTGAAGGAGCGGCCCCGGCGGCCTCGGCCAGGCTGGACGGGGGGTCACCACGAGGCGGGGAACTGCGTACGGAGAGGGCCGCGGGGGTGGTGCGGATGGTTTGAGTTTTGGAGGCATTTTGGTCGGCAAAAATACGGGGCCAAAGTAGAATAATGAAGGTCGGGAAAAATAAACCGAAGGAAGATGAAAAAGCTGTACCAAAAATAGATATTTTTAAAGGTTGTTGCAGGAGCTCAAAAAAACACGTCCTAGTCCATTAGTCGCTACACCGGAAGTCCTTCATTTTCCTTCCTTTAGAACTCAACCTCTTGAGGGCCACTATGGTTAGGCACCTCTGTAGGCCAACCCTTGTAGTTGGGCCTTCTTGCTCTTTTAGTCTGACTAAACCACATCTGCACAGGCTTTTTGGCATCAAACTCCTACAAGCTTGGTCCCTCAAGACTTATTCTGATCAGGTCCTCCACTGTGTCCACATGCAGGGACCCCCTGACATCAGATTTTATTCTCCTCAGTGCTGAGAATCCCCGTTCACACACAGCTGATGACACAGGAAGGACGAGCATGATGTTCTATAAAGCCGTGATTCCCAACCCCCGGTCCCCGGACCGGTACCGGTCCGTAGAGCCGTTACTACCGGGCCGTGGAATGGCTTGTGTTCCGATCATAATTAGGGCTGCAATGATTCGCCGACGTTGTCGACAAAAAAGCGATAATCAAAATTGTCACCAGACGTTTTTTTCCCAATGGAGTGAGGCATCTCACTTCACTTCACCTCATACAATCTCTGCCGAGAGCAGCGCTGCACGACAGGGTCTCAGCAGCTTTTCTTTTTTTTGCGTGTCAGCGCAGTTGCGGGTAACAAAACTTGGCACTGGGGGTTCTAGGATTTTTCTGAAACAGGGGCCATTATGGGGCCAAATGTAACCTTCAGGGGCCAACAGTATTAAGCCCCTTTCACATAGAGGGCGCAAAGCGGGACCGCCGCCGGCTTTCCTATTCATTGTGTATGTGCTGCCGCAGCGCAAGAGTGGACCGCTCTGCTGGCGAGCTTGGCGGCGCGCGAGAGGCCACCTGCCACGGGCGTTTCACCTGCCTGCGCCTGAATTGAACATTTTTTAATTTCATCGCGCTGTGAGGGCATCTCGGTGCGACCAATGCTGCTGCTCGTCTCCTCCTCAGAAGAACTAAAGCCAGAATCCCCCCTGAAATAAAAACGGTCCAAATCATCCCCCCCCCGAAATAAAAACGGTCCAAATCATCCCCCCCTGAAATAAAAACGGTCCAAATCATCCCCCCCCCCGAAATAAAAACGGTCCAAATCATCCCCCCCCCCGAAATAAAAACGGTCCAAATCATCCCCCCCCCCGAAATAAAAACGGTCCAAATCATCCCCCCCTGAAATAAAAACGGTCCTAATCATCCCCCTGAAATAAAAACGGTCCAAATCATCCCCCCCTGAAATAAAACGGTCAGAATCACCCCCCCCCTGAAATAAAAAAAGTCCAAATCATCCCCCTGTAAAACTGCTATCCCTCCTTTCCATCCCTTATGTCATTTCATCAATGAATGTGGTTTTACTGCTATTTCAACATTTGGAGTCATCACCAGAAAAATAACACCAGAAAAATAACTCATTTGACAATTTTCACCTGTTTCAAGTCAATTTTCACTTGAAATAAGTAGGAAAATCTGCCAGTGGAACAAGATTTATCTTGTCATTACAAGCAAAAAAATCTCAGATTTTTCTACTTATTTCAAGTGAAAATCTTTGAAAAAAAATTGTTGTTTTTTATTTACTTTTTGTATGAACAGCAGCAAAGTTGAATAAAATATCTATTTTTCATTGAAGTACCCATCTTTCTCGTGTTTATTATCATTTGCCACATAATTAAAGCAACCTCATACTAAATTTAAGAAAACAATTTTTGCGTTTTTTTGTCATATAATTTCATCCAAAACTTGTATAAATCGAAATGTGTTTCTTTGAGTGGCAGCCCTGTCATGGCTTGGCGGACAATAAGTTCTGGTACCCGACCGGACTGAACAGTGCAATGCACAGGTGCTGTATGCAGGTTAGGTACAGTCTGCTGCAGAGATGAGCGGACCTCAGCAAACCTCCATGAGCCGTTTCTTTACTGGTTGTTCGAGTAAAAGAAATGGTGATGAACAAGTAGAAAATCCTACCAAAAAGAAAAGCAAAAGCTTTAATCGCAAGTACGACATTATGTATATAAAATACAGATTTGTTGCAACGGGCGATTTGGAGGCGCCAAACCCACTATGTATTTTATGTGGAGAAACGCTCGCCAACGAAGCAATGAAGCCATCCAAGCTTCAAAGACACTTAAATACAAAACATCCTTCTCTCAAAGACAAACCAGTGGAATTTTTTCGAAAGGAAAAAACGTGAGTTACATTTGCAGAAGCAAGTTTTAAAGGCCACAACATCAGCTAACGTCGCTGATGATAGCCTGCATTTTAAAATGCATAGTTTTTTTCTAAAATGTTTATTAAAATTGACATAAATTGTCAACCGGTCCCTGAGCTTTTTGTTTATACTTCTGCTGGTCCTTGGCTCAAAAAAGGTTGGGAACCCCTGCTATAAAGAATAGATACAAAAAGGTTTGATTCGATTTAATCAAGGAATCATTTTAAAACAAAACCTTCATGAGGACTTTATTTGTACCTTGTAATCAGAGATGTATGGCTCCTTAGTTAACATCATCTTCCAGAGGCTGTGGTAGGACTTGTCCATGTAGTTACTCGCGCTGAACATCTTCATTGACTGGTACTCCTCTCGAGCTAGATTAATATCACAGCCATTTCTGAAAGGAGTGAAAAGTAAGATGACCACACAATTTAAATTATTCCTGTAGAATCAAGTTACATTTGTAAGAACATTGTTTTGAATGTTGGCATCTGCCCCCAAATGATTTAAAGACTTATGGACCTTGTTAGCACAGTAGAGAAGTGACTCAGCAGGAAATCCAGCTCTTCACCACCATAGTCGATTAGCTGATCTCTCTCCTCTGACCAGGAGTCATGACTGAAGATCTTGAATGATCTCACTGCCCTGGCTGTTGGTGATGGTGTGAGGTCTTCATCTGTTAAGAGAGAGGGGGAAAAAGGAGGACAAAGAAACCAAAAGATGAATGAATGACAAAATGTTAATATATTTTGTAATTAGTTATACATGTTCAATAATATTTGTTCCTTTCACTTGCCTAGTAGACTGCCAAATCTCTGTCTCAAGTGCTGCACAGTAGGGATGGGCGGTATGGACTAAAAACATTATGACGATAATCTCTGGCATTTATCCCGATAACGATAAAAATGACGATTTAAAAAAAAAAAAAAAAAAAAAAAAAAATACCAATTCAACTCCACCTTTTAACTATAAATCTATCACCACATTCAGTCTTTGGAGCCCCCAAAACACTGCTCTAAAAGAATACTAAATGCTACTAAATTACACCAATTAAATTGAATTAATAAAAACCAATTAAATTAGTACACCTGTACTGCAAAACTGTAATAAAACAAGTTTGAAATGTAAGAACAGATTCAACATTTATTCAAACTGTATGGCTTAAAGCGACACTACGTAACCTTTCCACCTTAATATCATATTTCCAGAGTCATTGTGATGGTACATCAACTTCCAACAGGTTTAATGACACCTCTGTCATGGTCTGAGGGGGTCTGTATCGCCTTCACTGGCACTATGTAACTTTGAGGAGCATGGTAGGAAGCCTGCCACACTAAAAAACTACAAATCTTTACGACTTTGACTGCTTTACGGCATACGTCACTTCCCCCTCCTTCCCGATTCGCAGTCAAGACGAAAATAGGCGGGGCGTGAAGCGCAGCTCCGCAGAAGCTGGTAACCCGTTGCTGTGTTGTGGCTGCAGCAGCTCCACACAACAGACGTGGGGAAAAGATCCTAATGGTTTAACTTTTCAACGGTTTCCTGCTCGGAGGCAGAACCACGCAGGCCAAGTATCTGATATAACAAAGTAAAAGCGTGAAAGAGTCGTCGGCTCGCTTGTAACGACCAAACCTTCCACACAGTAAAGCCTGAATTATGGTTCTGCGTTAAATCGACGCAGACCTAAAAGCTTTTGACCGGGTGGAGTGGCGGTTTCTCTTTGCAGCACTGCAGAAGTTTGGCTTCGGGGAAAGGTTCATATCATGGATTCGTCTTTTGTACAGCTCTCCTCAAGCTAGCATACACACAAACAACAATCGCTCTGAGTACTTTCCGCTCTCACGTGGGACGCGCCAGGGTTGCCCCCTCTCTCCCCTGCTGTTTGCCCTAGCGATTGAACCGCTCTCGATTGCACTTAGATCTTCCACTTTATTTAATGGGGTTGTACGGGGAGGAATTGAACACAAACTGCTTTTATATGCAGACGATTTGTTGTTATTTATAACTAACCCTGTGTCTGGTCTCCCTGCTGTTCTGTCCATTTTAAGTGATTTTAGTTCTTTTTCAGGATACAAATTAAACCTTCAAAAGAGCGAATGTTACCCCATAAACGACTCTGCCTTGACTATTCACCATTCAGTTCTGCCCTTTAAATTTAATTCATCCGGTTTTAAATATCTTGGCATTAATGTCACCCGTTCGCTATCTGGCCTTTTTTCAGCCAACTTCACTCCCCTTGTCTCCAAGACTAAAGCTGACTTGCAGAGATGGAGCGCTCTCCCGCTCTCATTGATTGGGAGGGTAAATAGTGTGAAAATGAACATTTTACCTAAATTTCTCTATTTGTTTCAAGCAGTCCCACTTTTTCTGTCCCAAAATTTCTTTAAGACTCTTGACCAATTGTTAGGCTCCTTTGTATGGGGCAACAAAACACCCAGAATCTCCAAGTCCTTACTTCAGCGAGTTAAACTGAGTGGGGGCGTTGCGCTGCCTAATTTTCGATATTATTACTGGTCTGCGCATATTCACAAGGTCATCTACTGGCTTGAATCTCCTAATACACCTTGGTGCAGGTTGGAGACCCGCTCTTGCACATCATCTTCTCCCTCTGCCCTTCTCCACTCTTCACTCCCTTTGAAATATGGCAAATTTACAGATAACCCAGTTGTTCTTACCACTTTACGGATCTGGCAGCAATTTAGACGCCATTTTAAGTTCTGTTCTGCATCATTATCCACTCCTATTTGTAATAATCATCTGTTCCCTCCCTCAACTTTAGACTCAACCTTCTCGCTTTGGCACAGTAAAGGTATCAAGACGTTTAAAGACTTGTATGTGGAGGGGGTGTTCTGTAGCTTCTCCCACTTAGCCTCTTCCTTTGGGCTCCCTGCGTCCCACCTCTTTAGGTACTTTCAATTGAGACACTGCTCTTCTACCTTGTTCCCCTCCTTTCCGTCACTCCCCCCCACACAGCCATGGGCAGATCTATTCACCTTAAAACCACTCCAAAGGGGCTCAATTTCTAGGATCTATGGTGCCCTCATGGCATTCAACGATAGCGGTCCCACCAGGGCTAGGAATAAATGGGAACGGGAGTTGGGAATGGAATTCAATGACGCATGGTGGGACAAAGCAATAGATAGAATACACTCCACCACGTCCTGCGCTCGCTTTAGCCTCATACAACTTAAAGTACTGCACAGAGCCCATTTTTCCAAATCTAGGCTTTCTGAAATCTACCCGGAGGTGGAGGATAAATGCGGCAGATGCCAGCAAACTCCTTGCGACCTGAGCCATATGTTTTATAGGTGTCCAGCAATCCAAACATACTGGGGCAGTTTTTTTTCTACTTTGTCCTCAGTTCTGGACTTTGCTTTGCAACCATGTCCACTTATAGCAATTTTTGGAACCCCTTCTGTTGAGTTAGCTCTTAACTTTAGACAAAAACAAATCATTGCATTTACTTCTCTTTTAGCCAGACGTGTAATACTGCTGCACTGGAAGTCCACCAAGAGCCCTTCCATAGCTCAATGGCTTAGGGATGTCATGTTCTATTTGAAAATGGAGAAAATAAAATATACTGTGAGAGGTTCAAGGAAGAAATTCTATGACATATGGCAGCCCTTTATAAACCTTTTCAACGAATTAGTGCAGCTTCCTCCTGATTGAACCCATCAAGTACTTTTTTTTAGTATGTACCCATCCATGCTAGCTGAATTGTTTTCTTGGTCCTTGAATTTGCCTTCCTGTTGAGCTGCTAGCCACGAGATCCGATCCATCCCCAGCCAGTATTAGGTGCTACAATATTTGTGTGTGTGTGTGTGTGTGTGTGTGTGTGTGTGTGTGTGTGTGTGTGTGTGTGTGTGTGTGTGTGTGTGTGTGTGTGTGTGTGTGTGTGTGTGTGTGTGTGTGTGTGTGTGTGTGTGTGTGTGTGTGTGTGTGTGTGTGTGTGTGTGTGTGTGTGTGTGTGTGTGTGTGTGTGTGGTGGACGGGGCGGCTGGGTCAAGTGGATGACCCTATGTGGGGGTGTAGGGGAGGGAGGGGTGCCTTTTTTCTAGTTCTTCAATTGTATTTTATTCCTTTTGGGTAATATTGTCTATTGCAGTTTTTTGTTGTGTTTTTTTTTTTAACCTTTATAATATATTAGTGTGATATGTTACTATTTTATATATGTATATATATTTGTGTTTTGGGTGTTTTGTGTTTTGGGGGGTTACAAAAAAGAAAAAATACATTTTTATTGTACTCTATTGTGAGCAATGATGTACAGGATTTCTTTTTGAATAAACAAATCTTTAAAAAAAAAAAAAAATCGACGCAGACCTACGGCGTAGGGTACGTGGCGACGCGCAACGTACGGTGCGTGTCGCCGCGTACCCTACGCCGTAGGCTCTGCGTCGATTTAACGCAGAACCATAAATCAGCCTTAAACCACAAACACACACACACTGGGTCGGATCAAAACACAGGTTTTATTCCCCACTTCGCCAGCTAAACGCAGTTGCTGGCCAGCTCTCTGCGGTGCAATTAACCCCAATTTTCAGATAAAACTAGTTTGTTGAGGAAAAAATATTAACTCTTATTTGTAGCTGCAGAGGAAAAAAATAATCTCACGAGGAAAACAAAAATATTGCTCACGCCTCGGAGCCTCTTCAACATAATATAGCAGTCAAAAAAGAAAAGAGAAGTAAGAGGGATACAAAACATGTACTGTATGTTGTACTATATACAAATTTTTTTGAAACACATGGCGAGTCAAACATTTACCAAAGAAGCTCCCAAACACTCCTAAACAAGGTAATAAGACGGTGGTTCTGCAGAACTGCGGCAGTAAATCCCTAAAGACTGGAGCTCCGACCAGGAGCTCCACTCTTTAGAAAGGATTTCATATGGATCCAGACCGTTAATAATCATCATTTTCTCCATATACCGCTCCCTGGCTTCCTTGTTTAAGGTATCCCGGTAAATTCCAGTTCCTTTCCAGCAGTTTAACATCTTTTTTTTGGCGTTCCGTCTGTTCACTTGGTGAAACAGAAAAGCGTCCCATCCTCTATCAAAACAAATGCAGCGACGGGACAGGAGTTTTCCGGCAGTACGCGCTGGTGCTCATAGGAAACGTAGTGTTCTTTCTGGTAAAACACTACCGCTTTTGTCCAAAAGATGCCGCCAAACTCAGAAAAGCTGGAAGTTACGTTGTGCTGCTTTAAACAGTGGGATAACAGTGCAAACATCAAAAGTACCATTGTCCTTCAAGTTTTCTTAGCTTATAAAATCACAAAGTAGAAAAAAATACAACCTGATAAATAAAGAAACAGGACAAATAAATAAAAGTTCACTGAAAATAACTCATCATTAGGGCTGAACGATTTTTGAAAATCTAATTGCGATTTTTTTCCTCAATATTGCGATTGCGATTTAATATGCGATTATTTTTTTCAAGGTCCTGTTCTCATGTATTTTTCAACTACACAAGCAATAAATCAGTCTGTTTTATAATAAACAATGTCGGATTTATTTAAAGCACAGATTACAACAATAAAGAAAACAAATTTGTGCCTTTACCTCTTTAACACGTCTACACATGGGTCGTTCTCTCTGAACCCAAACCGGGTTAAACTTTAGCCAAAACGAGGCGTAGTTTAATAGAAAAACACAGAAAAACTCCCACAGGGAACAAAAAACCTTCCTCACAGGCAGTACTCGAAAAAAAAATCAGGGGGGATGGTGGATTTTATCATATGGGGACAGATAATTTGTGCTGATTACAAATAATAAAATATATAACAAATAATAGCACTGACCTGCAGAAATACTGCAGGAATGACATAGCAGCAGTTAAATGCAGCCTTCTGTAAGCTTTAAATATCCACTGGACTTACATCAAATACATCAAAACACAACAATAAAAAACAGTTTTCTGAACTTATCAATATGACTCTGTCCTTCACAGGATAAGTAAAATGGATCACTGCAAAAACTCAAAATCTTAACGAGAATATTTGTCTTATTTCTAGTTAAAATGTCTCATTTTAGTCAAAAGAAATCTCATTACACTTAAAACAAGACTCATCACTGGAAAAAACAACAATTTTCACCTGTTTCAAGTAGATTTTCACTTGAAATAAGTAGAAAAATCTGCCAGTGGAACAAGATTTTTTTGCTTGTAATAAGAAGATAAATCTTGTCCCACTGGCAGATTTTCCTACTTATTTCAGGTGAAAATTTACTTGAAACAGGTGAAAATTGTCAAGTTGTTTTTCTGGTGAGGACTCTAAATGTTGAAATAGCAGTAAAACCACATTCATTGATGAAATGACATAAGGGATGGAAAGGAGGGGTGGCAGTTTTACAGGGGGGGATGATTTGAACTGTTTTTATTTCAGGGGGGGGGGGGTGATTTTGACCGTTTTTTATTTCATCCCTCCTCAACTTTAGTACTGCTCACAGGGAACTCAGAACTTCTTCATAAATAACTCAAAAATCACAGAGAGAAAAAAAAACACCAGCAAACTAACAAACAAACCAATAAAGCTCACAGAGTTAACAAAACGAACCAGCAATTAACTCACAGCCGCTCTTTAACTTCTCCTGATGAGCTGAAAGGGCTGCAGCTGGTTTAAGGCTGATTTATGGTTCCGCGTTACACCAACGCAGAGCCTACGCCGTAAGGTACGCGGTACGCGCATCGTACAGAGCGCGTCGCCGCGTAACCTACGGCGTAAGCTCTGCGTCGATTTAACGCGGGACCATAAATCACGCTTCACAGCGCAACTGTCCGCCCGGCTCGTGCTCGGCGCCGCGCGCAGCTCCTCGCCACGCCGACTCCGCGTTCATATATTTAATACATTTATAAAGCCCATATATTTATAAAGCCCTGCCTGGCCGAGCCCTAACCCTGAGGCCACTGTTGACTTTTTTTCTCTGCCGGCAACATGACCAGATCACGTGACCAGATCACGTGAATGGTCAAATCGCAGCCTTTGCGGTTAGAAAATCTCGTTTTATCACATTGCGATATTATCGCAAATGCAATTAATCGTTCAGCCCTACTCATCATACAGCAGGGCTGTCTTGGAAAAATACTTCCTTGAGGGCATGTTGTATCTGGCGTCCATTTTATGGATCTTTTGTTTGAATCCCTCCTTCTCCACAGTTTGGAGTGGCAACATGTCAGCAAGACAAAAGGCTACTGCCTCTGTTAAATCTTTCCACCTCTTGCTTTCCTTATTATAAGGAATTGAATGTGCAAATGCGTCTGCAATTTTTGTCTGGTTAGAGGTTTTCTTACCGCTGGCTTTCGCAGTAGACGCTGTTGCTGCTGTGCGCATTGTCTGGCTGTCCTCGTACTCCGGTTTGTGCTGATGTTTGAGGTGGTGGAATAAATTACTTGTATTGCCATCCTTTGCACTCACTGTTTTTTTGCAGACTCTGCATATAATGATGTTTGCTCCTCGTCACTCTTTTTAAATCCAAACCAGTTCCAGATAACGGAGCTGGAGCCTCGTTTAACAACGAGCTCCTCGCTCTCAGATCCGCCTTCCGCCATGTTTGTTACACCAAAACGTCATCAACGGCAATTTATTGTTTTTACCGCAAGATGACAAATTCTTACCGTGGGGAATTTTTTTTGGCGGTATATCGTGAACGGTAAAATATCGCCCATTCCTACTACACAGTACACTGAATTGTTGCACTTATTTGCTTGCTGCAACTTATGTGTGCTTGCTGTGGAGTCCTCTACTAGCCCAGCAACGTCTCCTTTTAATGGTGATCTCCTAAGTCACCATCATCCATCTCCTGTCTTTTCTGGCCCTGAAGGTCTGCCTTTAGTTCTGCCAGCCTACCACCCGGCTTGGCTCTGACTTCCATCGCTTCAACAGTTGCAAGGAGATTTTCAAGGCTGTTGACAGCCTGTAATGTGAATATTGTGAAGGGGGAAAAAATAAATATGATCAGATCAAAATTAATCATACACAACAAAACAATATAGTGTAGCTTCAGTGTTACCTGAGGCAAGATCACATCATTCCTCTGAAGCAGAAGACTGAATTTGCTTATTGCATTGAACAGGTCTGCAAGAAAGTGACAGAAAGCAACAAAGGTTGCATCTTCCATCATCTTCTTGATCTGAAGGACATAACCAACATGTAATCAGTAAATTTTATCTAAGAGAACAAATATGACTTTTTTTTTTTTTTTTTTTTTTTTTTTTTTTTTAATCCCGGTTTTTTTCCCATTTTTTTTTTTTTACCACCCCGTGCTCCTACCTACTGACAGTCCTGGGCATTGCCATCCTCTACCAACCCCGGGAGGGCCCTGCGCTGAGCTCAGGTCTCCTCCTTAACCTGAGGAGTGAGCAGGCCGCTTCTTTTCACCAGACAGGGTGGGGCTTCTCCGGCCGAACGTAGCGCGTGGAAGGATCACGTTATTCCGGCCGGATCCTCCCCACCCCATCTGGCGCCCCGGTTGGCCAGAGGGGGCATGTATAGCCCAGGACTGTGTGCATGTTTTTGTGAGGGTAGCTCACACTAGCTACCCAGGGGAACACGGGGAGAACATACAAACTCCACACAGAAAGATCCTTTCGCCAACCCCACCCATGGTGTGGGCACTGAAGTCATGGGGGAACTAACACGCACTTCAGGGCCCACAGCGTCCCCCGGCGGGAATCGAACCCAGGACCTTCTTGCTGTGAGACCGCTGCACAAATATGACATTTAAAAAAATTAACACAGACCTTCCTTGCTCTTCCTGCAACATCTGCATTGGCTGATGATGCACTCAAATGATCCATTTGAAAATAGACTGCTGTGAACTGTCCTGGGTTCTGCAGTTGGTGGTCCCTTCCTCCACCTCCAGGTTTCAATAGAGTTTGCAGGGCACGGGACGCATTTGGGAGCGTGTCCCACTGACACCACTTGGTACGTTGACTCTGCAAGGTTTTTCCTGGCTCAAATTAAGGCAGAGGTGGCACCATCCTGGTCATGCACACATGCATGCGGGTATACTGGGCCTTCAACTTGCTCAAGCAAACACTTTTTACAAGCAAGGTATTTTGGGAGTTCTAATATGATTTAAAAACATGACAATTATCATGTTAAAGCATTATTTTATTAGCGTAAAAATATAAATACAAATATAAAAACTCAATCTTACCAAAAAAGTAAAAAAAAAAAAAAAAACTGCCAATGGAACAAGAGAAAATTTGCACTGAAATGAGTGAAAATGGTCTTCTAGAAGAAGTTACATTTTAGGTGACCGTCTTATTTTAAATGTAATGATTTTTGTTTGGACTAGAAATAAAACATTTTGATTGGATATAAGACGAGTAGTCTTGGTAAGATTTTGAGTTTTTGTAGGGTTTTAGACATTTACTGACAAATCTTGCAACCAGACAGAGAACATTTCAGCCTCCTATTTTTCCATCTGTAGAACCTCCTCATCACTCCTTGTAGTCCAAGGCCTCCTGGTCTGGTCCATGGATGGTCCATCGATGGCCTCCTTACAACAGACATCCAAGTGCCTCTCCTTCAGTCTGCTGCGCAGAGGTGTCTTCACCTTAAACAAAACAATTCATGCATTAAGTATTTTTGTATTTATTTTGATACAGACAGAAATAGTGATGGTGCGTGGGGTCACAGTGCTTTTGGCATAAATAACAGACCACACCTTCCTCAGTAAGCCTGAGCCAGGTAAATTGGTTCAGCCACCGTTTGTCAAACCCACTGCTCGCCAACTCGTCCTGTCCTGCACTCTGACCCTCGCTATCACCTTTCATGCATATTTGTGCACTACTTTCAGCCCTGTCAAAATTGCCGCATCTCGTCGGTAACATGATTTATTACTTTTTAACTGCCTGTAACGTTAATTGTCTGCACCGTTTCACCTGCGCTCTTGCTTCACCTCGTCGCGAGGAAAAGTTTTTCTTTTTTTTAATACAACAAATAGCGGAAAAACGCAGAAAGTAATTCTCGAGATTTCATCTTCTTCTTCTGGTGCACTGTCGTTGATACAGCGCTTCCACAGCGACGCAATGCTGCAACTGCAGTTAAAATAACATCCATCCAGTCCAACGCCTGCCAGAAAATAACAATTTTCATCACGTCAGAGTTTTGAGAGCTGGGTGCGGCACGAAATTAGGCGGAGGCGGTCGCCTCCTAATTTTGTATGCAGGAAAAACCCTGCTCTGACACCCAGCTCCACTCCCAACGCCCTCAGCTCTCTCATGGATTTGCTGCTAAAATGGTATGTAGGTGTGGTATGCACCGAAATGAAAATTTGTGACCGAAACCGAAAATAATAAACACTTGGCCGAATACCGAATATGGTTCTTCGCAGTTTTTCATTTATTTTGCCAATTTTTTTCACCATTGCATAAATCAAATAAATGTGCTTTAGCCATCCTTTTCAAAGAAAAAAATATTTTACAAAATTACAAGGTAGAAAATATTTATTGAACATGAAAAATTTAACATTTTTTAATTTCCCAGCATTTTTTAAATATTCCAGCAGACATTATACCAGCAAAGAACAATAACTCAAAATAAATAAACTGTAATAAATACAATTTTTTTTTGGCCATCTTTGAGCTTACACTCGGATGTGTTAAAAATAACACACCATGTGTTAATTTTTAACACACCAGCGTGTCTAGTTAAGGACAACACATTTTGTGTTGCTTTCAATACAATCAGTGTTTTAGCACATTAACACATATTGTGTGTTAAATATTTCAACACAAAGTTGTGTTAAAAAACAACACATTGTCTGACAACACATATATATTTTAAAATAAAAAAATGGAAACATGTAACCCCCCCCCCCCCCCCAAAAAAAAAAAAAAACTAAACGAAAAAAACATCTTTAAAATCGTGGTTGAACAAAACAATTCAAGGCAAACATTGAAGTTCAACTGAAATAATTCAAGAATAATGCTAACCCACTAATGATCGCTGCAGGGGACATCAGGCCACACCGTCATTAACTGCACGATCACAAGACAGGCGGCACCATTCACTAGCCTCTCCTAATTGTTACAAGTAAGTGACTGGCTCAGGTATGTCAAAGGTAAAGCACTTTACTGTAATGCAAATTTAAACAATACATTTGTATCTTGGATTTACATATAATTCATTTCCACTGAAAGATGACAGCAAGTCCAGTGGTCTGATGTCTGCTACATCTTTTACATTCATCATTTCATACTCATCAGTCCGCCCCGCCACATATGAAAACTAGTGATGCACCGATTGTTCGGTAACCGAAATTGTTCGGCCGAAAATGGCAAAAAAACACTTTCAGTGTTCGGTGGAATAAGTGGGGAAAAAAACCGAACAATTAATAACGGCGTTGTAATATAAATAGACTGGCCGCTCCGTAACTGTTGCGTACCACATAAATCGTTGGCCAACCAAAAACTAACCACATAAGAATTTAACTAACATTTACCAGCAGGTGGAACCAAAACAACATAAATCAATCTATTACAGGTGCGTTTAGATGACGAAATCAAATAGCGAAGAGCGTGGAGTGAAGTGGTGCGGTGCAAACATGTCAGCAGTGTGGAAGTATTTTAGAGTGGCAAAGAATAATATAAGAATGGCTGTTTGCAATGAATGTTCTGCTCAAATATCTAGAGGGGGCACATCTGCAAAGTCTTTCAGCACTACAAGTTTGATTTATCATTTGAAATGATAAAAAACCCTGAGCGCTTTAATGCATTTTTATTGTTTTAAGGCCTATGTTACAATGTTCAGTCAGTTAAGCCTAACGTAAGCTCAAAGATGGCCAAAAAATGTATTTTGCTAATTTATTTATTTTAAGTTATTGTTCTTTGCTGGTATAATGTCTGCTGGAATATTTAAGAACTGCTGGGAAATTAAAAAATGTCCAGTTTTTTATGTTCAACAAATGTTTTCTACCTTGTAATTTTGTAAAAGATATTTTTCTTTTAAAAGCATGCCTAAATCAAATTTATTTGATTTATGCAATGGTGAAAAAATTGGCAAAATAAATGAAAAACTGCGAAGAACCATGTTCGGTATTGTTCGGTATTCGGCCAAGTGTTTATTATTATTTTCGGTTTCGGCCACAAATTTTCATTTCGGTGCATCACTAATGAAAACGGATGATCATCAAAATACTTTACAGTTAAAATTCTAATAAAAATTAGCACCTCTTCCTTTTCACAATTGGGAACCATTTTTACAATCTCTCCAAAGAGACGCTCCCCTCTTAAAAGGAACCCTGGCTATTAAGACATGTAGTCCCTAATTAGCCCAATTGTTCTCTTATACTAAAATATGTTGTTAGAAACACATAAAATAATCTAATTGCTTTAAAAATCTACAATGTTTATCACATATTTTGACCTGTGGGAGGCGCCATGTTTTACCTGCGCAATGCATTCTGGGGGCGATGACGTAGAGCGGTGGCTCTGGGAAGATAAGCCACGTTAGTTTAACTGGGACAGGTATCTAAAACAAAGATGAGCAGCACTCTCCCGGCCGTGGAGGCTGACGAGGGAGCCCATAAGACGTCTCGGTTCAGGCAAACTGGATCAAAGTTTTGTGATGCACGGGAGATCTGCAAAAATGATCAATGTCGTGCGCATCTTACCAGTGCATTAGGCTCCTGCGTAGACGGCGTAGGCTACGCCGTAGCCTGCGTAGCCTACGGCTTTAGAGCCTGCAGCACACCGCCATCCGCTCTCCGCTCGCCGCCGCCGGGATGGAGACGCCGGTGTGCAGGAGGCACGTTTGGGTGGGCATAGCCCACCCCTGCCCCCCCCCTAAAACCGGCTTCGGTGCTGGGTGATGACAGACCAGAGGCTGAGGGGACTGGCCCGGGACTTTGACGAAATGGGAGGCGCAGACTTCGCTTCAAATAGGCAAGAACATCTTTATTTAATTTAATGACACCAGATCTGGCTTGGGTTTTTATTGTAGCATCGGCTATCTGCTAGTTGAAACGTGTGGTCGGTTAGTCTATCTGAGTTTTATGGTGTTTTTGTAGTTCATGCTTTATGGTGCGGCACTTTTTTTTTTTTTTTTTTTTTTTTACTTTTTTGTAGGTGCGCCGTCACCTTAATGTTTAGCTGTGTTTTGATCTGTGTTTCTGGTGCGCCGTCACCTGTTTAGCTGTGTTTTCATCTGTTTCTGGGTGTCAAAACAGTGGACGGGGGTTAGCAGGAGCCACCGTCTGATGTCACTACCCAGAATGTAAACAACAATGGCGACCTACATGTTAAATTATATTTTCAAATTTTATAAAAACGAAGACATCAAAAAGGTTTTTTATATCACATTGTTATAATTGATACCAACATTTATCTTTTAAGACCTACATGTCTTAATAGCCAGGGTTCCTTTTAAGTCACAGTTTAAAGCAAGGACACAACCAGTTTCATATGTCTGAGCCACATTGTGCTGCAAGTAGTGATATCACACCCAAGTGCTTTCAAATTTTCACTTTTTTTTTCACTTTTTTCCAAAGATCCAACCATGACTGGAAAGGCATTTGGGACAGTCATTTTTTTTTTTGTCAGTGGATCACTAAATTTCCAGTTATACATACGAACTTGATTCTTATAAGCCAAAGTCTGAAATGACACGCATGAGCATGTCTTTTCAGGGGACCATGCTTGCTCTCAAATCTCATACACCATAACTTCAAAAGTGGGCCAAACTTTATCATCATGCGGCATGCGCTAATAGTGAGTCATAAACGTATGTTTCGGGGTGAGCGGCCTGTCTGGATAAATAATCTTGAACAAATTAGGTGATCTATAACCAACTGCTTTAGAAAGACAGAGTCCAATGCTGACAACTGGAGCAAATACTATGCTACATATTTATCTGAGGAGAAGGAACAGTTTCCAATGTTGATCAAGTTCACTTATAAAATCTCCTATAAAGCCTGAATTATGGTTCTGCGTCAAACCAACGCAGAGCACACGCCGTCACCGTGACGCCGTCGTGAAACCTTCGGACTTCTCCGTCACTCCATTTCGCCACGGTGTAGTACCCCCCCGTGACTGCTAATTTGCGATCTTTTCCTGAATGGTTTGTCCGACTTTTTCCGGTCACAGTGTATCAAAGAGATAAGGACGACTATTGTGCAAAAAATCACACATACACAAAGAAAAGAGCGCTGAAAGTTCACGACTGCTTCAAACCGGAAATGCGTTGCTACCAAGCGAACCAATCACAGCCCTCTCGTCTGCGTTTGGTCTGCGTCGCCTCGACGCGTAGTTACAATTTTCGGGAGGTGCGCGTCAGTGACGGCGTCAGTGACGGCATGTGGTACGCGTCGACACGTACCACACGCCATAGGCACGGCGTCGTTTTGACGCAGAACCATAACTCAAGCTTTAGGAAGGGTAAAAAGAGCAAAAGGCACCACATCTGACTGGCTGTTTGTTTTATGGGATTGTCTGATGTTCTCAAGTTAAGAATGACACTAGGTTTGTTTTTTTCATTTGCAAAACCGTAATCAAAGCTTACCAATTTGTCATTAAACTGCTCTAATGTGAAAACCTTTTCATTATAGATGAAATGTTTTAACATCAGTTTTACTTCAATTAAAGCCACACCCTCTAAAATGTTGTGCATAATGTCTACACAAATGTTTTCAGTCACATGAAAGTACTTGAGTGTGTTTAAACAGGAATTTTCTTTTATACCTGTTAAATTTGGATTGTTATGCACAACATGTTCTTTATAGTTTACTTTATTACGAAACTCCTGGTGATCATCATCAAACACACGCTGGGCAGCTTCTTTGTCAGTTAGACAGAAATGGCAAAATTTGTTGGCTGAAAAGCTTTCTAAAAACCCTCCAAGTGAATGGCAAGCGAGATTATCAGCGGTCAAGAGGCAGACAGTACCATGAAGGAGAGAAATCTGACCCTCAAGGGAGGAGTTGAATTCCACAGGTATGTTTCTCAAGGAAAAGTAAACTGCTCCCATTTTATGAACTTTAGTTTTTGAGCCCAAAGGATTAGTTTCCAGGTCATCAAAATAAAGTTGGATTTGTAGGGCATTGGGATACCTGGTGTATAATGTATGATTTGCAAACTGTGTGCCATCACAATAATTACGCATTTTATCATCAACACTTTTGTTTGATTGCTTAGAGAGTCTGCATCTTTTCACTTCCAAAGAGAAACTTTATGGTATCAATAATGGAGATATACTGGCAAGTGTCTGCAGACAGTACTTGAGTCAATTCCCCCTGCTTTCTTGCTGTATCACTCTCTGTATCCCAAGAAAATTTCTTTGGGCTTGACAAGAGTGTTTTTCAGAAAAATATTTGCACATTTTGTAGGGAGAATCAACCTCTGAAAACATTTTTTGTGCATTTTCAAAATGCTCCATTAAAGATTGGACAGCTTCGTCATCATTTGATATAGAGAAGCTATTAATCACAGATGCAGTTTTATCCTTCAAAGAATCCAATGTCTTGTCCAGTTGCTCTTTGGTGCACGTGATGCATTTCTGTACATCAGTTAAGGTGAAATTTGATGAAGAGTACATTTTGGCAACAAACGATGCTGCACAGTCACGGTGGTCTGAAAAATGAAGACTCATGGGAGTGTGCAAATCAGCATCCAAATTAGTTTCAAAAGTGTCCATAGCATGAGAGCAAGATGGCATAGGAACATCCTCCAACACATTGCTGAAATTGACTTGTTCCAAATGAACTGGGTTTGCAACTGGAGTGTGTGCTCTATTTAGATGTCTGACATAAGAATTGAAGTTATGGTAAGTTCTAGGGGTGTAACAATATATCGTGCCACGAAATTTCGCGATACAAAAACGTCACAATACGTGTTGTGGAGGTGACAAAGTGTATTGCGATATTGGGTTTGACTAGTGTCTAGTTAGAGCTAGTGTTTACAGTCATACAATCACAATAAGGCACAAGAGATTCAATGTTTTTCCATGAGCCAAAAAATGATAATCATTCTACAGTTGAGTATCAGTATAATACCATTTTGCACTGATATCAGCCCAATATGATACTAGTATCTATGCTGTATCTCTGACACATACCTCTCATTGACCACTTGGACCAATTGCATCTGCACTCTGTGGTTGAGCCTTAAAAAGAGGATAATGTAACTCACTCTCGTACATTATATCTCTGTACCAGTAGCGGAACGAGTCAGAGGCGGGCCGGGGGGCGGGGCAAAGGACCAGGCCCTTTAAACCCAATGAATATTGTCAGTTTTGGCGTAGTTCATTAATAAAAAGTAAATGAATCGGTGTGAGAGTTTTTCTCAGCACTTCCTCCTGAGAAGACGTGCGGCTATGTGTCTGATTATTATCACTGAGCCGTCTCCACCTCTGTGACAGGCTGTCACAGGTGGAGACGTGCGCTGTCAGTGACAGTGACACCTGTGATCACCTGTGATCACCTGTCAGTGATATATATATATGGGTCATTTCAGAATTGCGGGTACATTTCGCGTCTCCCAGAAAAACCTTTTGTTATCTCCCCCCCAAAAAATCTTTACTGGATCAGTTTTAAATAATATTGCAAATTATATTGAACTTTAATCAATAATAATGCTTGATGTGTATTTTAGGCAAAATTTATACATAAAATATTAATCAAATGATTCCCACCCCACCCATTATTGACTGTCTTCAGCACATGATTCACACATTCAACTTGAATTAACATGAAATAAGTCAGTATAATTTGCAGGTTTTTTGAGCTTACCCTATTACTAGTTATAAAGTCAGTTTCACAGAGTATTTATTTTCTGTATTACATGGGATTTCAACATTAAAAATATATATTTTTTATCTGTCCCTATGATCTGGTCAACTCTGTTATCTCGGTTATAAAACCACATAAAAAACCCCTATAGCATTCAAATAAAAACATGTGACCTGCACCCAGTGATGTCACTTCCTCTTGCAGAAAACATTTGGAGGGATTTATGGTATGTTTTATTTCTTCTCTCATTAATTTGTACAAAATGTTGAGAATACACCAAGAGTAGATTAATTATATGTCAAATCTGTTATTGTGATATTATAGTGAATCTCTCATTCAATTTTTAAAAACAATAATATGATGAAAAGTCATAAAATTATGATTTTATACATGGCATGTGTTATCTGGTTTTAAGCTAGCACATGGAATTAAGGGACAAAATGGTGGAAAATGTCAACTCTGTTATTGTCAACTCTGTTAATCGTTCAAAGATTTCAACGATAACAGAGTTGACGATGACTAACAGAGTCAAATGTTCCCAATCACTTCTAAGCATTTTGCTTTAGTTTATACATTTATTATGGATTCTGGGTATTTTTTTGTAGTGGGAAAGTAAAGATACAATTGGACAGTGGTGTGTCGTCAAATATGATGATGACTTTTATCCTGGGACCATTGTCGAGGTCAATGAGACACATGCAAG
Organism: Cololabis saira; assembly: GCF_033807715.1. NCBI lineage: Eukaryota > Metazoa > Chordata > Actinopteri > Beloniformes > Belonidae > Cololabis > Cololabis saira. Next base: position 31,425,495 of record NC_084587.1, read on the forward strand.
AGTCACATGCATGCACAATGTGGGGAAAAATCGGTTCTTCTGGCCAAACCGTCACGATACTTTGTGGTATCCCTTAGATCAGTGTTTCTCAATCCTGGTCCTCGAGTACCACTGTCCTGCATGTTTTAGATGCTACCCTGCTTCAGCACACCGTGATACAAGTACCTGTGTCATCAACAGAACTGTGCAGACTTTGGTGACAAGCTAATTAGGACCTTTAATTAGAATCAGGTGTATTGGTGCAGGGAAACATCTAAAACATGCAGGACAGTGGTATTCGAGGACCAGGATTGAGAAGCACTGCCTTAGATGATGTCCTCAGAATCATCCCACCACCAACCTCAGTGACGGGACGCCATGTAGAAATAAACAAAGAAATATGGGCCGAAATCGCCTATGACTGATTTTTTTTCGAGGGAGTGAGGGAGTTGGTATGGTGAAGCATGGGGGCCAAACCTGAACCTGAAGGGGCAGCAATAACCACCATGGGCTCTTTAGCCTAACTTGAATGGATTGGACTCTTTGGCTGATTGGTTAGTGTGCTTGTCTGTGGTCTGGGGAAGCTAAGTTCAACTCCTGGCTGTCCCTGAATTTGCCACAATATGATGCACATCAGTCTAGAAATGTTTTGAAAGCTATTTTATCCAGCTCAGTGTTGTTATTGTTCAAGTTCATGAAATATATGCAATTCAGATTAATTAAAAATGGTGTTTTTACTTTTAAAAATTGATGAATTTATATGATGACCATTAGACAAAAACATTTTGAAAGCCATTATCAGTAATGCAGGAGATTCATGTTCAAGTTCAAGAGACATCAGAGGTCATGAGAGATCAGCAATTCAGATGTATTACTGTAGTTAGGATTAAATGTTTTTACATTTGAAATAGTTTTAAAAGTTGCAGAGTCAGGCAAATATGTTACTGTTTTTGGTCTTTCAAGTATGGGTAGTCAACTCTGTTATTTATGTCAACTCTGTTACATCAGCGTCAACTCTGTTTGTTTAAGGTTTTGTTTCAAACAATGATCATTAAATAGTTTTTATTGTTAACAAATTGATCAGAAGCTGTGTCATAACTAACATTCTCACTACATGAAATTTCAAAGCATTTCATTCATTTTTAAAGCTATATTTAGAGAAAATGCAAACCATCTTGGCTACTTTTCAGTTAAATGTGTTAATGTTTTTACTCCAGAAAAAAGAGTTTCTATCTTACAAGATTTAAAGTTGAGTTAATGGATGTAAAGACAAAAGTTCTCCTAGGGAAGACATGGTTTTAAATTGTATTACATTTGAGTACTATATATATTTGACCCAATTTGTCTGCAACAGAGTTGACAGATTTTTCTGTTAGTACACTGATTTTCAGATTAAATATTATAACTCTTATAGGTTTAAGATTAGCAAATACTGGAAATGTTCAATTGAAAGTATGCTCTATGAGAATAAAACAAGTTTAATGAAAAAATTCATTCTTATTTTTTGTTTTCTGTCTAAACTTGAAATGTACCCACAATTCTGAAATGGGCCATATATATATATGTATATATATATATGTATATATGTATATATGTATATATATATATATATATATATATATATATAGGCTATATAACGTCGGACCCTGACATAATTTTGAAACCCACTCGCCTTAATTCTGTATTAATGCAGTTTAATGTCCCAGGCTTACTCACCACTATTTGAAGGGCACGCAACGTGCCTTGCGCTCCGCGAACTCATCCACTATGTGCTGTATATCCAATTTCCTCACTCGATCATTTTCTATGGACACATGGCCAGTCCACTCAGTCTCTCCTGTCCCATCGTGCTCCTCAAATAGTTTTTAATCAGTTTTAGCTTGGAGAATGACCGCTCTGCGGTTGCAACAGTGATGGGAAGAGTCAGAAAGAGCATGAAGGCTGTGCAAACCTCGCTGAATGTGGAAGTCACCGCTGGATGGTTTACAATCAACACCTTGGCTAGATTCGTGACAGTTTTTTTGCTTTGGCATAATGTCCCTGAAACATGTCCTAAAGGACAGCAGCTGGCCAGGGAAGCTGGGAGCGATATCCCGACTGTAGTGGTCAGTAAGCCGCCGGGCAGCTCGGTATAACTCGTCATCCTGTGCGTGCTGGGGTGAATGACCTCGAACAAGTTTGCAGTTCCAAATAAGCTGCTGAATCTTTGGGACAGTTGCTGGATGATTATATCCAGGCAGGCATTAAAAACGTTTACTCTAAAATTGCTCTCTGCGTCAGTGAGGCGGCTGTCTTCAGAGAGTTCATCAAAGTGACGCTTAATTTTTCTCGCCCTGCTTCTTTCAAACTGTGTTTGACTGCCCCATTTAGTGGCTAGAGCAAGAGAGGTGGACTTGACCTCATCAAATTGCTCCCTGTACTCCATCAAAACACAGACGGCATTTTTCAGTAGAGTAGATGCTTTGAGGATATCAGTGTCTTTCGCAACTGCGAGGCAGCGTTTACGCACTCCAAAATCTTGGTCTGCACGTTGACCAAACATATGAATGAAAATTTGCTTATGGCATTCTTGAGGGCACTTGCTTCATCACGCTCATCTTTTTTGTCACTTGTAAGGGATAGTTTGATAAGGGCCTTCATAATGTCTCCATATCTGTGCCTCAACGCAACAAGCGCATCGTGGCGAGAGGACCAGCGAGTGGTGATACTTTTTTTCTAAATACATTTTTAAATTTACTTATTTATTACTGGGCCCTTGTAAATATGATAGGGTCCGACCGTCACATCTAAATGAAATAAAAATAAATAAATAAAAAAAAAAAACATTGTAACATAGGCCTTAAAACAATAAAAATGCATTAAAACGCTCAGGGTTTTTTATCATTTCAAATGATAAATCAAACTTGTAGTGCTGAAAGACTTTGCAGATGTGCCCCCTCTAGATATTTGAGCAGAACATTCATTGCAAACAGCCATTCTTGTATTATTTTTGCCACTCTAAAATACTTCCACACTGCTGACATGTTTGCACCGCACCACTTCACTCCACGCTCTTCGCTGTTTGATTTCGTCATATAAACGCACCTGTAATAGATTGATTTATGTTGTTTTGGTTCCACCTGCTGGTAAATGTTAGTTAAATTCTTATGTGGTTAGTTTTTGGTTGGCCAACGATTTATGTGGTGCGCAACCATTATGGGAGCGTTATGTGGTTAGTTTTTGGTTGGCCAACGATTTATGTGGTACGCAACAGTTACGGAGCGGCCAGTCTATTTCCTTATATTACAACGCCGTTATTAATTGTTCGTTTTTTTTCCCCACTTATTCCACGAAAGTGTTTTTTTTTTTGTTGCTATTTTCGGCCGAACAATTTCGGTTACCGAACAATCGGTGCATCACTGGTAGTAACTTTCATAGTTAATGTTTTTTTTTTTGTTTTTTTTTACAGTAGGTGCTACCTTCTTTATTGCACTTCTCCTTCTCTTCTGCTGCTTTATGAAGGGCCATCATCTCATGCCTTTTTAAAGTGTCCAGCCTGTAGTTGGTAGTTGGCTGTCTTACAAGGCCAGCAGCAATTGCCTGCTGCATGGGGGCACAGCGCTTTTGGCACAAATGACACATCATACCTTCTTCAGTATGCTTGAGCCAGGTAAATAGGTTCAGCCACTGTCGGTCAAACCCACTGGCTCTGTGTTTTTGAGAAGATCTGTAAAGATGAATAAAATGTCATGTTTAAATCACGCACACGTTGGCTTCGCATTGATATGCTCCTTATGACTTGGAAAGTAACGGGAGTTGGAGAGTAACGTTACCCTCTCCTCGCCAGCTTGTCCTGTCCTGCACTCAGACGCTCGCTATCACCGGCCCCTTCCAAGCATCTTGTCAGTAACATGATTTATTATTTTTTCTGCACCATCTCACCTGCACTCTTGCTTCTTAACGTCGTGAGGTCGCTTTTTAAAGTAGTGACTGATATTGCCAGCCATATCCGCAACGCTAAAACCATTAACGTTACACTGATACCGAGGAAACATTTTTTTAAATAAACAAGACATGCTTGGATGCAAAAGAAACAATACTTACCTGTTTGAACAGCCAGGGAAAACCAGGACACCGATTTTAAATACAACTGGCGGTAAAACGCAGAAAATAATTCTCGAAATTAGTCTTCTTTTTCTTCTGGTGCACTGTCGTTGAAACAGCGCCTCTACAGTGGCGTAATGCTGTAACTGCAGTTAAAATGACATCCATCCAGTCCAACGTCTGCCAGAAAATAACAATTTCCATGACGTCGGAGTTTTGAGAACTGGGGGCGGCACAAAATTTTGAATGCAGGAAAAACCCTGCATGTGTATATATTTTAACCTCTCTCTATATATATCTTTATTGCCCTTTGAAAAGGACTGCTTTGTCCAGCTTCTGTCTTATATTGCCACTCTGTAAGCTAAGCGTGGTCAATTTCGCTATGTGGTGCAGCCTTAACTTAACAGGGACACTACTAATGTCACCAGTGTATGGTGATGATTATCAATGCCGTACTGTGTGTCACCGATGTGTTCCCCCAGCAAAAAAACATCCTCTGAACCTATCCTCTTCTAAACAATGTAGAGGACCTCCATCAGCCTGATGGGCTGTGATCTCCTGGCTGATGCCTGGCAAAGGAGCCACTCTGCTGCCCTGACGACCTTCACTGTGCCTTCAGATGGGATTAGAAGGCCACCATTATTATTTTTCAGGGTCAGCAGATGGTAGCTCTTGTCCTTGCTGGCAGATGCAGCATCTGTCACCAGGCTGGCACGACAGACCTCACAGGACATCTTTTTTAAAATCCATTGCACAACAAATCCTGAAATTAGAGGTAGATTGATTAATAATATAAAAAACGTATAATAATTAATGAGCATGTTGAATTAGGTGGACTTTTTTTTTTTTTTTGGACTATTGTCTGATTAATCGGCCATTGATATCCCCTAAATCTTGACTTTTGGCATTAAATGTTAAAGGAAAAATCCACTACTGGTCAACCTCTACCTGAAATGTACACGAGAGCATTGTCCACAAGACCATCAAAGTGAGTGGGAAGGTAGCTGTGTCATTCCACCTTGCTTCATACACTCTGCGAAACATGCGTGCTTCTTCTTGCTGCACTTCAATTAAATTTCAATTTATCTATTTGGTAGGGACAATGTATCAATCAACATTTTTCTTTCTGTACGGGGTGTGTAGATGAAGTTTGAGATTGCAGCAATGCAGAGTCCGGTGCTTAGTTATTGTTATAATTGTGACTAGTTGTGGTTGTTATATTGTGAGATAATTAATTGATAAGCAGTGGAGGAGGAACCAGACAGTCATAAATACGAAGTGATGATAGATGGAAATTAATCATAGGAAAAAAGAAGAGAAAAAAAATATATAAATAAATAAACAAAGAATAATGTTTGTAGGGGTCTGTATGGGGTGTGTAGATGAAGTTTGAGATTGCAGCAATGCAGAGTCCGATACTTAGTTGTTGTTGTAGTTGTGACTAGTTGTGGTTGTCAGTTATAATGTGAGGTAGTTAATAGTGATGATAGGCAGAAATTAATCCTAAAAGAAAAAAAATAAGGACCATACATTGCATATCAACAGTGGTTACAAGTTTGGTTACTTATTAACCATTTTTTTAAGTTAGTTTTGAATGTCCCATATGTGTTAGTCTCAGATCACAGAGGGCGTAGTATTCCATATGTGACTACCTTCCACCCGGTAGTACAGCCTGCCCACATGATGTGCGCTTGAGCGGGATTATACAGTCCCCTCTTGTGGTGGCCCTGGTCGTATAGCTGCTATTTTCATTTTGTTTGACATAGTCTGACAAGGGAGGCGGTGCCAACCCTTTTAGTATTTTATATATTGCACAGTCATACTTGAATTTAGTGAAGTTCTCAAAACTAAGAAACCTATGTTTCTGCAGTATGTGACAGTGGTGATGCAATATAGGTTTTTTGTCAAATATTTTAATTGCTCTTTTGTAAAGCGATTCAATCTGCCTTAGTGCGACTGTGGTAGAGAACGACCAGTTTGTAAACCCATATTCTAGGCCCTCCAGAAAAACGCGATTACACGATCGCATAATTCATTGCATAATCAGCCAAATGGCGCAGATTACGCGGGGAAAGATTTATTCCTAAAAGGGCGCATATTTCCCGCGATAATTGCATATGTCCGCGCTAAATATGCGATTATGCGGGGCTCGCTTGGGACCTCCGCACTCCTCGCAGAAGCCGCCACCCCCCAAACAGCAGCTCTCACCCGCAGGGGTGAGAGGTAAAGGGAGTGCCGTCTCCCACAGTTTTTTAGATACAGGCCTCTACCAAACGGTTGAGAGGTCTGTTCATAGTAAAAGTATCATATACCTTTATGCATACAAAAAACATTGAGAACAAGTCAAATAAAGTGCTAATTTTCTTTTTCTACTCACTTAGGATAACAATAACATCAACTGTTTTTCCAAAATCAGACCCCACAGTGTTTTAGATATAGACCTTTACCAAACGGTTGAGAGGTCTGTTCATAGTAAAAGTATCATATACCTTTATGCATACAAAAAACATTGAGAACAAGTCAAATGAAATGCTAATTTTCTTCAAGAAATGAATAGAATTTTCTCATGCCCTTAATGGCAACAGTACAAATGTTTTTTGATGGTTGTGCAACAGCACAAATGGCTTTTGACCTGTGGTGCAACTGCACTAATGATTTTGGTCAGGGGTGCAACAGCACTTCTCTTCTTTTGTTGTTGGCCATTGGATGCATTCTATTTCTGATGGTATGCTGTGAAGCATCCCTGCTGTGCATTCAAACACAGGAATACATTGCATTTCTGGCATTTCCATCTCGATACTCCCTTTGGACAGAGGTTGCACCGCCCCCGCTTGTCAGTGAAGTGGAAAATGTCCACAGTTGTCATATCGCACATCTGGTTGTGGCTGTGAGGGTCTTGGGGTTTTGGACTTTTTCTGAGATGACATGTGTGGTGGAGAGGACGATGATGGTCGGCCAACTTTGGATGGTGGCTTGTTGACTTGTGCCAAAGTGTGGGCGACTGCCAGACGGAACCTTTTGAGAGGCAGCGGTGTTTCGTTCAGGAGGCCGCAGTCCCTCTTGTAGACGAGCCAGGCATTTGAAATGCACAGGTCAAGAATGTATCCAAACAGGGGAAAGTACCATCGCCTTGATTTGACTGGGGTCTTATACATGTGTACCAGCATGTCAGAGAGATCAATGCCTCCCATATGCTGATTTTAGGCAGGGATGAGTGATGGGCATGGGACGGCGATCTTTGTGCTGGCCTCTTTGCTCCACCGTTTGACAGAGGAAATAGGTGCGATCCCACAGGCATTGCTAAGCAGGTTCACACATTTGTTGTCAAACCATTTCACTGCAATCAGCCCTTCAGCAGACCGGTAGTCAAAAGCTCCACGTCCTTCCTTCATCAGCTCTTTGTCCGTCTTCAAGGTTGCTCCACCCATGCGGTTTGGTCGGACAGTGCCAATGCACCTGACTCCCAGGTTTTCTTGCAGGTTCTGGACCAAGTCGAAACTGGTGAAGAAGTTGTCACAGAAGACGACTGAAAGTCGTGGCAGTGTTATAGTTTTGCATAACGTTGTCACCAGTTTGGCCCCTAGAAGCAGCTCCTTCTCCTGCTCAGTTAGGGCAATGTTGAAGAACGTGGACGCCCCCTGATCGAGCAGTAGGTCATGAATGATGCCAGATGAACTGGCCCTGCAGAACAACTTGAAGCCCCACTTGTCTGGCTTGTTGGCAATATACTGGCGGAGAGAACCAGCCCTTGTGCCTTTATATGCCACCATGACCTCATCCACACTGTGCTGGTAAGTGGATGGGATCAGAAGACACTGCTCGCGAAGCATCTCAAAAAGGGGGCGAATTTTGTAGAACCGGTCTGGACTGCCATTGCACTGCTGATTATCATTGAAGTGAATGAACCGGCGTAACAGCTTGAATCTCCTCCTTGGCATCATATCAGCTATCACACTGAACCGTGACTCATGGTGCCAGTAGTCATCCATGGCTGGGAAGCTGAAAACACCCATGAGAAGAAACTGTTTTGAGGGAGTTTTTCCCCTTTCTCCTCTTTTTGGACGGTGGTTTAGAGGAAGAGCTCGTTGAGGCAACGTCCTCCTCCTCCATAGAATCGAAAGAAGTGTCCCCGCTCTCATCTGCTGGTGTGGGCAGATAATCTGGATCATCTGTAGGGTCATCATCACTCAGATCTGCATCCGAATCCTGTGGATTTTCTGGCACAAGGACCAGAAAAGTGAGTGGCCGTGCGCCATAGAATGTTTTGGTGTCCATCTATCATGTGTAAAACAGAAATAAAACAATTTGTATTACAAACCATGTGCTATTACAGTGCTAGTTATATGGTAATACACAAACATGTCTATTTGTTACTATGAAGTTAATAGTAAAACCAGTATTGGTATTAATTCTACTAATTTATTCTTGATATTTACCATATACGCAGTTAACATAAAATGTCTCAGACATGGTGAAAAATCATATTGATAAAATATTATTAATCAAATATGTAATTGAATAACATTAAATATATAATATTAGTGACAGTGAATCGTCATATGTCCTTTATTTTTTTTTAATTGTCAATTCATTGTCTTAGCATCACTACTGCTACAATTGAACTGTTAGCATGTTTTTAGACAGTAAAAAATGATACTTATAAAATTATTCAAACATGCATATGATGGAATATCATTAAATTAATCATTTTAATAATAATGAAGGCTCACAAGTTTTTTATTTCATTGTAAATAGCTAATTTTACTGACATTAGCTAGCATCTCTACCTTTACCATAAAATGACATTTCAACCATTTGGTAGAGCACGTTTTAAAAAAAATTATTTGACCCTCATAAAACTTATTTTTGTTGCTTAAGTTACATAATTCTATTCAAGAACACCTCTGAAATGATAATATGTCAAAAAAAATTTCTTACCTTTGAAAATTCATCCAAAATGTGTCATGTGACGATGCAATTTTCTCGGTCTCACTTCCTGTTTGAAGGAATGCTGAAAAAGCATACTGCTCAAAGACGCAGTGCCATCTAGAGGATTTTTTTAGCATAGCGCAACTAAACCAAATGGCAGCGACGGCTCATTCAGGTTGAGTTAAGCTCCATGCATTAGTCAATGAGATATAGTGACTCAAAGTGTGGTCTACCAAACGGTTGCACAGAACCTTAAAGGGTTAACAGCAAAGTATACATCATCCTGAATCATGTTGTTCAGCAGTTTCCAAAGCTGTTCCTTGACTCCAGGTGGTGGAGGTGCTGTAAATCCACAGAGGGCCTGCACACGCGTTCTGCCAGGTTTTAGTGGAATACTTGGCTTGCAGACCTTCATGTGCTTCCAAAGTACCTTTTTTACAAAGAAGCCCTGACAATATGCACAATGTAGAAAATCCTGCACTTGAGATTCTTCTTTTGGTTGTTGGAACAGGAGTTCCAACACCAGAATTCAACACTTCAACGTTGTGTGCAAAGTTGACCTTGTTTCGCAAATGTTCGATATGCATGCGTCTTTCCTTTGAGCCTTTTGGAAAGGGCACGGCCCTTGCAACCTCTGGCTTGTCTTTATGAGCACGCTCCAGATGCCTTGCCATTTTTATCAATATTTTTTGTTATAAATTCTTGAGCCATCCTCTTTTTTTACAAACGGCAGGTATGGGAGTAAACAATCAGAGATTGTACCCGGCGCCATGGTCGAAACCGAACAGGAAGTCGGCCATTTTGAATTAATCGTGTCATTTTGGCGCAATTTATGCCATTTCTTCGGCCGTTAATACAGCCCGAACCGTAACGTGCACCCAGGTGTGTTATACATCAAAATGTGCGTCTCGATCCTGCGACGATGCGTATTACTTTTCTCATTCAAAAGCGTTACTGTGGCGATACTACATGCCAAAAAGCGCGCCCACCCTTCATCTGATTGGTCCATATTTGATAGTTCCCCAAAAGTCACCAAATTATGCACGCAAGCCAGGTCTGGTGGAAAAATTTGATAATTTATGGTTTGCATTAATGGGCGTGGCCTAATGGCTCAAATTCAGTTTGAGAGCTTCAGCAATACAATGCAGAAGCATAAAAAGCAATAGTAGCATAGTATCTATCCAACTCTGTATTTAGTATTACTATAACTCCTGCTGGGACACAATAAAAAAGAATAAGAATTATTTCAAGGAAGTTGGAAGTTATCGTTTTAGCTTAGTCAATATCCACTCTATATGTACTGAAAAGAGTTTACTTACGTCTGCATAGGTTCCTCATCCTCCGTCTCGACATGGCGCACACAAAACACTAAACTAAACACAGAAACAATGGACAAACTAATAAAACATACAAAATATACTCCTATACTAAAATACCGCTAAATTTTATATATATATATATATATATCTACTGTTTTTTTCTTCTCCGTTTACTCTCTATGAACGCTGACCGTGTTTTCGAGTGCCCGGATGAAAACGCTGACGTCACATTACCGTAAAGTGTTGTATATGGCTGGAAAGCGCAACTTCTTGGTTTTAATATTCATTGAAATTTCTTGTCTAGCATAAACTGTTGAGGATTTACGATAAATTGAATTGAGTGTTTTTTTTCATATGATAGAATCGGTAACAAACAAAATATAAGTTTTGTCAACTTACATCTTAATCTTTAATGCTGTGCAGACATTGCGAATGGCTTGTTCTCCTTGCCCTTGATGAATACGCACAATCCTTTCGACAGCGAGGAACAGGAAGGTCCAATGTGTCTGATTGGGTCGGAGAAACTGCAGCTTGCATTCACGTTCCACAGTTTCATGAGCCATGGTTGATCTGCTGGTTTTATTCCACAGAGCATGACATTTTGCAAAAGTAGACCGAGACAGTTTCTTGTAGGTTTCGTTCGCAGCTCCTCCTGCAGCAGTAGCAGTGGCATCAACTGTAGATATAAGATTGAGGAGATGGCATGCACACTTTTGGTGCCTTGGAAGTTGGTACTCAAGGCCTGTGTTGTCATCCAGAATTGCTGACACATCTTGAAACTCTGGCTCACTCTCATCATCACTGGCATCATCAAGGATGGAGTCACTCGGTCAGCCCCGGTCTGACCTCACCCCTCATTGTAATATATAAATTACCAATTCTAATTCTAATAATTATTCTTGCCATTATCATGATATATTGTTTCATAGTGTATTATTATATTAAGTTATGAAATCTCATGGGATGTTAAACTATAATATTATCATATTGTTATATATTATAGTATGGTGATATCATTTTGTTATGTTATAATATTATAAAAATTGTTATAGGGCTGAGCGATATGGCCTTTTATTAATATCGCAATATTTTTAGGCCATGTCACGATACACGATATATATCTCGATATTTTGCCTTAGCCTTGAATTAACACTTTGATGCCTACAATCACACCAGTATGATAATTCTATATGTCTACATTAAAACATTCTTTTTCATACTGCATTAATATATGCTAATTTTAAACTTTCATGCAAAAAAGGGGGAATAAGTCATATTTATCAAAACTGTATTTATTAAACAGTTACTAAGCAGTGAGTGGCACAAACATAAAAAGTGTCATTTCAAAACAGAAAGTGCACGTTGCATTTCTCTGACTCTGTCTGAAGAATATCTGCTAAGAATCTTCTGGTCCCGGTTTTGTGCCAAAAAGTGATTGCCTGCCAGAATCTGATTTCTTCTGATTTCTGGCCGCGGGAGCGCGCACAGCAGCCCGTTGAACGTTAGTGCTAAAACGTCAGATTTTCAGATTATAAAGCTCAAGAATGAGATCAAGTCATATTTAGAAACAACTTTTCATTAACTGTATTTGGCCTTCAATCAATTTTTGGCAGGTGAAAATGCCTATTTTGTGTTTTGTAATGGTCCTTTTAAAAGAGTTAAAAGCAATCCTGTGAGCTCTAGTGTTTATATTATGAAGCCCAAGAATGAGATCAAATCATATTTAGGTAGAAACAACCTTTCATTAACTGTATTTGGCCTTCAATCAATTTTTGGCAGGTAAAAAGACCCATTTTCAGGGGAGAAATCAGATTCTGGCAGGCAATCACTTTTTGGCACGACACTGGTTTTACCTGGTTTTACCAGGATGAGCTGCTCTGAGCAGGAGGGCCTTTACAGCACCTTTTATATTAAGACTAATTGTAGGTGTAGGGACTGCAATGTTTCATCCTGTCCTCCTTTAATTTGCATCACTTTCACTTACTTTTAGAAATATGATGTCATATAGTCTTGTTTGACTTTGTTTCGATGATAGTGATTGATTACATGTGGCCACATTTAAGCAATACTAGGTGACGTTTGTCAGCTCTGGAAGAGAAAAGCCTGAATTATGGTTCCGCGTTAAATCGACACAGAACCTACGCCGTAGGGTACGGCGTAGCCTACGGCGTACGCGCAACTACGCCGTAGGCTCTGCGTTGGTGTAACGCGGAACCATAAATCAGCCTAAAGGCTCGGCTGCGCGTGTCGCACTGAACGGCTCCTCGGCTCTCCGGAGAGCCGTGCGAGGAGAAAACATCCCCTCCCGTCTTTACTAAACCGGGTCCGTCGCGCGTAACAACCGCGCGGATGAGCTCACGGCGCAAACAGGCCGAGTTTAGGAAAGTTAAAGTTAAGTTAAAGCGGGGTGGAAGTGACCGGCGGTCCAGGACAGCAGCGCCGACACCTGCAGCTGGTCGGGGGCCAATTATAATGCACACACGACAGCACGTGACTGACGTATGTGACTGGGTGCGCTTGTTTTATGTCTCAGAGAAGGAGAGACGAGACGAGAGTGAGAAAAGCCTGTAATTTAATGCCCGCGGCTAAAAGCAAAATGCGTGAAAATTTATATTCGAATATGCACGATAGTCATTTTGTACATCGCACAGAGTAGAAGCCGAGATACATCGGCTATACTCGATATATCGCCCAGCCCTAAATTGTTATATTAGGATATTACTATATTATTATGCTATTATAGTATTACATTCATTTATATTATATCGTGCTACGTCACTCTATATAATTTGTTTATTTATTCATTCTCAAATTAATATTCTTAATTTATCTACTTTCAGCATGACAGACAGACAGACATCATTGTAACTGATGTCGTCTTTTGTCGCTGTTTGTACTGTATGTTAATAAAAAAAAATTTAAAAAAGGATGGAGTCACTCTTGTACATCGGTGGCTTCCTCTTTCTCACCATATAATCGAAAGGCTTTTAGGAAGTTTGAGCCACTGTCTGTCGTCCTGATTAGAGCTGGGTATCGATTCAAATTCCAAGAATCGATTCGATTCCGATTCTCAAGATAAAGAATCGATTATTTACCGTGTTTTCGCGACCATAAGGCGCATTTTTTTTTTTTTTTTTAAATTATTATTATTATTATTATTACTTATGAAACAGTGCGCCGTGTCTATTACCTGAATTACGGTAATGTAAGGCCGCCCACCATGAGAACGGTAAAGGGAGAAGGGGGCGGGTGAAGCCCCCGTGAGCTGCGGACGTGAATGAGACCATCCACTGAGCTGTTTAATGCGAAACAGATGATGAAGACTTTTAAGGATTTGCTTGATGTGTAAAGTGAAATAAAATACAATCAAACTAAGTTTTGCTCCGCTCTATTTAAATAAGCACACTTGTTCTGCAGCGCGCGTGTGTTTGGCATGTCGGGAACCGATGCACCTGCCGTGGGTTTGCGGGTCCGATCGCCGCATCCCCGGGGCAGATCCGGCTGAAATGCCGGTGCTCTTTCCCCGGGAGCCCCTACTACCAGTCCATGTGGGCTCCTCCGGTCCCGGCCGGTCGGAACCGGTCACGTTCCCCGGTTAAAGCCGCGGTGATGGGCGCTGCTGCAGCCCGACTTCCTGGTTCCCCAAGCGGGGTCCGATCGAATTCTCCTGGTTCCCGGCCGCTTTGCGAGCAGAGATTTCTGGGGTACGTCTCAGGTCTGATCAGCTTCACCCTCCGAGATTAGCAGCCAAATCTGTCGGTTACAAACCCGGTACCGGATCTCCGACATGCGCGTGTGTGTATTTCGCGGCGCGACACACAAACATTCTTATTTATGTGGTGCTTGCCTGCCGCGCTGATGGACAGAAACTGTATGGTGATTTTTAAAAGAAAAACTTTGCATAAGACGTTTCCAGCCGGAGTCATTATAAGGACGAATGAAAAGGGGGGGCTGGATGAAGGGATGATGATCAAGTGGCTGAGACAGGTCTGGAAATTCGGACTGGCGCAGCTGAATTAGCGGAGCGGAGCTCCTGTCGGATACAACCCGGTACCAGAGCCAGACATGCGCGTGTGTGTGAGCGGGACCAGCGCGGGGGGCGGACCGGACCGGGACCCGGGACCGCCGCGGTCGGGATCCGCAGCACAACGGGGTATGAAAAGTTTATTTACTCTTGTGCTTGCCTGCCACGCTGATGGACAGAAACTGCCGGCTATGGTGATTTTTAAAAGAAAAGCGTTGCCTAAACAGACTTTTCCAGCCAGAGTGAAATGAAAAGGGCTGGATGGATGAGGAGATGATAGGGTGGCTGAGACAGGTTTATGTGCAGCGCCCCGGTGGTTTTTTTTAATTCTTTAATGCAGAAACAGAAGATGAACCTTTTGAAGGGTTTGATTGATGTGAAAAGTGAAATAAAATATCAAACTAAGTTTTGCTTCAGCTCTATTTTTAGCGCGTGTGTGTTTTGCAACGCGTGTGTGTGCAGCTCCGTCTCCGTAGACGGCGCCTTTTGGGTCGGTGCGCCGTATGTGTGTTTTAAAACCAAAAATGACACACAAAACTGAGGGTGCGCCTTTCCACACAGTGCGCCATATGGTCGTGAAAATACGGTACTATCTCTATTCGGGTTAGTGTTATTAAAAACATTTTTGAGCTGTTTCCTGAATTACATGACTATGTAGTTAAGCATTAACATATTAAAACTAGTATTATATTTACATTCAACAGCAAATTAACTAACCTGGTGCATTATTAAGATTAAAAATTATTAAGAATTCGCCCAAAAGCTGCTGTTGGAACCAAATGTTTATTTTAATTGTTAATATGAAAAAAGTTCTCAGCCAATGTAAACAAACGGAGTGCTGGTTACTGGCTTCAAAGTAACCCAATGGACATTATACTTCTATGTAAATAAGAGCCAAAGGTACAGCACCTTATGAAACATAAGTGTCTCACAGTTTTGTGTAAAATCTTTAAATACACAAAGTATAAAACATTCACTTGTCTTTAAAGTGCAAACATGTAAACAGAAAATTGAAAACTGTGGCCTGTTAAAGTGCACACAAAAATAAACTCAGACTGGAGCTTAAACTTGAGACAGACTGAGTAAACTGTCCTGTCAACTGCCATCACTTGGGAATAGAAAGGTTCTTCTGAAGGAAAAGGAGTTCATTTACATGCCCAGGAGTAAGGCAGCTTCTTTTTGCAGTGGTGATATCACCTGCGGTTGAAAAAACCCTCTCGGATGCCACACTGGTCCCAGGGACACAGAGATATCGGTTTGCCATACGAGCCAAAAGAGGATACTTATTCTCCCTCTACCAGGCCAGAGGATTGTCCTGCAGTCCAGCAGGTCTCCTCGCCCTATACCTTCTGATCTCATCTTCTGCCTCATCTGCTCGTGATTTCTGTGCTGCTGCATCCTCTCTTGGTTTGTAGGCTGCCCTAGGTAGACATTCCAAGGCACTGGATGGCATGGGGTCAGGTGCAGGGGGTTGGGGTCCCACATCCTCCTCTCCATCAGCATCATCTTGCTGTGTGAGAGAGTAGAGTGAAAAAGTGCATTATATGTATGTGTGTCACAGTGAGAGGAGTTGCTTGATATTTATTCCACAGGGGTTCTTTTACATTACATTTAGGAGACACTTTTATCCAAAGCGACTTACATACAGGACATGCATAGCAAAATACTGAGTAAGGTGGAATATACTACAGCAGTATACAAATAGCACAACAAATATTCAATTAAATTCTTATTACTTACATTAGATGCTTCTTCCTCCATACCTGAAATGTAAATTTCACACATTAAAAATCAATCTATGCCATCACAATAGGATAATAATGTTTTCTTTAATTATGTTTCCCTTAATGTACAGTTATACACACACAAGCAATGCAGCTGTTTCCCTCTCCCACATACATAGTACAGGCTTACCTCATGCTCAGGTTTTTTCTTGATCTCAACCTTCATGTCCTTTACAACTTTGGAGTCGTCTGGGAGGCTGGTCATCTCCTTCAGCAACAGGGAATGCAGGGGTGCGATCACTGAGAGTTGGGGACTTTTCCTCTGACATGACTTGAGTTGCTGTCTGCATTGGCCTTAGTTCTGACCACATCTTCTGCATCTGTGATGTCCTCCTCCTTCAGGCTGCACAAATCTTTTTCATTGCGGCGGACTTCGGGAGAGAGCAGCGCGGCAGATATTGCAGTTTGCTGCTCGAGAAAGCGTTCAAGCATTTCCAGAGCACTATTCCACCGAGTCACGACATCAATTGTGAGTTTGTGTGCTTTCAGCTGCAGTAGCTTCTGCTTTTCCTTGAGTACGCGGGTGTACATCAGTTCATCAGAGCAACTGCTTGGGGGAAGAAACTGTCCCTGTGTCTCGAAGTTCTGGCGCACAGAGCTCTATAGCGCCGTCCAGAGGGGAGGAGTTGGAACAGGCTGTCTCCCGGGTGTGAGGGGTCAGCAGAGATTCAACCTGCCCGTTTCCTGGTCCTGGACCGGTACAGGTCGTCGATAGATGGGAGGTTAGTCCCAACTATCCTCTCTGCAGACCTGATTGTCCGCTGCAGTCTGTGCCTGTCTAGTTTGGTGGCTGATCCAAACCAGACAGTGATGGAAGAGCAGACAACAGACTGGATTATGGCAGTGTAAAAGGTGATCAACAGCTGCTGTGGCAGGTTAAACTTCCTGAGTTGACGCAGGAAGTACAACCTCTGCTGAGCCTTCTTCCTGACGGAGTTGATGTGGGTGGACCACTTCAGGTCCCGGGAGATGGTGGATCCCAGGAACCTGAAGGAGTCTGTGGTGGGGACTGTGCTGTTGAGGATGGTGAGGGGGTGGGGGTGGCGGTGGGTTTTTCCTGAAGTCCACCGTCATCTCCACAGTCTTGAGCGGGTTCAGCTCCAGGTGGTTCCGACTGCATCAGTGGACCAGCTGTTCCACCTCCCGTCTGTATGCGGACTCGTCACCTTCCCGTATCAGGCCGATGACTGTGGTGTCGTCCGCGTATTTCAGGAGCTTCACAGACGAGTCCCCTGAGGTGCAGTCGTTGGTATAGAGGGAGAAGAGCAGTGGTGAGAGGGCGCACCCCTGGGGGGCGCCAGTGCTGATGGTACGGGTGCTGGATGTGATGCTCCCCAGCCTCACCTGCTGCCTCCTGTCACTCAGAAATATAGTCAGACTGCGTGCGCCTGCGTGATTTGAATGGCCACTGGGGTTAAAGTTCACTGAGGGAAATGTACTAAAAAATAATTTTAATTAATTAAATCGATCTTTGAAAGTGTGAATCGATCTTAATATGCAAATCGATCCAGAATCGGAAAATCGATTTTTTTTTTTTTCAACACAGCCTTAGTCCTGATCATTTTTTCCCTGATGTGATTTTTCTCAGAATGTATTTCCTCTAATGCAGCAGCAAGGACATCAAAGGTGTGCAAGCCTTTGACAGGTCTTCAAGCCAATGCAGCAGAGTGCCTCTCCAGTGAGGTGTTGTCTATCCAGTGACAGGTGACACCCAAGTAGCTACGTTTTCTGGCAGACCAGCAGTCTATTGTGGTAGCAACATAGTTCACGGCACTCAGCTTTTTGATGATTAAGCTTTTCTTGTGTTTTTTCTTGTGCATAATGTTTTCCTTGTCATTACTGTATGAGATTGTAAAGTTCCAGTTCACCAGTTCCCTGGCGTAGACTTTCCCGGGGAGGCTGAGAAGTGTGACCCCCCTATAGTTGGAACACACTCTCCGGTCCCCCTTTTTAAAAAGAGGGACCACCACCCCGGTTTGCCACTCCAGCGGTACTGTCCCCTTCCTCCATGCAATGTCGCGGAGGAGTGTCAACCAAGACAGCCCACGACATCCAGAGACTTGAGGTACTCAGGGCGAATCTCATCCACCCCCGGTGCCCTGCCACCGAGGAGCTTACAAACTACCTTGGTGACCTCGGCTTGGGTGGTGGATGAGCACGTCTCCGAGTCCCCACTCTCTGCTTCCTCAGTGGAAGGCATGTCAGTCGGGTTGAGGAGATCCTCTAAGTATTCCTTCCACCGTCCGACAATGTCCCCAGTCGAGGTCAACAGCTCCCCACCCACACCATAAACGGTGCCGGCTGAGTACTGCTTCCCCCTTCTGAGGCGCCGAATGGTCCGCCAGAATTTCCTCGAGGCCAACCGAAAGTCTTCTTCCATGGCCTCACCGAACTCTTCCCAGACCCGGGTTTTTGCCTCCAGGACCGCCCGAGCTGCGGCTTGCTTGGCCTGCCGGTACCCATCTACTGCATCAGGAGTCCCAAAGGCTAATATAGCCCGGTAGGACTCCTTCTTCAGTCTGACGGCATCCTTTACTTCCGGTTTCCACCATCGGGTTCTAGGATTGCCGCCACGACAGGCACCAGAGACCCTGCGACCACAACTTCGAGCCGTCGCGTCAACAATGTAGGCAGAGAACATGGTCCACTCAGACTCTATGTCCACAGCCTCCCTCGGGATCTGAGAGAAGTTCTCTCGGAGGTGAGAGTTGAAGATGTCCCTGACAGAGGGCTCAGCCAGACGTTCCCAACAGACCCTCACAATCCGATTGGGTCTGCCTGGTCTGTTCAACTTCCTCCTCCACCAGCGCATCCAACTCACCACCAGGTGGTGATCAGTTGACAGCTCAGCCCCTCTCTTCACCCGAGTGTCCAAGACATGCGGCCGAAGGTCAGATGAAACGACAACAAAGTCAATCATTGACCTCTGGCCTAGGGTGTGCTGGTGCCACGTGCACTGATGGACACCCTTATGTTTGAACATTGTGTTCGTTATGGACAAACCGTGACTAGCACAGAAGTCCAACAACAAAACACAGCTTGGGTTCAGATTGGGGAGGCCGTTCCTCCCAATCACGGCTCTCCAGGTATCAAATAATAAATAAATTTTTTACATTTGGGGGTGGTAGTCTAGTGGCTACAGAGGTGGGCTTGGGCCTGGAGGACCCAGGTTCAAGCCGCAGAATGGCAACCAAGATGAACCACTTTTGGGCCCCCGAGCAAGGACTTAACCCTAATTGCTCCATGAAATGGTGTGTATAATGTGTGTGCATTTCAGATGTAAGTCGCTTTGGATAAAAGCGTCTTCTAAATTACAATAGTAGTAGTAATCAATCTAAACACAATACCCCATGATGACAAAGGATACATTTTAATATTTACACATTTGTAAAAAATCTGATTAC